>NC_135308.1:115978372-116288872 GCF_048772815.1 Callospermophilus lateralis
CGCATTGCACACTTAGTTTCCTTTCACCGCCCCACCCGCACTCCAACCTTCCTTTTTCTGTTGCCCTGCATGGTATTCTGTCCCACTTGTCTTTCCCATAGGGCTGCTTATCTGTTTTCCTTTTGAAGAAAACAGAAACGTTGAGTGCAAGAGCTGTGACTAAGGATGGTCTGTGTCAGGGGAGGAAGGGGGCGGGCTGCGAGTGATGGGGTGGGGAGCACTGTCTGGAACTGAGGTCAGCCAGGAAAGAGGAAGCCGTTTTTATACTTCCTTCACTCTCGGGATGGTCAAGGATTCCACTTGGAAGCTTGGCTTTTTGTTTAGAATACAGGCCACAACAAGACCTGTTTGTGGTTCTGCCACTGAAGGGCTAATTGTTCTTAACTGTATTGTGGCTAATTGTTCTTAACTGTATTGTGGCTAATTGTTCTTAATTGTATTGTGTTCAGCAGCACTAACTGCAGCATCAGCTTAAAAACAGCATTTAGGGGAATTCTTGGTGCCTCCTCTTACATTCCAGTGTTATCAGAGGTGGAGGCAACATGCTTTAGATTGTCACCAGAAAGGCACAAGGGCACTTGCCTTAGGTGGCATGCGGAGTCCCCTATGAATTATTCATAGTGGGCATATGGAGTTGGAGGCTGCCTAAGGAGGTGACTGCACCTTTATTGCTGCAGTAGTTGCCATTGCCACACTGTGACCTGATGGCAGCAGTTCTAGAAATGGAGGCTGTGATTGGTCCTTCTAGTTGTTCTCCAGAGACCAAATGTCAGAAGCTTAATGGCTACTGAACAGAAGTGATGTTTTGGTATCATTCATGTTGCTGGGCTATGAAAGATAAATTCATTGTGGTAAATAAGATATCTGAGATAGAGTTATTGCCTGCTAAACATATACTAAGTTAGTTCATTCCCTTCCCTTCACATACATTTTCTCCTACTGTTTGCACTGTTTGCAATTTGGTACCTCTGTCAAGATTAACTGTCATCCCTTGTCCTTCCATTAAAAAAAAAAAAAAAAAGAGGAATGGCTGTTCAGCCTTGTCACCATGCCAGAAAATGAACTAATTATCCTTTTGAAAATGGGGAACTGGATAATAGAATAGGGCTTTCATGGTTAAAAAATATCAGTCAAGTCCATTGGATTTGACACACCAGCTCAACGAAAAATATATCTGGGGAATGTCTGTGAGCTACTTGACCTGCAGCTAATCAATAAGCTAAATACATAGGGGTGAAGCTCATGGTTTTCTTTAAAACTGTATTTGGCGTTTTATCTCAGAATTTACTTACATTTCACCAAAGTTGCCCCTTTAACAGTAAAATGTGTACACATTCTTCAGAAGATCCACAGGGTACCAAGTATTTTTAATAGTGAAGGATTTGTAGCCTCTCCTTTCAATGTACCCCTTAAAAATTAAACACTTTTTTGAACGGAAAGCCTTTTCAGCATATTTCTAGCATTTCCTTACCCACCATCTCAAATTTTGCTGATGATAATTTAACCCTGTTCTCTGATAGGGTGATGCCACCAAGCCTGGATTCTGTTGAATGGAATGATCCCTCCTGGCTGTAGTTTTTAGTTTTTTTCTGTCTGCTTCTTAAGGAAGTGTAGTATGTTATCTTTCCTTGTTGGCACTTCCTGACTCTTTCCACATTTGACTTGTCTCCAGTGCAGGTTTGGGAATCCAATCTCTGAGTGCATTAGAATTTAAAATAGGAGGAAATGCATGATAATTATGACCTGAGGGGACCTTCTCTGAATGAAGAACCTGTGGTTGGGTGCATCTGTAACCACTCTGTTAATCTGGAAATCTCTCCCCCTCTCCACCCCCTTTCCTTGCACTAAAGTGAGAAAATGAATGGTCTTCTTGAAAAGATTCTCTGTGGGCACTGATGTAATTCTAGCAGCCCATAACACTATCATTTACATGGTAAGAAAAATACATTATTACAGTTCCTTAATTAAACGGGGCATACTTGAGGATAACTATATACAATACGACTTACATGGAGACTTTCCACACAATCAAATGAGCCACATGTATTAAATAACAGGTGTTTAAGTAAAGTGTATGATTGTGAACTAAGATTTTATTTATTGCCTTTTAATTCAAGCCATCTTAAGTTATCTAGAAGATTTGATAATAGGGTGTTAAGTAGGATGACATCCTTTTCTTTTTCATTGCTTCTGATCCCTGGTGATATGCTATTGTTCTCTTTCAGTCCCGGTTTTGTACACTGATTCTGCAGATTGGCTCAACTGGTCTGGGTTTCCAGAAGTGTCTTATCCCCTTTGTGATGTTACAGTTGTTCACTAGCTACCTGAGCACTTCCACTGAGCATTGGTAGTATACTTGGCTTCTGCTATTTTTTCCCCCTTCTCTGAGCCTGTTCTCTTTCCTGTCCACGGTACTACAAGTAAAGCATACCTTATCTGAAATCCAAAACTCTGAAGTTTCTAAGGGCCAACGAGGTGCCATAGGTGGAAAATTCTCTATCTGACCTCAAGTAATAGGTCATGTTGCTTCAACTATTGTAAGGTGTACATGAAATAGAAATGAATTTCATGTTTAGGCTTGAATCCCATCCCCAAGATATCTCACAATGTATATGAAAATATTCTAAAATGTGAAATCCAAAATTGAGACACTTCTCGTCCTCCACTTCAGAAAGGGACACTCGACCTGGCCTGCACTTTGTTTTCTATCTGATTCTTCTCCAGATGCCGTCTCCCTACATGGACTCCTTCCCTTGTTCTCTCATTCATTATTTTTCTTATCCCAGTGCTTGACTTAAGTGCTCCCTAGATGGATAGGATTGAAATACTATTTTAGCTGGTTTCTAACAGAAGCTTTAAGGTAGAGTGAAAGTGGGGAATGGAGGAAAAGAAAAGTTGAAACCCTTCAAAGTACATGAAAGTCTTATAGATGTCAGAAAATCTAAGCTAAGTCTAGTTGCTACAAAATAGTCCCTAATTTAACTCTGTTTATTGAAGGTTTCAGAAAGTGAGTAATGAGTGTCTATCACTCATTATTTGGTGAAAGGAAGCATGCTAGTGAATCAAGAGACACAATATTTTTTTTCCTTAGTACTTACTTCTTATAAATGGCCATTCATGCAACAAAATAATTGAGTCTCCTTCATAGTAATTTTAGAATAGACTACAGAAATTTTTTTCTCAGTCAAAAAATATATTGAGAGCTGAGCATAGTTGTGTATACCTGTAGTTCCAGCTACTCAGAAGTCTGAGAAAGAAGGTACACTTAAGCACAGGAATTCAAAGCCAGCCCGGGAAACATAGTGAGATCTGTACGGATGTGCTGTTATCCTCCATTTTCTAGTTGAGGACACTGAAAATTAAATAATGTGTCAAACTTGCACAATCCTAAGTGGCACAGCAGGGCTTGTGTCTAAAGTCAGTTTGGGCTGCTATAATAAACTACCATACACTAGCTGGTTTATAAACAGCAGGCATTTATTTCTCACAGTTCTGTAGACTGGAAAGTCCAGCTCCAGGCACCAGCAGATGCAGGGTCTGGTGAGGGCCTGCATTCTGGTTCATAAATGTCATCCTCTTCATGCGGCCTTGCGTGGCAAGAATGGGGAAGCTCTCTGGGGCCTCTTTTATTAGGGCACCATCACATTGGGTGTTGGGATTTAGCCTGTGGATTTGAGGAGGGGCGCAAACATGCAGTTTGTGCATCCATATCAAAGCCAGGGTTTTGTGACTGCCCTGTGCCTCTCAAGAGTAGGTATGAAAGCTTTGCTAGGAAGACCTGTTCTGCCAGACAGGCTTGGAACTCACAAATGTGTCACTGGACATACACTGAAGGCTCTAGTTGCCTTTGGTAGTGCATGAAAGAAATAACCCAGTCTGAAGAGAGTTTGAGGACAGGTATTAACCCTCCCATCATTCTGATGAAAGAGCCTGAGAAGACCTCTAGTAAAGATCTGGAGCAGGACAGGAACCCAGGTGCATTCTGGGTGAGTGAGCAGTAAGTGCCCCCCAGCTCCCTCACCTGCCCCAGGCGGCTGAGTCCCTAGGTAGGCTACCTCGGCCTCCCAGGCTCCCAGACTATACAGTGACGGGGATAAGCCAGTGATCCATTCTCCTGAAATCCAGCTATTCAGGCAGAAAAGATGACTTCCTGACAGAGCTCTCAGGAAGTGCCCCCCGCCCCCCAGCCTCAGGAAACAAAACAAATCCAGCTCTTCCTATTCCCTTATTTTAACATCCTCTTTCTGCCCACCTCGGCCCCCCACCCCCACCCCCAAGACAGATAGCAGAAATTTAGACTCAGCACTTTTACTTTTAACTCTTTCTTGACATGAATATGGGATATTCTTCTTGGGGGCCAAAAGCTTCTCTCTCCCCCTTCCCTTTTTGTAATTTCTGGTATTTAGCTAAGTTCTTGACAGCCATCTTCTCCCCAGTATTCTTATTGCTCTACATCTCAGCTATCTTATCTTATGGATCTTACAACTCCTAAGGGTTTTTATTCTTATTAATATTCGAGGGAGTTTTAAATATTGGAGGATACTGTCCCATTACAGTACACGGAAATTTATTTCTGTGAGCTTGGTTGTTATTATCTGTCAGTTAGAATGATAGTTTATTTTCTCTGTTGAAAATGGTGCTTTCTGGAATGCTTTTCCTTTTCTCTGACCAACTCCGGAAATTTTTCCTTTTAATCTTTAACCCTTGTATAAGCCCTTATCCACTGAGAATCTTTCAGCTTTCCATATTAAGCTGAAAAACCTGGAGATCTGGTGCAGATAGTTTATTGGGAAGTCCTTTGGGAATAACACCTCTTAAGAGCCTCCACAGGGGAGCTCTGGAACTGGGATGGCCCTAAGGGAAGGAGCAGACTCTTGGACAAAGTAGCCCCCTTTAGCCAAGGACAGTTACTAGGGAGGGACTCAGGTGTGAGCCATCCACAGCTGGAGGAGTGAGCAGTGATCTGTAGAGGACCACGGCATCCATTGTGACACCCTTTCTGACTGGGTCAGTCACACCCTGAGATGTTGCAGCTCTGATGTCCTTTTTTGTAAAAATCACCCTGGCAACAACAAGGAGGCTTATTCAACTAAAAATGCCTCCTGTGTTTTGTTTGTTTTTGATTTTGTCCTAAACTGCTTTATGAACTGGAGGTCTTGGTAAATGAACTATAGAGACAAGCAACAGAATAATGAGAGAATCTGGTTTACATTTTCTCCTTTACATTGCCATTCTTACCATCCTAATTTTGACCTTACTTATCTCTGTTTGAGTAAGACTGGCTTCTTTTTTTTTTTTTTTTAAGCTTTACTGAGTTATAATTGATATACAATAAACACCATATATTTATTTATTTATTTATTTATTTTTGGTTGTAGTTGGACACAATACCTTTATTTTATTTATTTATGTGGTGCTGAGGATTGAACCCAGTGCTCCACACATATGAGGCAAGCGCTCTACCACTGAGCCACAATCCCAGTCCCATCATATATTTAAAGCACACAATTTAATGAGTTCTCATACGTCTGTATCTATGAAGCCACCGTTCCTAAATGTTGTCATGCTCCTTTGTAGTCCTTCCTGGCGCTGTCTTCCCCAAGCAACCATTGATCTCCTTTCTATCCTCAGATTACTTTGGATTTTCTAGAGTTTTGTAGAAACGGGATCATAGAGTACATACCCTTCTTGGTGCTGGTCTGCTTCTTTTGCTTAGTACCACTATTTCAAGATTCATCCATGTCGTTTTGTGTATCAATAGTTGTTTTCTTTTTGTTGTTGAGTTCTATTCCATGGACCTGGTTGATGGACATTTGAATTGTTTCCAGTTTTAACTATAAATAAAGGTGTTATGAACATTTGTGAACAAGTCACACTGTGCAAATCCTCTTTTATTTCTCTTGGGCACTTAGGAGTTGAATGACTGAAACACGCAGTAGATTTATGTTTAACTTCAGAAACTTCCATGCCAAATTGTTTTCCAAAGTGGTAGTACCATTTTACAATCTCACCTGTAGTCTATTGGGAAGTTACACTCGTGCCACATCATCACCAATGTGCTAGTTTGGTTCTTTTAAAGTTAAATCAATATGCTGTAAAATTTCATTGTGGTTTTAATTTGCATTGTTTTAGCCTAAGATCATTAAAATTTTTCTCTTGCGTTTTCTTAATTTTTTTTTAAATGATTCAGCTTTTACATTTAGGTCTCTGGCTCATTTTGATTTAACTTTGATTTATGGTGTTAGGTAAGGTTATGATTTTTTTATGTGTAGATTCTTGTTTCAGTTTTATTTGTTGAATGAACTTTTCTTTACCCATTGAACCTTTATTAAAAACCAGTTGAACTGGGCACAGTGGCTCATGCCTATAATCCCAGCAATTTGGGAAGCTAAGCAGGAGGATTGCAAGTTTGAGGCCAGCCTGGGCAACTTAGCCAGACCCTGTCTTAAAATAAAAAATAAAAGGGGCTGGGAGTGTAGCTCAGTGGTAGAGCACTCCTGGATTCCGTCTTCAGTACTTGAAAAAAGTTGACTATATATGTCTGTTCATCTTTATGTTGATACCACACTTTATTGATTAATATGACTTTATTGTAAGTATTAAAATTAGGTAGCATATAAATCATTTAACTTTTCCTTTTTCTTTCAAAATCGTTGGCTATTTGAGGTTCTTTGTATTTTCCCATTAGTTTTAGAGGGAGCTCATTGAGCCAACATCTAGTTCAATGTTGAACAGAGGTGGTGATCTCAGGTCCTGATCTCAGGGAATAAACCTCCAGTCTTTTACCAAAAAGTACATTTTAACGGAAAATATCACCTTGTTTCCTTTGTCCTAAATTACATAATGAAAAATGGAAGTCTGCATAACGAAAAACCAACAATAGAGAAGACCTGGATTTCACTTTCTCCTTTAGTTACCAAGGTTAACATCCTACTTTTGGTCTCAATAATCCCTAACTTTGATGAGGTTTCTTAACTGTTATTTCCATCCTGCCGCTCACTCTTTTTGTTATGATTTGAGAAAAAGCTTCCTAAAGAATCCTTTTGGCCATGATGTTTGTTGTTCTTTTAACAAAATCCATTCCTGAGTCCTTATTACCCTCAGAATAAGATTCATCTGCTCAGTAGAGACGTTACCATCTCGCCCAACCCAGCATCTCATACTCACCCATCTCTCTCTCTCTAAGTGTGCCCCATGGTTGGCCTGTGGATGGACTATGAATGTTCCATTGATACCAAGGTGTCTAGGGATAGCCGCCGCCTTTACCTAATCTAAATCCAGTCACTTCCCATACCTATGTTCTTATATCTCTGAATACTTATGTTTTTATTTTTTTCTTCATTTCCTAGACTCTATTCTGTTGTATTGATCCGTATATTCATCTTTATGTTGATACCATACCTTATTGGTTAATGTGACTTTATTGTAAGTATTAAAATTAGGTAGCATGTAAATCCTTTAACTTTTTTCCCACAAGATTGTCAGCACCTGAAGATTCCTGCTATGCTGCATTTATTTTCACATGCCCATAGTTCTTCCTTGGTATAGTGCTTTGTGTGAGGCAGGCATCTTACATGTGTTATTGAATGAATCAGTGACTATAACTTACATCATTTCCACAAATATGTATGTAATATCAAATAAGAGAATATATTTTTAGTACCAATGGAGAATATTTTTTCACTTCCACTGTTATCAGTGCACTTTAATTCTATGATAGCTTCTGGATCAGTGGAGCTTTATTGTTTTTGTTTATTTTATTTTGTTTTCACTTGTTTCTAGGAAACTTAGAGTCTTAGATCAGAGTTTATTATTTGAAAGGGTCTAAGTATATTCTAGAAATGCAATATAGCACGTGGAATTTTATAAGTTTAAAGCAGTTTTTCAGTTTCTGAATATTCATAATTACTGATAATTTGCTTTTCTGACCATGACCAGAGGAGTCCAATTATTCTTTGGGTGGGGGGGGATTCACGAAAGGAATTCAAACTGACACACACAAAAATTCCCTTCACTCTGATACTGATTGAACCTAATAGCTCTTGTTTTGAATTTCATAATTCTACAAGAGTTAAACTTGAAAATGTATCTCCAAACAATGGAGTCTCTGTTTTCCACCAAAGGCAGTGATTGTGTTGAGCATTTTAACTGGTTATCAGACCTCAGGCTGCCGGTTTGAAGAGTGAACTTTGGCAATAGGAACTTGGCTCTCAACCCTGTTTTGCAGCTGGCTAGAATGTGAATAAACTTCTTATTGAAAGAGAGACATATCTTCTTAAAAAGGAGAGAAATAAAACCCTCAACCTAATAACCCTCCCTCTTTCTGCCAGTCTCCAGCCTCCACTTACCTTTTTTGAAAGCATATGCAAGTATGAGAAAGAGATGTTTTTAGATGTATCAACACTCAAAAAAAAAAAAAAAAAAACAAACTCGACAGTTATTGCTCCTTTGTAATCCTCATCCTGAGAGATTTATTCTTTGTGAAATCCCTCATAAAGAGTCTGGTTTTTCTTTTTGACGTCTCCCTCTTTAAAGAACTGTGCAAAATAGCAAGGCTTTTGTGCTTTGGGAAACTCAGCTGTTGATCTTTGCTTTTTATGAAGATGCATCTCTGTCTCCAGGCATGGTAATGGCTTTAATGTGCAGCACATGGTATACAGGTGGCCCTGTGTCACCAGCTCATGTCATGCCTGTGGTTTTCTACCATGATGGACTTTGGGACAGCATCCTACCAATCTCCACACAATTCTTTCCATATCTCTCCATGTTCTCTCTTTGCCCCAGAGTTTGTTCTCTTAACCAAAGTGTTTGAATTTTCAAATGAGAAGGTGATAAAAGCTGTACTAACTTTTATATTCCATAGAATTGTTGGCATTTCATCAGTATAGTGAAAGCATTTGAAATGTGTTGCAAACCTTGACTGGGACTGATAATTTCAAATAGTGAATCAAAATGATTCCAAAATGATCCTTGTGCAGTGTGTCTCCCCAAGAAGGACCTACCTTCTACCTGCCTGTCCAGCATCCTGCCTCTCCTGCTGTGCATTAGGTGCCCACCCACATCAGTGTTTGCTTAAAATTTTCTGCTTGTGGCTGTCATGGTGCTTACCCTATAATAATACAGTTGTCTGTTATGGTTTGGTGTTTTTGTTTTGTTTGTTTTTAGTTATAAGATCTCCTAGAGGACCAGGACAGACCCATTCATATTCTTATTTTATCTCAGGTTCCTGATCTAAATAGCTAACAGGTAGCAGGTTTTTAATTTACATCTGTGAATGGACCAGTCCATGCTATTTAGAACTAATGTAATTACTGCACTCACCTTTGTATTCTGAGTTCAGAATATATTCCAGCAGCCATAGCAATGAAACTGATCTGAAAAAACACACCATTCTGTTTATGGGGATTTGGATGGTGTTCTTACTCCAACTTTGGCAGATATTTTTAAGAGTATTGCATATCTTACAAAAAGAGACTGAGCTTAAAGAGAAAGCTTCCATCGTGGTTTTTCATTTCATCAGAATTTATGCTTTTTCTTTAGTCTTTAGAATGTTTATGTCGAGGGAACACAGATGAACTTTCTTAAGAGTACATCTCTGTAGTTCCTCAGCATGCTCCTGGTTTTCTCATTTAAAGGCTTTAAATGGCGGGGGTGGGAGGCGAAGGGGAGGGTCTGCTTTTCAGACTCAGTAACTGATAATCTCGTGTAACAGAAATTATAAAAGCATCTTACCTCTTGGGAAGGCAATACCATTATTCATTGGATCCAGTTTTTTGTTTCTTGTTTTCTGGGGGTAATGTATGATTTAGCCAACTTCTCTATATGTAATGGAGAGTGGGAAGAGGCAGATTCTAACCTATATCCTATGACCTTGTTGATCTAGGATGTGGGACAGTGTTAGGTCCTGCATCCTCCTGACTTTGAACATACACTGCTTCCTTCCCCCACTATCCTACTTTCTATAGCCCTGGTGAACTAAAATTGGCAGATCACTGGAACTATATTCTGATTTCTGGATGAGTGTAAGAAGCATAATGCATTTGGCACACCAAATGGAAGTTAGTCCTAGAGCGCTCCGCTCAAAGGGCCGCATGCACAGTTTGTGTTATATAACTTTAGGGGTGGGGAATGTATAAATTAAACCTTTAGAAAGAGCCTTACCTGAAGTATTGAGTAAAGCCAATTAAGGGTTTGACAGGGGGGAAAAGAAGGAGGAGGTAAAGGTGCTAGCATTTTTTAAAGTACTTTTTATAAGCCGGGAGTGATGGCATATGCTTGTAAAATCTGCAGCTCAGGAGGGTGAGGCAAGAGGATATCAAGTTTAAGGCCAGCTTCAGCCATTTATTAAAGTCCCTAAGCAAGTTAATGAGACTGGTCTCAAAATAAAAGGGGTTGGGAATGTGGCTCAGAAGTAAAGCACCTCTGAGTTCAATCCCCAGTACTAAAAAAATACCAAAAACCAAAAATAAACAAAACAAAACAAAAACACTTTGCAGATTTCATCTCATCTAACCTTTAAAACAATTCTAAAGCAGGTATTATTCCCATTCTACAGAAGAAAAACCCCCATATCCAGTCAATAAGTAATTTTTTTCTGAAGTCGCACAGCTTGTAAGTGGAGGAGGTGGGGCTCCAACTTAAATCCCTGCAACTCCAACGCCTGTGCTCTTTCCATTGCAGCAGATCACATGATGGCTTGTTAGTGGTCATTTGCAGTGTGTGGTAAGACTGTTTGGGAAGTGTAGAGAAAGGACGTTCCTGTCAATTATCGATGTGTGCCAAGGGTTAGGAGACAGAAAGGGAACCACGCAGGGAGAATTAGATAATATATATCAACTCATTAAACTTCAATTTTTTCCACCTTCATAGAGAAAGAAAAGAAGGAAAACATCATATCACTTTATGAAGACTTTGCCTTATTCTCTTTTGCTCAGGTCTTCAATTAAGTTTCTTGATTGATACAGTTCATGTTTTAAAATGAAAGGGAAACCAGACTTGCATCCTTATCACTGTCATCCAGGATTTATAAAAAGTAATAAGGCATACCTGTAATCCCAGCAACTTGGGAGGCTGAGGCAGGAAGATCGTGAGTTCAAAGCCAGTCTCAGCAGTAGTGAGGCGCTAAGCAACTTGGTGAGACCCTATCGCTAAATAAAAAAATACAAAATAGGTCTAGGGATATGGTTCATTGGCCAAATGCTCCTGTGTTCAATGTCTGGCACCAAAAAAAAAAAAAAAAAAAAAAAAAGTAATATGGAACCAATTTTATGTCAATACTTCCAGGATTAAGGCTGCTGGTATAGCATGAATGCACTTGGAGAATTTATCATTGACTTATTTCATAGTCCTAAACTATCACTGACCAGTCTTTTCAATGTATATGTAACAATGTTGTACCTGTGTACCCACACGATATGCTGGGGATTAATCCCGGGCCTCATGCATGCTAAAATGCACTTTCTACTATTGAGCTACACCCCTAGCCCCCAAACATATTTTTCACTATTAGCTATTTTTTTTTCTAATGTAAAACATTAATGTAATACTGTAGACATGTCATTCTGCTAACACAGACCCTCATATATAGTTAATTCCTTTTCTTCCCCTTTATAAAAACTTTCTTAAAAATTTTACAATTATTTTTATTTTTTATGTGCTTTCCAAAATGTTTCAAACTGACAAATAAAAATTGTGTGTATTGATGGTGTACAACATGATACTTTGATCTACATTGCTGAATGACTAAATCAAGCTAATTAACATATGCATTGTCTCATGTATTTATCACTCTTTTGTAGCCCTTATTAAATAATTTAGTTAGACTTAACATTTCATGCCTAACTCTTTGCATTTATAAAGAAACCTTATAAATACCTCCCTTACTGAGTAAGTGAAACTTTAAGAAAAACTCTATAAAGGCACAAAAGACACAAACTGGTAAAAAAGGAGACTGTTCTGAGTGTCAGTTTTCTTCTTAAGTACCTCTGCTTTTCTGGAACTATATTGAATATGAAGTTCTTATTTTTTAAAGGATTTTTTTTTAAAGAAATACTTAAAACTGAGTTGTATTTAAATTAAAATAATGACCTAGTGGTGGACATTTGAGTTAGGGATTAAAAAGTAAAAAAAAACCTCTTAGAAATATTGGCAGTTTTTTTTTTTTTCTTTTGGTTACTGATAATCCGCCTGTATCCATTATTTAGAATCATTTGAACACAGCTCACTGCCCTGAAACAACAGTGTGTTCTCTCTCTGCAGGAGGCAGAGAATTAGGGACCTCTCCAGAAAGTCCCTGCCCAAAAATGAACATGTGTTTTCAGAGTTTGTTAGGACTGAGTGGTTGATTGTGCAATACGACTTTGACAAGTTTCTGATGTCTCTCAGCTCCATTTGCATGATATAACAATGATTAAGACTCTTGAGCAACTTTGGTCTGTATGAAAACTACTGTTAGAGATTGAACCCAAGGGTACTCTACCACTGATCCATATCCCCCAGACATTTTTACGTTTTATTTAGAGACAGGGTCTTGCTAAGTTTCCCAGACTGTCCTTGAGTTTGTGTTCCTCCTGCCTCAGCCTCCTGAGTAACTGAGATTACAGACATGTACTACTGCACCCAGCTGCTTTGGAAATTTTTCTAACAGTGTTTAAATTTGGACCAGGAAATGTACCAGAACCCTCTCTTGAACATCAGAATACTTCAATGTTTGTAATTCCTCATAAAATGTATTAATCAATTCTTTCAGAAAGTATTTAAAGAGTGTCTACTGTGTGGTAGGCTGTGTTCTAGGCTCCGGGACAGGAATAGCGAACAAAACAGAGAAATACTTCCTCCCTCGTAGGGTTGTACTCCAGAGGGAACAGGATAGACAATCAACAGACACCTGAGTGACATATATGGTGTGTCAGTCAGTGATAAGCACTATGGAAACAAATTAAGCAGGGGAATGGGTTTGGAGAGCCCCATGGGTTGGAGTTTTGATGCATTTTAGATGCAATGGGGGCAGCAAAGGCCCCACTGAGAAGTTCATTTTAAAAGGAGCAAAGGCAAGCCACTGGCGTGCCTTGGGAGCAACCAGCATGAAGGTCCCTAGGCTGGAGCATCCCTGGTATGTGCTTGTAGCAAAGAGAATGGGGAGCAGCAGAGGAAGGTGAGAGTAAATGATGTTGTAGGACGGTGGGTGGAACCAGTCTGGACTTCTGCCCTGGGTGGCTTCAGAGGAGAGGAGGGATGTGGTCTTGCTTTCTGCTTGAAAGGATCACTGGCTTGTTTGTTTAAAACAGACCAGAGAGAACAAAGACTGGAAAAGGGACACTTTCTTGCTTAACTAAATATAATTATAGTGGAAACAGGCAGTTTTTTCTTTAATGGAAGATCTTATTGAGCATGTGCTATTTGCTAGGCATTATATGTTAACCTCAGAAGGTTCTTTTAGGTATGGGATTTGGAAGAGGTATGAGGGTCAAGATGAGTTTGACTGACTGCAGGACTTCCCTGGAAACGTGTTTTGTTTTGAGACACACACACACACACACACACACACACACACATATTTTTTTTTAGTTGTAGATGGACATAATGCCTTTATTTTATCAAACCCAGTGCTTCACACATGCAAGGCGAGCACTCTACCACTGAGCTACAACCCCAGTCCCTTGTGTTGCTTTTAAAATAAATTTTACTTTACTTTTAGAAATGATAAATCTCAACTTACCATTTCTAAATTCAGAAAAAAAAAAGTTAAATAAAATTGAAGTTCTTGGTTTTCTAGGTTTAGTCAAGATTCCACAATATAGCTGTGATGTTGCAAGTTATATACATTATTTATGAACATCAGTGGCACAGCCGTGCCAATCTAGCAAGCATTTGCTGAATTATCCCTGTGTTTCAGGCATTGTGCCTGATATGGAAGATATAGAGATGATTGAGCAGTCGTTCCTGATTTCCTGGAGCTCAAGGTTTAGGAAGAAGACACAGGCACATTAATTTCAAACCACAGCGACTTTAGTACAGGCCCTTATAGAGATCTAAATGAAGGTAAATGGAAGATTCATAGGAAGAGATCATTCAAATTGGGAAGATCTTAGAGGGCAAGGATCTATTCTAATGTGACATTTTTAGATCTCCATGGACCAAAAAGCATTAGGTCATTTTTCACAATACAAAGTGTCATTAAAGTTTTGCTCTATTGAGTAGGCACTGGATAGAATTGTCCAATTTTCAAAGATGCAGATGCATAAATTGTCCAAGGAGGCATTATGGTTGCTCAAAACAAACACTATGAAAATAGCCATACCAAATAATATATAAACTCATTTAAAAAGAAAAAATACCTATAGCTCATGAGACTGAGGCAGGAGGATTGTAAATTCAAAGCCAGCCTCAGTGACTTAGCAAGACCCTAGGCAACAAGCAAGACCCTATCTTTAAATAAAATGTTTTTAAAAGAGCTAGGGATATGGCTCAGTGGTTAAGCACCCCAGGTTCAATCTTTAGTACCAAAAAAAAAAAAAAAAAGAAAGAAAAGAAAAAAATCTAGTTCAAGACAATTAGTGCTGGAAGTTGGAAAGTAGAGTAGCATATATACAAGAGATGTACAAGAAGGAAACTGGAAAATTATTTTTAAGGTAGGTTTTTTTGGTTTTGTTTTTTGATACTAGAGATTGAACCCAGGGGTGCTTTTACCACTGAGCCACATCTCTAGCCTTTTTAAAATTTTTTTCCCCCTAAATTTGGAGACAGGGTCTTGCTAAGTCACTGAGGACCTTGCTGAGTTGCTAAGGTTGGCTTCAAACTTGGTGATCCTCCTGCCTCAGTTCCCTGAGTCACTGGGATTACAGGCATGTGCCTGACTTAAAGTCTTTCTGTCTCTCTCTGTGTCCTATTACTTTTTAGTTATATACAATACCAGGATACACACTGATAAAATCCAAAAGCATGGAACACGACCTGCTCCAATTCAATCCTAGCACTTCTCACTGCCCCCGTCCCCTCCCTCCATTCCACCAGTCCCACTTCAATCCATTTACAGTTTGCTGTTTTTTGTTTTTTTTTTTTTTAAATGAGTGTCCTGTGGTTACACCTAGTGCCAGGACCCACTGTGCCATATCCATGCATGCGCATACAAAAATTCAGCCAGATTCATTCCACTGTTCTTTTCTTTCCCATCCCTTTCTACTCCTCCTCAGTTCCCTTCATCACAAAAATATAAGGGAGCTTCCATCATCTGGCCCTAGGTTATGGGCAAGCTCCCATAATTACTAAGATATATTTGCCTTTTGAGGATCAATAAGCAAGGAACATTTTTTTGTAGCAGTTTTGTTGAGCTATATAAAGCGCATATACTTTAGCATATCTAGTGTATAATTCTATGTTAGTTGACTTTCTGTCATTGTGACAAAATACCTGAGATAATCAGTTTATAAGGAGGAAAGATTTATTTGGGGTCATGGTTTCAGAAGTTTCAGTCCATGATTGCTTGGCCCGGTTACCTCTGAGCCTGTGGTGGCGCAGTACATCAGGGTAGGAGCAGGTAGTAGATGAAGCTATTTATTTCATGGTAGCTGGAAAACAAAAAGAAAAAGGAGCTGGTGTCTCAGTATCTCCTTAAGAGGCATACCCTCAGTGACCTCAGTTATTCCCAGTAGGCTTTGTTTCATAAAGATTCCACCACCTCTCAGTATCACCATGGACTGGAGATGAAGCCATGGGCCTCTGGGGGACACTTATCCAAACCATAGCAAATTTAGCAAATTAGTGTACTCAGAGTTGTGGAACCATCACGATAGCCAGTTTTAGAATACTTTCATCATAACTCCCCAAAACCTTCATATCTGTTGACCATCTTTCCCCATTCTCCCCCTATTCCAAGCCTTAAGCAGCCACTAATCTGCTGTCTTTGTAGATTTGCCTGTTCTGACCACCTCATATCAATGAAATCTTATTTGCCCTTTTGTGTCTGACTTTTTTCACTTAACATGCTTTCAAACTTTCTATGGGACATGCACCAGCATTTCATTCCTTTTTATCTCTGAATGATATTCCATCTTTTGGATATACTACGCTCTATCCATTCCTTAGTTGATGGACTTTTGAGTTGGTTTCACCTTTTAGTTGTGGTGGAGAATGATGCTATGAACATTTGAAGGCACAATTTTTTTTACCAGATCACATTATCATTGAGGATAATGAATGAATCACAGACTCCTGTCCTGCTAGAGTAACAGGCCAGGGTTCTTATAATTACTCAGCTGGTTTAGGTAAGGAACCAGACATCAGGCAGTTTGGTACCAGTGACATTCCTGGGCTTCCACACCCTTGGCAAACTTATATTTGAAGATCTCAGGGTTGGGCCTCTGGCAGGAGAACAACATGAATAGGAGCAAATGCCTACAGCTGCACGAGAGAGCCCATAAATGTGCTGTGTTTGGACACCCGGAAGTACCAGACCCTACAAAGAAGACAAAAAAAAAAAAAAAAAAGAAAGAAGCCTGAGTCCAGAGCATACCCCAGCCTGGCAGGGGCCTCCTTCAACTTGGCTTTCCCATCTAACATGTTCTAGGATCCTTCATGTCTGTAGCAACTTTTATAGATCCAAAGTAAATGTGCGCTCATTCCTGCCCTCACCCCATCCCCAATTTCATATTGAAAGAGAAAAACCATATGGGAACTGAGAGTGAACATATGGGTGTGAGATAAAACATACGGGCAGATAGAGGCGTGCCTACGGTACCCGTCTGCTTGTCTTTGTTACTTGTCTAGTTGCTTCTTAATGTGTTCTTTTTCCTCTCATCAATTTTCTTCTTGGAAGATTTGCTTTTTTTTTTTTTTTGGTCTCTGCATGATTTTGTCTTGAATGAAATGAGGGATATAAAAAGTCTTCAGAAATTATTTCTTGCCCAGACCTGTATCTCTGTCATATGAGCCCCACAAGGTTCCAAGTCTTGGGCAATAATAAATACAGTGGTCAGTGTGAAGCACCAAGAGGGCAAAGGGCACGGTGTCACATAAGGATATTCTGTGTCCCCAGCAATGAGGGTAGCAGTCTCAGGGTATGAATGCAGGACAGTCTCTAACTACCTATTTGCTGTCTTTAAAGGTAGCTGCTTCTCTGGCTCCAAATTTATACCAAGGCAGGATTAAAATTTAAAAACTGAGTTTTTTTCCCAAAATGTGACTAAATTCAGGCATCCTTGATAGGAGATGAGTGGCAGCTCCAAGAAAATACTGTGGCATCCAGTGGTATTATTATGTCCTTCAGATTCTTTCTCAGAAACTTCAGTGGGCCCCAAAAACTTACACTTGCCCCATCCTCCGCGTGCTGCCTCCCTCCATGTGGAACTGCACAGATATCTTGTGCGAATGCTATGGCTTACTCCCCAGCCCTTCCTTCTCCCTCCCTAGAAGACTTCAGAATTAGAGTCGCCTCGCTAGAAGGCTGCATCCCACACTTGCTCCTAGTTACAAATTCTCCATTAGGTGCTGCAGGCTGGTTTCCCTAGTGACCATTAACCATGATGAATCATCCTCGTTGATGACTTTGACTTTATGAGCAACTTTACCTAGTGTTTAATAAGGTGAAGTCACATCCAGAAGATAGCATTTTTAAAATGCCCTTTGTGGACAGTGAGATTAGCAGTGAATTTGCCATCCTTTGGTAGAGTCTGCAAATAAGAGGCCATTTGGTCAAATTGCATTACTTTAAGCAATCTATCTTAAAATTGTTTACCTGTTCTAAGTGCTTCTTAAAAAAAAAAAAAAGCAAACTATGGATTGAATCCATTCCTAATACTGTAGGTCATATCAACAGAATGCCGATACTTAGTAATTGCTTATGTTTAAGCTCCAATTTTCCCCCTAGTCTTCTCTTTCTTATGTGTCTGACTAATGATGTGTCTATTCCTAATGTTATCCCATTTATCCAAAGCATTTATTGAACTTGGATAATTGTTATCTTTTACATAAGTGAAATGTCTCGCCCCAGGAAAGTACAAATAATTGCATTGTACTTCAGATAGACCATCTTCCAGTTTGGCAATGACAGGATAGGGTGATAGGGTGTTTTTTTCATTACCGGAAGGTAGGGATTACATTGCCACCACAGTCATGTGACCCTTGCAAGACACATAAATCTAACATTGTGCAATCTGTTGAATTTCATCCATGTCAGAAAACCAAAATACTATCCTAATCCTGTCCTAATCCTACAGCTGACAGAATGTTATTTCTGAACTTATTATTGGGAAAATAAGCTCCCAATTTAAAAAATCTATTTTGAACAGATATATTCTTCAGGGACATAGCTAATTCATAAATTGAGGAGTCCTGTGTATTTGGTTATTTTTCTGTTTATTTATTTATCTAATTCAGTATGAATGTCAGGACAGCTGATTTAAACTTGGAGTAAGTTTTACTATTTCTTTAAGACAGTGGTGAAGCCCGATAGAACGTTTGAAGCTAGGATAGAAAATAAAGAAATCCAATTCAACTGGCATTTATCTTGAAGATTTAAAAATCCATGTCATTGGATTATCCGTAGTTATTTTATGAGGATTTACTAGTGTGTTTCTTTCCAGATTTGAAATCCCTACTTGATTGTGTGTATTTTTTTTTTAACTTTGGGGAAGCCTTTTTGGATTTATAAGTAATAAACAGAATGTTTTATTATTATGATTCTTCCAATCAAGGCTTACAGTTAATAATAACACTTTCTCTTATTGAAAATGAAATAGGATATCATTTAACCTTATAGCAACCTATATAGCCTTTAATAATAATATTTTCTTTTATTGGAAATGAAATAGGATATCATTTAACCTTTATAGCAACCTATATAGCCTTTATAATATGCATTATCTCTCTTTTAGCAATGAAGAAACTGGTGTTTAGGGAGTTAGATAGGCTCCTCTAGGGTCACAAAGCTAGTAAAGTAGCAGAGGCAGTATTTGAAGCCGGGTCTTTTAGGTATCAAAGCCCATAGACTTAGTCACTATACTACATTCAGATGAACCCATGAGATTTATCTTCTGGCTTTGAAACTTTTAAGCGCATTTCTTTATAGCTTTTGATCCACTTGCCTCCTTGTTTGCTTGACCTCCACATCTTTGAACATCTGATGGACATTCCATGGAGTCTTACCTATGAAAACGAACCCTCTCATTATGGAAAATGCCCTCTTGTTTGGAACCTTGAGTAGAATCAACGTAAAGTAACATCGATAGACATGGGAATGACACAAACATTCTAAATCACCAACTGGAGTTCCTAAAGGTGAGCATGGAAATTCTGACTCCCCTTGTTCCTCCCACCAGCATCCTCGCAGGCTAAGGGTTGCCCTCCAGAGGGTCTATGGATTCTTCCACCTTAATACTTTGTCCTTTCCTCTGCTTGCCCAATACTACTACCTGGTCTTTCTCTCCTTTTCATTCTGGTCTTTCTTTTCAGGGACCCTCTCCATCCGTCTTCCCTTCTCGAGTCTGACTTCCCAGGGTGATCACCAAGGTGGTCTTTTTCATGTCATGTTTCTGAGGAAAATCCTTCTACGGTGCCCCTGCCCATCTCTCTGCCTCTTGCTTTCTTAGTCTCCTTTTATCCTACTGTACTCAGTAACCTGTGGTAGGCTGAATAATAGCTCCCCCCAAATGTCTACCTCCTAATCTCAGATGAATCACAGCCAGTGTGATCAAGGTAGGGATTTTGAGAGGAGGTAATCCTGGACCACTTAGGTTGCAGTTCTAGTGCAATTGCAAGGTCACCGGAAGAGGGATGTGGGAGAATGAATGGAAGAGAAGGTGGAAACAGTGACAGTACAGATTATAGTGTGCTTCCAGCCCAGGGCCAATGGGTGTCAGCAGGCGCTAGAGGCTGAAAGAAACCAGAAAAAAATCTCCCGTAGATTTTCTGGAGGCACTGGACCTCACAGCACCCCTAAGGTTTGTTGAGACTTCTGACCTTCAGAAATGTAACACAATAAAGTTGTGTTGTTCTAGTCTACAAATTTGTGCAAATCTGTTACAGCAGCAGTAGAAAACAGATACAAATCTATTCTGCAACTGTTGATTTTCTTTCCCCCTGAACTTGTGCTGTCCAAGGAAGTTGATAATAACCTTTAAATTTAAATTGAATTGGATTTAGATATGAAAATTAAAAGTTGCAATTCCTTAATCACATTACCACTTTTCAGGTGCTCAGTACCAGTGGCCAGGGCCTACTGTGTTGGGCAGTGTAGGAGGAGAGCATTTCCATTGCTGTCGTGCATTCTATGGACAGTATTGCTGAAGATAGGATTTGGGCCTTATGTGCTATGCCTGGCCCTGAAATTGACAGGGGTCTAGAATCTACTCAGTTGGAACAATGGAAGCTTCACCCTTTATCTTCTTACCACCCAGCTCTGACCCTGCACAGAGCAGAGGCTGGACCTGCCCTGGAAGCTGGCTTCAGCTATATGGATAGAAAAATTACAATTATGTACAGGTGGCCCCTCCATGTGCATGGATTTCTGGTTCAACCAACCACCAATTAAAATTTTTCTTGATCATTATTGTTTAGATATTGAAAATGGCATCTATCTATCTATCTATCTATCTATCTTATCTTTATTTTCAAATACAGAACTATACTGCAATACACTAAATATTCCTTTTTCAAACTACATGTTGCAGAGATTCTGATACATGTCTTGTATTATCCATTGAGAATGTTCTTTGTTTATAATCTGGGCTGTTATTTAAATTCTAATGTAAAGAGGACCTTTACACTAAGACACTGGATGCCTCTTAAATAGTACAAAATTACAAAGCAGTTATAAGCTTTAACTTTGATCAATGCTTTGGTGATTGGAGGTGAGAAACTGGCTGATTCTCTCATTGTACTCTTAAAAGTACTCAGTGGGAACCACACTTTCCAATGTGGGAGCTACCAGCATATGTGGCTATCAGGACTCAAAAGATGGCTGGTCCAAGCTAAGATGTACTGACAGGTTGAAACACAGGATTTTAAAGACCTAGTATAAGAAATTGTAAAACTACTTCGTTATTTACTTTTAAGTATTTATTACACAATTAAATTATAGTATTTTATGGAGAGAATTAAACATTAAAATTAATATTCATCTGTTTTACTTGCTTTACTGTGTCCACTAGCAACTTGTAAATTACATGTATAGCCTACATTTGTGGCTCATACTCTGTTTTTATGTGCTTACTTTCTGAGGGCACTTATCTCCAGCTGGAACATGTCATTTGGGTGTGATGCTTTGGCAAGAAAATAAAAACATATGGAAAGAATATACTCTCCCAACAGCCACAGACCAATATCCATGTGATAGAACATTTAACTCCACAAGAACCGCTAGTTCAGAAGGAAGAACACAAAGAGTACACTATTCCGTAGTTTAATGAATTTCTTTTAAATATGAATAGTATATTTGTTAGATTTTTATCTCCATAGTATATTATTCGTCTTTTAACATTTTCTTCAGAACTGAAATTTTAAGTTGGCAAGTGTAGTTTCTTTAAGAGGAAGTTCTAATTTTTTAGGAACACTGGGGGAAGGTTTTACTAAGAACCTTCTTTAAAATATTTATGTTCAATATTTGAAAGAATTGTAAACCTTTTAAAGCTTTTTTATGAAATCACTGGTATGTCTAAATATAACATTGCTGAAATGCACAAAATCTTTCTTTCCTAATCAACATCTTTGTGACAGACAATATTATAGCAGCAAGATATTTTTGTTGTTGTTGTTGTTTCATTTGTTTCACAAACAAAATCATATAGTTGGAAACAGCAAAAGTTGCTGAGAGAACAGAATGTATTTTGGTATTAATTTCCCCTCCCCCCAAGAGGTTGTAGCAAATGCTGTTGTAAGTGAGAATAGAGGAACAAGGGATTCTAGGAACCTCCCTCAGAACCTTGATTCATCTACTAACCAATTGCCATAGGCAAGTTCTTAATTTCTTGTTGCCTTAGTTTATCAATCTGTAAAACTGAGATAATGTACTTACCTAATAGGATTGGTATGAGAAATTAAAAATAAGGTAATTCAATAAAATGGAATAATGCCTAACATAATTTATACTCATTCAAATTTAGCTACAGTGATGTATTATTATTATAGTTGCTGTTATTGTTATTGGATATCTTTCACTTTAATGGAAAATTGAAGTTTTCTAAGTCCTTTGTCATTCATACTTTCTGTCCTTTGTTCATTCATTCATATGAATGTAGGACCCTTCATTCATTAACACCTTTGTTTGAGTACACAAGAGTAGATGTTTATTTTATCTGTTTTAAGGATAAAATAACTTGAGTTCTTCTACAGAGGGCCAGTAACTTGCATTTAGCAACACAGCTGGAAATCCCATCCAGGCTGGTCTATGAATTTCCACTGTACCCAAGAAGCAATAGCCCAAGAAGCAGACTTAGTAAATCTCAAGAAATCTATTCCATATACTTTACATATACTGATGTGGTGTATATACATTGACGCCTAACTCCATAGTTATTTTGTAGGTTTTCATCTTTAAATTATACACCAAAAACAGCTCACCAGCGATTACTTTTGGGTGGCTGAAGAGGGTGTTTATTTTACCTAAATAAAACCCTAGCAAATTCTAAATTTAAACATTGCCCAGCACAGGGTTAACTCTGTATTAAAGATAGTGTCCTCATCTGTCTTAACTGTAACCCTAGTTAAGTGGCATTGACTAACTTTTTTTCTTTTGTAAAATGAGAATTCTCCTTTCCTTCCAAAATGAGGATCTGAATCTGTTAAAGTCTTTTTGATCATTTTCAGACATAGAATTTGTCATCTTACTTAACTTTAGGCTGGTCCCAGAGTAGAAGATATAGGCTTTGGAGCCATACAAACCTAGCTCATGACTGAAACTTGAGCTCTTTCACTTAACGTTTCATGCCATTGGACTAGTTGCCTAAACTTTCTGAGTCTTCATTTTATCATCTATAAAATATGGTTGTTAAAATGCACATTTGGGGACTTTTGTAAGGATTAGAGATAAACTAATAAAGAGCACAGCCCTCAGGAGGTGACCCGTGATGTGGTTATTGATGCTCTTGAAAATTCTACCTGTATAGACCACTAGGGTCATATCTTCCACATCAAAGTCAGTATGTGAATAAATCATTAGGTAGGTGTTGGAAACCAAAAATGTATATAAACTAGAACTTTTCACATTAGGAAAATATTTGGAAAGATATAGAACAAAATGGTATCAGCATTAATTTCTTGGTGATGATAGAAAATTAAAAATGCTTTTTTTCCTGCTGTTTTCTAACTATTTATAACATACATGTCTGCTTTTGAATAGCAATAAAAGATAATTTCTTTTTAAATTAAGAGAGTCATTCATATATTTTTTAAAACCACAGAAAGCATTTGAACCCTGTGAATGTGTATGTTATCTAGTTGTATGATCCCCTATTTTTTGTATTTTTTTCTAATTTTCTAAGAGAAGTATACTTGCATGAAAGATTGATAATTACAAGTGCATTTTAATAGGTATAATCACCATTCCAAAATGGAATCTATAGTGCACTAGAACTCACAAAAATATGGATTCCAGAAGAAATATGTAAAGATGTTTCAGGACTAATGACTTAATAATAATGTTAGTTACAATAGGGACCATGTATTATTTTCTATGTGAGGCGCTATATTCGAGTTTTTGTGTGGATTATCTAATTTAATCTTCATAACAGCTGATTTCAATTGAAGTTTAAGACTAAGTTACAGAAGTTAGGACTCAGAATTTAAATCCGTGCTTTCAAAATATGAAAAAAGTCCCAGTCTTGGTAGCAGAGAAAATCTTCACTTATGCTTACTTAGCTGGAGAAACAAAGCTTTCCACAGAATTTATGACCAAATTCACCTGAGACCACATTTTCTCAGCTGCAGACTGTCCACGTAACCCTAAACTACCACTCCATATTCTGAATATTCTTCATAGAATTTCTTTTAATTGGGCCACTTGAAGTTATGGGAATGAATGGAGGTGATTTTAAGCAACATCTTTTTCTTCCTTTAGGTATGAGGGATGGTATAGGAGAAATATGCAGACAGATGTCAATAAAGGGAGAGATTTATTAAGTGAAAATAGGTGGTAATACTAAAACCTGGCTCTGTATCACTCTGTACTTGAAACTATGGGTGAGTGAACCTGCTTCTGTTCTGTAGAGGTAATGAACTTGGCAGCCGTCTTCCTCTTAGCCTTTGGTTCTCAGATTAGGAACAGATATTAGGTTTGGTTTGAAGGAAGTTTCATACATGAAATGAGTATTAATATTTCTTTGTAATTATTAAGACTTTCTTTTCAATACTTCTATATTCATTTCTAATGAATTTCCTTCTAGACTGGGATTTTTGATTGGTTGGCCTTGTCCACTCTTTGAGAGCATGTGCATTTTTTTTTTTTTTTTTGTATTTAATTTAAAAATCATTCCTTGGGCTCTTGGAAGGGGACAGTGTCCTAGCTTATTCATCTTCGAATGAAAGCGACCAGCATGAGTCATTGTTGGCACTTGATACATTTTTGTTGAGCCAGTGGATAGGCTTTTGTTGCAATGCAGGGAGACTTTTCTAGGTTGGAGTTGCCTGATGGTGGCACAGGCAAGTTGTTCTGGTGGATAGTGAATTCCAGGCAGGCAAGGACTTGGGGGCATTTGACAAGTAGGCCGTAGATGGGACCAATGTCTAAGGCTTGAAAGTCTGGGATTCTGTGACTCCACTATTTCTCTAATATATCCAAAGAGGAGAGGGAAAACAAAAGTTTGTTGGACTGCAGATTATCCTATAAGGCCTTTGTTAGCAACAATAATTACTGGGTTTCGTGGCAGCTCTGGGAGCAGAGGACTTTTCTCTAATTTCTGGGATCAGCGTGAGTAGTGTCCATCTTGAAAAATAGTTCCTGTAAGAGGACTTTCAGGTTATGATTGAAAGTTGGGCTGAGCCCCAGGAGAGAATGTGAGGGAGAGAAACTGTTTTACTATTTTCAATGCTCAAAAAAAATTAGTATGAGGAATTTTAGAATAAGTCAAGTCATTGGCATCTACGTTACAAGTAAATTTACTTAAAAACCAGAAAATAGTCAGATGTAGTAGGGCACACCTATACTCCTAGCTGCTCTAAGGCTGAAGCCGGAGGGTTGCAAGTTCAAGGCTAGCCTTAAAACATAGCAAGACCTGTCTAAAAATAAAAATTAAAAGGCTGGGCATGTTGCTCAGTGGTAGGAGCACCTTTGGGTTAAATCTCCTGTACTGGAGGAAACAAACAAACAAACAGAAAATAATAGGACTCATTCAAGATGTCACTGTAAATTGTTTTATTAGCTTTTTGTACCTACTTACATCACTGATTATTCTCAAGTTCCCCCCAAATTATCCTTGATCTAAATCTTCTTCCTCTTATATTTATGACAATTAAAAATGTATTAATTTTGCCCCCAAAATTTAGAATTTCTATGTATCAGAAGTTGCAGAATTTTAGGCCAGGGGCAAAATCTGGTGCAAAAAATTTGTTTGGCCTGTGCAGTATGTTGTTTTAATTTAACTAGTTGCATGTGTTTACAATTTTGGAGATTTTACCCAAAAATCTAGACTTCTAGCTTCTCATGCAAAAAGAAAATATCGGAATTGACATAACTACATCAGGTTAGATGAGACATGTGCCGCCACTTAGCCACAGTCATCTTAACAGTCTTGTTATTTTATACCCTGCCTGCTTCTCTCATTGATGGGGCCTGTCTGTCCTCTGAGGGCATTTGAGTTTGGGACCCTAGCTCTATATGTAATGCTCACAGGTAGGTCTTCAGACTGCTAGTGGCTATTATTTCCATCCCACAAGGGTCCTGCTAAACAATGTAGAGTGTTTCATTGGATTTGGGCAGAGTGTTCTGCCTTTGGGATGATCCCAGCCAGCCAACCATATAACCAGGGTGAGGAAGAAAAATCCATTCCTCCTGTGCTGTGCTGCTGGTGTCAGGAGGACCCTGGTCTAGGCCACGAGGCCTGAAGTGCCCTGCAGGCTGCTTGTTCGCCTAAGCTCACGGTTCCTTGGCACCTGCACGTGGGGAAGCGTCCAGTGGAGTGGCAGCAGGCTCCGTTCCAGCCATTCACACAGCTTTCTGAATGCCGGCAGCCAAGAGAACATCAGCTGTGCCTGTGAGTAGTGTGGGTCCCTGCCAGAAACATCGAAACTTCAAAGGGAAAAAATGGTACTGTGGGCCAACGTGGAAGGCTTTTGGTGATACTGAATTGGGCCCGTTTGCACAGAGAAGGAAGAGGGTGCAGAGCATTCTGTTGGACTCTACCTGTTTTGAATGGCCTTCCCCTGTGCCCCTGAGCTGCCAAGATAATTAAGAAGCCAGAGTAGCTGCATTTAATACCTAGCCATGTAAAATAAAATGAATCCAGAGAATTTCTCTTTGGTCTCAGAGCTACTTTAAAATTAGGGTTCTGGAAAAGAAGATCATGAATGAATCTTATGGCAGATTCCATGGAGATGGAGTTGCACATCCAGGATCCATTCTGATTGCACCTAGATTTCTAAGGGTGGATCATCTTATAACCCATCAACCTTCACATTGGTTCTAAGAGAAAAAGAACTTGTGCTTTTTGTTTGACCTTGAAGTTTCAGTCTCACACTGACCCAAGACTGAAGTCTGGTACTTGGAACTTGTTAAAAGCAAAATATACTCTTTAAAAAAAAGTCTAAGAGCCTGGGGCTGGGACTGTAGCTCAGTGACAGAGTGCTTGCCTAAATAATTATTTAAATAAATAAATAAAAGTCTAAGAGCAGGAGTAGCTAACACCCCTCACCCCCATCCCCACCCCCGTGTGATCGATGACTTCCTGACACCTCCATAACTCACTTCACATTTGTTTGTACCCCCGTTCCTCATCTGTCCATCCTGGTCTCCTAATTTCTCATGCTCTTCTAGATTCTTTTCTCTTTGGTTTTCCATTTATCCTTTCTTGCCCTCTCCCCACAATCTATGGGTCCATTGTTTCCTGTTTTCATTTTTTTACTATTCCACTTCTTACCCAAGACACAGGAAAACCTAAGAGAGGGAGAACATACAGTGTGGGCAGAGAGCTGGGAAGGAGGCATTAAATGAAAAGGCAGCGTTTAGATCATAGATGCATAATTAGGGGGAGAGGTGGGGAGAACTATTTGGTACTGAGGATTTGGATGGAGGAGGACAGCATTTCTCCAGCAGTGTACCAAGAGCTGTTTATGCCTCTGATCATGTTTTAAAATGAATCTCTTCCAGATAAGAACAGCTATATAAAAGAGTGGGTGTGGCAGAGGCAGTAATGCTAATATTGTATTTAAGATCTAATTAAAGGGTTTACAAAGAAGTAGAGGTGTGAGACTAGAAAATGCTGGCATTTTCACCTTTTGAAATGATATTTTGTTGTAGAGATTTAATGGTACAACATACTTAAGTCTTTTAAGTGTACCTTTTGGAAAGAAATCACAAGTTGAATAGACCACAAAATAAGTAGGAAAGACAGAAGACAGGTGTTTAAAATCGTTTGTAATTTTGAGCCACTTTAACTCAAAATTTAAACCTAATTATATTGGTACAAAATACAATTTTGATGATATTATGGTGCTTACAAATCCTCAACATTCTATGAAATGCAGTGGACACTGCCTTTCCTTCTCTAAGTCAGCATAAAATGGTGTTAAAAATCTTCTTGTCCAAGATTTGGCAGGACACGTCATTTCCTGATGATTTCTTTAGTTCGAACATAGTTCTACGGCTATCTTTCCTATATATGAATAATCTGCATTTGTTTTTAACTTGTTAAATAAATACACTGAGGCATTCCCTATAATAAATGAATGAAGGGCTGAATCAAGATACTATCTCTTATCACTTCAGAATATTTACTTAACCCAAGTAGATGGACAAGCCTGCCTACCTTACCACCACCTGCAATAGGGCAGACTGCCATCTGTGCAATACCCTGACCCCTCTAGATACTACTCACAGCCCTGGACCTTTGGATAAGCTGTTTCCTTCACCCATAATACCCTTCCCAAAGCTGCCCCAACTGGGAAGATTCCTGCTTAGCTGAGTAGCTCCAGAGCCTCCTTGGAGCCCTCCCTTATTTACCTGGACAGAACTCGTTCCTTCCTACGTGGTCACATGGTGCTTTCTCCATGCTCCCACTGTAGGGCTTATTACATTGTATTGTAAAAAATGTTAATTACAAAATGACTGTTACAGCCGTTTTCATTTTTTTTTTTTTTTTTTACTATTCCACCTCTTACCCATGATGTATGTATATATAAAATTTAGGGAATGTATATATAACATTTAGGGAATGCCTTGACTCTGTCAGTAATACAGTCATTCCAGAACGTAAGCGGCACACACCTATAATCCCAGTGGTTCTGGAGGCTAAGGCAGGAGCATCATGAGTTCAAAGCCAGGATCAGCAACTTATCGGACCCTGACTCTAAGGGCTGGGGATGTGGAGATGTGGTTCAGTGATTAAGTGCCTCTGGGTTTAATCCTTAGTACATATCCCCGGCCTCCCCCCCCCAAAAAAAATGGCAGTTACGTTTTCATGTATCTGTAGACAGGGAGCTAGATGGAAGGGCCCTGAGGTTGTTCAGAGCCCAGAACCTCGAAGATGCTCAGTAACATTTGCCAGATGAGTCCCTCAAGTATTTTCATGTTCACTTGCCCCCTGTTGAGTAGACATGTTGAGTGACCTTTGCTGAATTTTTTTTTTCAGAGTATGTGGGTAAAAGCTGGATGTTTATGCTAGACTATAAGTATACTTTGATTTTATATATATATATAAATATATATATATAAATATATATATATATAAATATATATTTTATATATTTATATATAGATTATATATATAGTTTGGCTCATATCTGAAGATAAAGTAGAAGACTCACTACACAGATTGTCTATTTCTTTGGTGTTTTGCAAAGAAAAGATAGTGAAGAAGAGAGTTAATATTTCTGACATTTCAACAAGCTTGATTGATGTTCAGTATTTGCTAAGGGCCTGAGAAATCTTAAAAGATGTACATGGATGGGGGTGTGAATGATGTATGTATATATTAAATTGCCCTCATGTCTGTAAGAATTTTGTTGTTCTGTAGCCTAGAGCTTGAAAGGCATTTTTTTTTCTTTATCACCCAGAATTGTGGCTCTCTGTTGTAAAATAGATTTTCAGGGAACACAGGTAACTAGACTACTTTCTGGCTTTCCTTTGCTCCTGAGCCAAAGCCCAGGTGACTCACTTGAAGTTGAAGTTGTATTGAAGCCTTCATTTATTGAAATGTAGTTAAATCAAAATAAGAAATAAAACTGGCAATACAATCCAAAGTCTCTAACAGAAGTCTAAAGAAAATTTAATAAAATGATTAGTATTTTCTTTATCAGTTTCCTAGATTAAGGTATTCTCTTATGGCAGAAACAGACATATAAAATATACCTATTTGAGAGAAGTATAAAACATGATGTTCAATGAATTTAACTGGACTAAATAAAATAAAATGTACTTTATGGCAGGAGCTTCCTAAGGGGCATTTCCAGAAGGAATACAGGGAACAAAGAATAAAGAAGTCACAATGGAAGGGAGGGTGTCGCCCTCAGTCAGGGAAGGGAAATCATTTTGTTAATTTGATTCTAAGCTCATAAGTGCATAACGAAGCATTTTGATTTCTTATTGTGTTTACTGAGTCAAATATATGCTACATAGTTGTTTAGCACCTACCAGGTGCTATGTGGAAACCTAGAAGTTTGTTATTTGTATTCAAGCAGTTTATAACACTTACAGTTCAAAACTTCACAGTAATTAGAGTATAATAACAATAGTATAATGATTTTGAAAGAAAATAAATGACTTAAATACATAGTTTTCTAGAAAGGCATGACATTCAGGGAATTCAAGGAAATTAACTTTAGGCCCTTAGCTAGATTTGGACAAATATTTTAATTTGGGGGAGGGAGTCTTTTGGTTTTAGTTTTAAGAAAGTTATAGAAATGATATGAGACATTTGGCACTTATTTGATGCATGAAATCTTTCATTAATGGATATACATTTTAATATATTTTAAATATTATAATAAAGTGTCTAGAAAACCAGGCCTGGCTCACTGAAACTTGCTTTGTGTGATTACACACTATGTATAATTGTTCAATAATTTTTCAGCGTGAACATTGGAGTCAGATAAACCTGAATGGGAATCCAAGTTGTGTTACTTAATAGTTGTCTAACTTTGAACAAAATACTTAGCCTCTTTCTGTTTCAATATGGTGTCCCTGTAATAGAGGGTACTACATAATGGGATTGCTGTCAGAATTGAATGTAATAAGCATTTCAAGTACTTACCACAGGGCCTGGAACATAGTAGGAACTAAATAAATACCCTCTTGTTAAGTGTAAATGGTAAATTGCCTGGGACTCTAAATTGTTTTCTAGTAGACACTTTAAAATTGTAATTACTGCAGTAAGGGAAATAGCTTTAATTTGAAAAAGCCTTAATTTGCAATTAATTTAGTACAAAAGGTTTTAAGTAGTTTCAAAGTTTTCCATTCTTAAAACTTAGAGGAAAATCATGTGTAAACTTTTGTGTTTACTTCATAAGACTTCATGTTGAATTATATTAGGAAAGAAAGTCAATGTTTAGGGGATGCCTTGACTCTGACAGTAACACAGTCATTCCAAAATGTAAATTTTATATTCTCTGCAGATCAGTGATTCCTACACACTGTCTTTTTCTGCTAGTTAAAATCAATCTACTATTAAGGTCTTAAATGTCCTCACTTAATTATGGGGAAGTTAATGAAACTCTGCCTCTTGTGCATTCTAAACAACAACACCACAGTGGATCGTTGAGATCTGAGCTTCCTTAAACTGTTCTTTTCTACCAGGTAGTTAACCTGCAATCATTGATCACTTTAATTTATTGCCCTTTTATCTTGAGAAGCTTTCATTTGGGAAAAAAAAATACAAATTTATTTCACATCATTTATATGCAGATGTTAATAGGTCAAAATATAATACTTGGCTTTCAAAAGCTATGAAAATGGATACCTTTAAAGTAACCTTTTATTCTAAAATAATACTGAGGTTTACATCATTTCATATGAAGGTATTAAAATGAAGACTTAGAAAATGAATATAGCCTCTCAGTAACTGTCAGAAATTTTTATGAAATTTAGTTTAACTTTGAAAATAATCAAGATTACTACAAAGACAGTTTCTTGCCTTATTTTAATCCCAAAGAGGATTTTCCCATAATTTTACTACCCCCAAATATGCTGATCACTTCTAGTGTTCTAGGATGAAACTGTGATTTTGAGCTTGGGATATTAGCAACTTGATTTCATATAGGTCTATTGTTCTATGTACTTTGCTTAAACTGTTGATGATATCATGATTTTAAAGTAGAAAAACTCGGGGAATCTTAGGTTCCTTGCGGCAGTGACCAGGAAGGTTATTTTTTGTCCATCCAACCTAGACTTCCTTCCCCGGAACCTAACCATCTGGGCCAGGGTATCAAAAATACCATTTTGAGTTTATCTAAGAAACTGTATTTCCATCCCCCACATTTGTAAGCTTTTCAAATCCTACCTATTCTTTAAAGGTAGAGTATGGCCAAAGCCTCCGAAGCTCTCCTGATGATTTCCAGTTGGCCAGTGATCAGTCCTTTTATAGAAGCCCTTTATCCTATCCTTTACCATCAAATCTGGAATCTGTATTTTTTTCATTACTCATTTAATGGTAATTAGCCAATCCAGTGTTTTATACAACAGGAAAGTATTTTCCTATCTCATCTCCTCGAAGCCTTCCATTGCATTTGGAAGAGGAATATGACAGCTAGTAGTGGCCATTTTGCCTTTGAGGAAACATGAGTTGTTCAGGAATGGATACTCCTTCAATGTCTCACCTCTTCTAACTAGAACTGTTATGCTCATACTTCATATTTATACTGTGTTGGCCTCATAGGTAAGTCTTGCCTTCTGATCAAGACTGTCAACTCTTCAAAGACTGGTTTTTTGTTATGTACTGGGGATTAAACCCAGGGGCACTTAACCACTGAGTCACATCCAGCCCTTTTTTATATTTTATTTAAAGACAGGGCTCTGTGACTTGCTTAGGGCCTCACGAAGTTGCTGAGGCTGGCTTTGAACTTGCGATCCTCCTGCTTCAGCTTCTCAAGCCACTGGCATTATAGGCATGCGCTACCTTCCAGATTCCTCTTATGAGAAACTTAGTTGCTAATTTACTTATATCCTGGAGGATCACTGTCCAACAGATGGGCCACATTGGTAATTTTAGATTTTTTTTTTTTTTTGGTAGTTTGGAGAAGGTGGGAGGAGTTTCCAGGGAAGGAGGATAAACAGCCATCTTGACAAACATTACAGAAATTGATTTAAGAAGAGTCAGGAATGTGGGGGTGCTGCCTGTAATCCCAGTAACCAGCAGGCTGAAGCAGGAGGATGGCAAATTCAAACCCAGACTAGTCAGTTTAGCCAGACCCTGTCTCAAAATAAAAAATAAGAATGTAGCTCAGGACAAAGCACCCTTGGGTTCAGTCCCCAATACTTTAATTAATTAATTTAAGGACATGCCAGATAGAGGCACAGTCTAGATTTATTTAAGAAAGCAGAGATGCAGGCTGGGGTTGTGTGGCTCAGTGGTAGAGTTCTTGCCTCACACACTTGAGGCTTTGGATTTGATCCTCAGCACCATATAAACAGATAAAAGAAAGGTACTGTGTCCATCTACAACTGAAAAAATAATTTTTAAAAAGAAAGCAAAGATGCATTCAAGAGAAATGGCAGGCTATCTCAGAGCAAGAAGCAGCAACCCCTTGGTCTGTGTTGTGAATGTTTACAGACAGTGGCTAGGGGCCTCACTAGAGGTAGAGTCAGGGCAGAGTTACATAATTTTGTGTCAGTTTTTCTCCCACTTGCACATTACCCTCACATCATGTTACTTTTTGAGGGCAAGGATGCAGGCCAAGGACCAGGGCCAAGAACACGGGCCGGGTTGCCCAAGAGTTGCTGGTTGTGCATTCCAGTGGTTCATGGGTGCTTCTCTTTTGAGACTCAGTATAGCTTTCTTTCTCTGTATCCCCAAATTCCTATCTCATAGGTGAAATTTAATAACTTTGCATAATATACCCAGGATTTTATAATTTCAACATTAATATAAAAATAACTGGCATTTCTTCTTTTAGTCATCCTAAGATTTTTGAATGTAGTATGTATTTTGCACTCACAGACTGGCCACATTTCAAATGCTGAATGGGATTAGTGACTGTGTGTTGGATAGACCAGCTCATACGATTTCTCCATAATGTAGTTGACATGCACTGTGCCTCAATAACAAATTAAATAGAAATACAGTGATCATTAGTTCCACACCAGAAGACAGAAATAAGTGATTCATACATAAAATATAGGAGGCATGGGGTAAACATGGATACCCTTCATTCTGATGAGGGTTTTTTATCATTATCGTCTGTGGTTTGTTTGCCCAGTAATTCATCATTTGAATGGGGAGCCATAAAGTTACAAAGGAAACTTTATTTCATGAGGTGTAGAATACTTAACATTTTACTTATTTATTTGTGTTATTTTCTGCAATGCAAATTCAAGTACTTATCTTCCTTGCTCGGAATTGTTCCATTCTTCCCCACCAGAGTTCCAGAAGTTACTCGGTGAAAAGATTGACCTAGGAAGAAAGATTTCACTCTGCAGCATGCCACACGTGGTGGTCCTTTCTGATTCACATAGCCCATGACTAGAACTGTCCTTTATCCAGAGCTGGACTTCGGCAGCAGAGATGTTCTTGTAGCTCTCTTCTCTCCCACACCCTTCAGCCTTGAATGCTCTTCTTCTTTGGGTCGGGCAGCGGACTTCTGCTAAGTCAATCTCAGGATTGCCTCCTGAGTGCTTCCCTCTTTGCTCAGCAAGGAATACTTCCTCTCTCCATACTTCTCATTGCTCCTTGACATTCCTACAGCAAGGCTCCGAAGGTCACTATCTCTCCTTATCTGTTTGGGCCTCCTTCTTCAGGGTAGGGCTCATGACTTTCAATCAGTTTGTTGTTTAGTCAGGAGTCTGGCCCCAGGAAATAATCAGTCAGTATTTTTCCAATGAAAGCCTGTTGGTACTAGTACTGTATGTTCATCTGTTTCAAAGTGGTTTCCAGAGGCAGCATGCTTTTTACTTAGATCATCATTTAATTCTCACCACAGTCTTGTGAGGTAGGAATGATTATCCTACAAGACGAAACTTTGAAAGATTAAGTGACTTGCTCCATACCACATGAATTTTAATAGGTGATACTGTAACTCCAACCTGGACCCAGTCTGATGTTACCTAATTTCTGTGCAGAGTGTAAGAGAAGCATAAATCTTTCAGATCTCTAGTGAAATAGAAAAATGGCCTTTGCTTATTCAGTCCGTTCACTTAAAAAAAAAAAAAAAAAAATCAAAGCTTGCCTTTATGGATTTTTTTTTTTGCTCCGGATTTTTGGCCTAAGAAGCATATTTCACAAAGTTGCACCTGGTGTTTAGTTAGCCTGCAGTCACCAGGTTGTATAAATATTCACATGAGCAATGAGCATGTGAATAATCAATGGAACTAGTAAGAGTCTCATTGGGTTGTTATTTTCTTGAAGACATTTCAGTGCTCTCCCTTGTCATTTGGGGAAATTTCTTATATCTTTGGGTAAAAGTACTAACTACTCTTAACAGAATGTAGACTTTTTCACTATCTGGATAAACTTGCTAAATGAGAACATGAAATAACTGAGATGGTTTTTGATGCTTTAGAGCTACTATTTCCTAGATGATTAAGAGGATCACAGAAGCCTATCACTTACATGCTCTGGTCTTACTTATTCAGTAACATATTCAAGAAACAACCAGGCAGGACCTGTCTTTCCATGCCATTTACATCATTCTGTGGTCTTGCACCAATTTATTTTAAGAATTAAGACTTCCCTTATTGGAGCAGTAACAAGAAACTCCAGCATTTCCTCTATTTCTGGGCAATTCCATTTTATTAAGTAAGTATTAGTCATTGGATTAGTCATTTTATAGCTTTGAGGAACATTTCAATTTTTTAATTTTTATTTATTTATTTATTTTGTCAAATTGTGGTTTGGAATCATGCTCTTGTAGGTTGTTCTTGTTCAATTATTTTTAAAAATATTTTTTAGTTGTTGATATACCTTTATTTTTTATTAATTTATATGTAGTGCTGAGAATCGAACCCAGTGCCTCACACATGTTAGGCAAGCGCTCTGCCACTGAGCCACAACCCCAGCCCCAGTTCCTGTTCACTTATTGATGTTGATTGGTTCTGTTTGAAACTTTAGTAGAAGAAGAAAGACTTAACAGCCCTTTTTTTTTTTTTACAAAGAAATTTGAGCCCCCATTATAACAACCATTATGATTATTTAGTGGGTCTTGACCTAGATTCAAATAATGTCTGCTTTCAGCCTTCTCCAAGTTCACATTTTTCTGCCTGAAAGCGGTTGCACCATTCTATGCAGGTATGTGGGAGTGATGGTGGAAGCCCTTTCTAGTATTCTATTTGGAAAATCTTTTCCATACCATTAGACATTGTAGCAATTATGTTGGCCAATAAGTAGATTTACTGTTTTGTTTACAGATAAATTCAAGATGAAATAAAAATATTGAGGTGAGAGTCATTTTATGCAGACATCATTTAAAAGGGCTTATTAATATATTATCTAATTTGACAAAAAAGTATCCAAAACATCCTAGGCATGGAAATGTGAACTTGTTTTTATTATTATCATGACCATCATTAAACAGGAATTTATCAACAACTAAAATTTTATGGAATTGTAATATAGCTTTTTTTAATATAACAGGTATTTTTAGATATAATCTACATATTAGATACTTTACCAACTCTGTGATTTTTTGGTATATTCAGAGTTTTGCAATCATTACCAAAATCAATTTTAAATCATTTTCTTCATCTGTGCCCTCCAAAAATCCTGCATTCATTAGCAGTAACTTCCCTTTTCTCCCCAAGTCCACCAACCCTAGGTAAACACTAATATTTCTGTCTCTATGGATTAGTCTGTTCTGGACATTTCACATGAATGGAATCATAGATCATGGGGTCTTTTGAGAGTGGTTTCAGTCTCTAAGCTTACGTTTTCAGGGTTCATCAAGGCTGTGACATAAATCAGTATTTCATTCCTTTTTATGGTTCAACAATAGGCTATCATATGGCTATCCCATGTTTTGTTTATCTGTTCGTTGTTGATGGACATTTGAGTTGCTTCCATTTTTCGGCTATAATGAATAATGCTGCTATACACATTCATGTACAGCTTTTTGTGTGGAAATATATTTACATTTCTCTCAGATGTGTACCTAGGAGTAGCAGTGCTGAATCATCTGCTAACTTCATGTTTAAAACCTTTTGAGCAACTGCCAAAAAGTTTTCCTGTGTAACTGTATCACTTTCCTTCCTACCAGCAATGTATGAGGATGCCAATTCTCCACATCCTCCCCAGCACCTGTTATTGTCTTTCTTGCTGTAGCCATCCTAATGGGTGTGAAAGATTGTCTCATCATGCTTTAGAGTTGCATTTCCCCGATGACTAATAACATTGAGCAACTTTTCATATGCTATTGGCTATTTTGTGTATCTTCTTGGAAGAAACATCTATTGATACCCTTTGCCTACTTTTTAAATTGAGTTTTTGTTTTTAATTGAGTTACAAAAGTTCTTGGTGTACTCTATCTACAAGTCCTTTATCAGATATACTGTGGGGTGTCTTTTTATCTTCTTAGTGGCTACAGCTATATATTTTGTAGCCTACTTATTCCTCAAAGCATTATGTTCTCCAAACATTAAGTGTGGGCTGGTTTCAGCTCCTCTTTCCATAGTTCCTTTATAATTGTACTAATCACAGTGTAACATGATTCTAGGATTTATCTTCCCTATAAGCTGGAGCTGTGTCTTACAAATCATTTTATTTGCATAGCTTGGGACTCTGCCTAACACAAAATGGGAGCACAGTAATTGCTTGTTCCACCAAACTAAAATGAACCTTGAATTTTTTTTTTTAAACAATCCAGATCAATACTAATACAAGAAAGCTGATAGAAAGGGTCTTATGTAGGGAGGGAAGCTGCAAACCCCAGTATAGAAACAAGACTCTATTTTTCTAGAAATCACTCCTTGAGGTTTCACTAGTGCCAGCCCTAACCTCTAGATGCAAACCCTTGTGGCCCTACTGTGGGTTTCCTCGTGTGGTCCTCAGTGCACCATGGACTGCTGCTCTCTGTTCTAACAGCAGGCTAACATTTATTTTACTCCTCTATGCATTCATTTAAAAGTTCCACAAGCAACTTGCTACTTTGTAGCTCTGATGTGGTCTAAGGAATCCAGTTTTTCCTTCTAACAAGGTATTTCCTATGGTAGTAGTTTTCTATCAATTTTTTTTAAATGATCTGTTTAAACATCCTTTTCTTGTTTGTCAAACCTTTTCCAAATTGAAAAGTTAATCAAATGGTTCTCTTCCACATTCTAGAGCATAGTTTATTTTCTCACAGATTCTCTAGGTTCTGTCACTGTACAGTTTCATTATTATTGAAATGCTACAAGTGTCTTTACTTTGATTGGAAAATTATGATACCATGAAGTAGCATTTACTCTCCATAAAACAAAGATGAGGATTTAATTGTTTAAATGCAGTCCTTCTCAGAACTCTGTAGTTCTTAATTTTAAATCCTGGTATAAAAGAGCAAAAGAATATTTTAAAATGAGACTCAATAAGAAAAACCTATGTAATTTTTGATGCGATTTTTATTTCCTATTGAGCAGTAAGGCAGTTTAAACACACACACACACACACACACACACACACACACACACATACGGGTGGGGGGAGAGCAAGAACTAGTTGATAGCCTAAGATGATTGATTTATTTTCTCTTAGCACAGCAAGATGTTCTAAAATTACTTCATCTCAAAAGACTTACTGGAATTCCTGAATGAGAAATACCCGCATCCCTTTTATTTTTTTTCCTTTATGAAACAAAAATAGCTCTGTATTTTTGGGAGAAAGAGTTTGGCAGATATGCTGATCATAATACTGTATTGGAAAATACTTACTTTGATTGACTGAAAACCAGATGGAATTCATGGTAGTTAAAAGCCAATGATAATGTGTTGACACTGGTGTCCACACACTTCTGCAAGGTTAGTAAGAGTATCCCTCAATCTGACATGGAGAAACCAAGAGAAAAATGGGAAATGCTTCCCTGTCTTGGTCCCCCACAAGAATGCCACCTGGAGCACAATGTTATCGAGGGTGCGACTTCAGGTCTTCTTTGCCGAGACATAAGCCAGGCACAGTACAGCTGCTTCAGATCATGGCATGGATGAGAGGAGGGCAGAAAGCATTTGTTTAGTCAGACTCAGAGATCAAGGTTGGAGGTCCTGGGGGAACTACTTACTAGCTAAAATTCTTAAAGTGTTTAATCTCATTAAATTTTAGTGTACTATGTGTAAAAGTGGAAGGTGGTGCTCGTTCCTACTAGTAGAATAGCAAATACTGCATTACAATGAACTGTTGTTAAAATCAGCAAATTTCCTGACCATCTCTTCCACCCAGAACTTGATCACCAGCTGTCATGGATTTGATTAGGATGTATAGGCTTCGTAAGTATGTATAGTCAGCTCAGTCCTTCTCCATTGAAGAAGGATAATAGGGAAGAAACTGAAGAAGTATTATTTGGGCATTGATTTCTACCAACTCCACGCATTGACCCTGGGGAAGATGAGATAAAGAAGTTTTGCAGTATGAATATTCTTTCTTGGGGGTTAGCCCTGGATCTCAGAACAAAAAAAAAAAAAAAAAAACAAGTCAGTGGTTATAGTTACTGTATCTCCCTTTCCAAAACACACATTTCTTTGTAACAGTCATTTACAGATATTTTTGCATGCCACATTTTTGCTTTTATGCTTTTTCAAAATAACTAAATGACTAAACCTGCCTGTTTCTAATATATGAAAATTGTCAAAGGATTCTTTCATATTTTTATGTGCTGATAAGGGTGCTAGTTTGAACAATGTGTAAAAAACTGAAGGCCAAGTGAATAGGCCTTAAAGTTATGAACAGAATGATAAAGTAGAATCTGAGGGTACCCCATTATGAATGGATTATTTAGATATAGAAAGAAGTTATGTTTAGGCACGGCATTCCACTAATCCCTGAAGCTATGGGTTTTACAAACGAGATGTTGATGCACCAGATGCCAGCCTCTGTGTGTGCCAAAAATCTTGTAGTTGCTCAAAAATCTTGAAAGAATGATGTCGATTTCTTTGCTATTTCAGTTCAAAGTAGTTGAGGTAAAAATGCTGCTGAAAAAAATTACAGTGTATTCAGCTACCAAAGATGTCCTATGTTATGTTCTATGAATAGTTATCTGCTTTAATTATTCCCCCTCATGACCCCATGCATGTTTGTGGCATTACAGATGTGACCCACATTTCTATTCTAATTTACTACATTCTTTCCTAAGTTTCATCTCATACTTTTAAAGGGTCAGCAGACATTTTATTTAAGGAACCGACCTGGACATAGCACTCTAATAGAGGTGGAAACGCAGACCTAAATATACAACAGGATTCAATCCTTGTACCTTGTCCATACCAGCACACCTCAATAATTTTCATGAAATCATCCAGTCGCTTCTCTTCTTTTCATAGAAATCCGAGCTCAACTGGTAGAACAACAAAAATGCCTGGAGCAGCAAACAGAGATGCGAGTTCAGCTCCTCCAGGACCTGCAAGACTTCTTCCGGAAAAAAGCCGAAATTGAGACCGAATACTCTAGGAACCTGGAGAAGTTGGCTGAAAGGTTCATGGCAAAAACGAGAAGCACCAAGGATCACCAGCAGTACAAGTAAGAGAGACTTGACTCAAATGCACCTTTTCAAGATGATATCCTGCCTTTTAAACAAATCCTATTGGTTTAAGACTTTTTTATTTTTATTTTTTATTTTTATCTGAGAAGATATTGGTAAACATATCCCTATAAATAAAAGCAACCCTTTGCATTTATAGGTCCTGGACATCAATTTATCATATTTTAAAATAATGGTATTCTCTTGAAGTTATTCTGTTTCCATACATACATATTTAACATATTCATATTTATGTTCACTCATAATCATTTTGCTAAAACCTTTATAATAATATGTGTGTTATTTGTGTATATTATATATTTATTTTTTCAGTACCAGGGCCCAGGCATGCTAGGCAAGAGCTTTGTCACTGAGCTACATCTCAGACCTTTTTTATAAGTTTATTTTTCAGATAGGTCTCCTTAAATTTCCCAGGCTGACCTCAAATGATCCTAAAATCAAATGATCCTCCTGCCTCAGCCTCCCACAGGCTGGGATTGTAGGCATGTGCTACTGTGCCCAGCCTCCAATACTCATATATTTATGGATAAATTTATATATAAGAAGACAAAAAAAAGTGTTTGTAAAATTCTTATTTTGTTTCTTTGGGTTCTCTCTTTACTTTTTGAGATGGGGTTTCATATGTTACAAGGCTGGCCTTGACTCATGATCCTTCCATCTCAGCCCCCTGAGTAGCTGGATTACAAGCATACACCACCACACCTGGCAGTAAAATTCTTGATTACAGGAAACTGGTAGTTAAAATCAGTCAGAGGTAGATATTTGAAAGGGCAAATTTGAAATAACTGCTTTTCAAGCAAAGACCTTAAGATTTCTATAATGATTTTATATGAAATGAAGCAATAAGGGTTTGTTTAGCACTCCCCACCCTACCCCACCCAACATGTTTGTGATCATTGCAGTTGAAACTGATTTAAACAAGAGCTTAGCAGTCGAGGTAGCTCACAACTGTAATCCCAACAGCTCAGGAGGCTGAGGCAGGAGGATCACAAGTTCAAAGCCAGCTTCCGAAACTCAACAAGACCCTAACTCAAAATAAAAAATAATAACGGCTGGGATGTAACTGGACTGTTAAGTCAATCCCCAGTACAAAAAAAAAAAAAAAAAAAAAAAAAAGCTTTTAGCAAAATGTGTAAGTGAACGTAACTAAACCTTAGCATTAACTTAACCAACACATGCAGGTTATTCTATTAATGAATTTTACTTTATAATTGAAATCCTGGGGACAGAAGGCCCACAGCTCCAGTAGAGGGTACGAGTGCTCCAGCAGGGGAAGCACAGGACACCATAGACAGGTAGGCTGAGATCCACTCTATGGTGGAGGTGGGGGAAGGTCCTGGAAGAAGCCGTATCACAGTGGATACCTGAAGGACTAGTTGGCCAGTCAAGGGGAGCTGAGGAGGACCAGGGGAGCTTCATGGGTAAGGGACCACAGCAGAAGGAGTAGTGAGGGGTGAACAGAGTGGCTACAGGCATGCATTGGGGCCGATTGTGGAGTTCTTACCATCTTCCTGGGCAGTTTTGATTTTATTCTGAGAAGCCTTTGGAGAGTTTTAAGTAAAAGTGGGACCCGCCCTCACCTGCATTTTAAAATGATGACAAAGACCAAAGGTAGAATAATGGACTGGAAGCAGACAGAGGGAGAGGAACACCAGGGGCCTCTCACAGTAAGGGCAAGAGCCAGGCACCCCATGGGCAGAGATAAATGGACCTTGTTCCGGAGATAGTAAAAAGGCAACATAGACGTTCATTTCTGGAAATACAGTGGGTCAGATGATCTGGAAAACACTTCTGCCACAAAACTGCTGGGAATGCTGGTTAAAATATAATCGGCATCTTTTTCATTGTACAGCTGTCCCCGTGGGAAAGTAAGGGAAATTTTTAGGGCCTGAAAAAGGAAGAGGGAAGGGAAGACCTAAGTGGCAGTGGTACCACCCTTTAATCCCACCTGGGGATGAACCATCTGCCCACCTGCACAGAGGGAGGAGAGCTGTCTGCTCAGGTTGGGCTGCTGGGCGCCAGGCCTTTTTCTTCACCATTGGGTTTGCAGTGCCATTGTATACCCCTCCCTGTCCTGAGATCCTTCATAAAAAGTAGGGTGGGGTACGTTTGCAGAAGCAAATAGCTTTCTATTCTGGACAAGGAATATCTTTTTTTGTTCTTTCTTTTTCACTCTTCTTTCTTCTTTTATGGATGAGTTTAGCCTCTAGTTTGGGTCCAGCATAGAAATAAATCTTCATGATGATTCCCAGGGTGACCAAATGTCTAATGCACTGGCAGACACTGAGGCCACAAAGAGGAGACTAGAGCCAGTACTATATTCACATGGATAGCAACTGTTCCTTCTTAAAAGCAATTGCAAATACATCTGAGTGACTCTTTTTGTGTTTTTGTACTTAGTAATTGATTGTGAACTGAAAATATGGATGGGCTCATGCTCCATAATCTGGCCCTTAGTGAATCTGACGCCACGTTTTTGTTTCTCCAGGTTTTGTTTGATACTTTTCTTCAAAAGATAAGCACTTAAAATTTTCTTTGACTTGATCAAGTTTATTATTGAATATGGGAAAAAAATGAAATGGATAATTAATCTGTGGAAAGGTTAAACTACAATTAAGAAAAACTCAAAGACAGGCTTTATTAAATTGTCAGTCAGACCTGGGTTGGAATAATGGCTCCACTGGGCAGCTTTGCTTAAGTGACATACCCTTTCTGAGGCTTGCTTTCCTAATATGTAAAATGAGATTTTATGACCATTAAGTGAGAAACATGACAAAGTCCTTGATATGGTTGATAGCTGACATGGGTGTGCATGCAGCATTTCTTTTTCCCTTTGCAAAAAAAAAAAAAAAAAAAATGCTGTTATCTTTAGCACAGAAATGTTACCATTCATTGAAGCTGGACTCTGGAGTCTGCTCTTATTCAGTTTGGGGATGTTTATTGTGCAGAACAATCCTTGTCCTGAAGTTTCCACTGCATAATAGAAAAGACCAAGGCTTGGATCGGCCTCCCTGAACACAAAGGCTCACTTTGACACTAGCTTTGGTCTTTATCAAATCACAGTGCCTTGCTAAGCTTCAATTCTCTCATTGACAGAAAGGATACAAAGAATCTCTGCCTTAAATGGTAGTGGTAAGGATTAAGTGGAATTAATGTCAACTCTTTAGAGTAGCCCTAGATAATCATAGCTAACTTTATATAGCACTAACTATGTGCCTGAGGCATTATTGTAAGCATTTAAAAGCATATATTAACTCAGGTATCCACATAATAATCCTATGAGATGATATTATTATTTTACCCATTCTACAAAATTAATTGAAGCACAGAGAGGTTGAAATCATTTGCCCCAAACTACTTTGCTAGTAAATGGTAGATGGAATAAGCATCTAGAGAGCATTGCTCCAGAGTCTGTGATCTTGACCTGTATACTGCTTCTCACTTAGTAAATGATACCTTCCATTCTTATTACTTTTTATTGGTGCATTAAAATTATACATAATATTGGGATTCAGTAAGCCATATTTGTGCATGCACATTACATAATTTGATCAACCTCATTCCCCACTACCTTCCTTCTCCCTCCCGGAATTGGCTTACTCTACTTACTGATCTCCCTTCTGTTGCTGTTGTTATTGTCATTATTATTATCATTACTTGTTACCAGGTACTGAACCCAGGGGCACTTAATCACTGGGCCACCTCCCCAGCCATTTTTTATATTTTATTTTGAGACAGGTCTTACTAAGTTGCTTAGGGCCTCACTAAATTGCTGAGGCTGGCTTTGAACTTGCAACCCTCCTACCTCAGCCTCCTGAGCCACTGGGATTACAGGCATGTGCCACTGTGCACAGCAGCATTATTATTTGAATTAATGCATTATAATTATATATATATGTATATATATATATATATATATATATACACATATATATATATATATACACACACACACGGAAAAAATATATATATACGTATGATTCTTTGTGGTATATTAGAACATGGATATAGGATGATATCATTCCCCCATACTTCCCCGTTATTACTAATAGTAGTAATATGGCAACAATAATGTGTTCTTATGAATAATACTATTTAATGCTCACAATGGGGCAGAACACTGAAGATACAAAAAAAAAGTTTGAAACATCCTCAGTGAATTTATGAAGTACTTTAAAATAAATGATATGCATATATGCTAAAGAAGGTAACATTGACCTATGTGGCTGGGTAGATGGGGAATGTCAATAGAGTGGCTCCAGTTACCTGCCATAGAGCCACTGTTCCTTCCCTGATGGCTTTGAGAATAAATGGGAGTTTCCCAGGTGGGGGTCATAATTCTCAGTGTGCCACAGGAAGAGGGAGGGGCTGCTCTTGAGATGCAAGTGCCAAGACCTGACAAGTGCCTGATTCGTCTCTTTCCCAAGCCTATTTCTGCTTTTTCTTCTGGTGAGGGTTTAGACTTGATGCAGTATTAAATCCAGAACCTGAAGACTTAGTGACACAAACACCTGACATAATCATTTTTCCCAACTTTATCAATGTTTAGGGTCATAAATGATAATGAATAATACAATAACACATCCAATTAAATGGCATGTGTATCCCCAAGTTAGGATAAACACTCTGTGCCACATTGCCATTTTACAGTTAGTTTTTAAAGTGAAAAAACAAAAAGCAAAAATTGTGCTTTACCTTTTTATTTTAAGCAGTACCATCCCAGTTGTTTATGATTTTGTTTGGAGTTTTTCTTTGAAATTTCTTAAGACGTCTCCTTAGTGGTTTATTGTCACTTTTGAATTTATTATTCCAGAATAAAACAAGAAGCAGTTACAAAATTGAAAAAGTTTAATGGGTTTCAATAGGACTTGTGTGAAGTCATGAGCTAGCAAAGTTCTTGGTTCTGTTCATGAGTTTCAAGACAGTGCCATAGAGCTCTGATTCCCCGGGAACCCTGTTTGGGAGGCTAAAGGTTATATATCAGGGGATTAATAAATAACCTTCAAGTTTATGTTCTGTGGAAAGAGTAACTAACCAAATTTCTTTTCCAAGAGCAGACGGAACATTCAAAGCCGACTTTGTGCTGTGGCAAACCACACTCTATCTAAGGCATAGTAGCCAATAGATTTTTATGTAAACATTAATTGCCTTCTTCAATGGTGTATTTAAAGCTGAAGGGCTGCCGGAGCACTGTGTATGTTGGGGTCCTGCAGACCTGGTCAGGAGTGCAGGTTTTCACTGGTGTTCATGGTCAAGGTTTTCCTCCCACGCCTGGCAAATTAATTGCTGGCTCTATGCTGTGTGCAGGCTGAAAGACTGTTGAGTGGGCTGAGTGTCCTGGTCTAAGAAACATTCAGAGCAGAATCCTGATCTTTTGTGTCTCCTTAGTTTGCCATAGTGGCATCACTCAACTGATTGGGGCAACTCTGAAACTGATAGTAACTCTGTCTTTCTTCACCTCTCAGGAAAGACCAAAACCTATTGTCTCCAGTGAACTGCTGGTATTTGCTCCTGAACCAAGTAAGGAGAGAAAGCAAAGACCACGCAACCTTGAGTGACATCTATCTGAACAATGTGATCATGCGGTTCATGCAGATAAGTGAGGATTCCACCAGGATGTTTAAAAAGGTACACCCAGTAAATCCTCCCGCAGCATGCTTTCTGATAACTGCCTTGTCTCAAACCAGGAGTGAGAACAGTGTCTGGAAAAAATTAAAGGAGTGACTATTTTAAAGACACGAATAAAAAGTTAACCTTGAGGAGACATAGTTTATATGTATGTATGTGTGTGTGTGTGTGTGTGTGTGTGTGTATAAAAAATGCGTGTATGGTATGTATATGGTATTAGATACTAAATATAGTTATATTCAGCAAATTACTGGATCTATGACCTGAACAACGTGAACACAATTTTGAAAAAGATATACTTGCAAATTACATTTCTGTCTTTAGGAACTGTCTGAGCTTAACAAAAATAAGATGAGAAAAGAAAAACCTCTGATTCTGTCTTAGGCTCACACATGATCAGACTTGTGAAGAACAAGATTACCACATTGTGCTGCTCTCTTGGAAAAATGTTATCACAATTTTTTCTTACTCCCACCATACAAGGAGCAGGGGCTGTGAGAAAGCAATGAGAAAAAAATTCCACAGGGCACAGAAAATTCAGTTCCTTACTCGCCAGAGAACTTCCTCTTTCCCAAATCCATTAAAAAAAGAAGAAGAAAGAAAACAGACTTGAAGGCTCTTTGTCATCGTTGCTAGCCTCAGCCAACTCTTGGCAATTTTTTTTTGTTGTTTGGACATTTTTGTTGACAACAATAACAAAACTGGACCATTTCCTGTACAGAGACTGCAGCTACTTGCCCAGTAAGACTGATCCTTGGCTTTTTATATTTGTAGGACAAGAGCCTCCCCATCCCTCTCAGCTTTGTATTAATAGTATTTAGTGTCAATATTTATACCTGTATTTACTCTTCAGTAAGTAATTATTAGTTTCAGAAAGAAAATGGGGCAGGGGGAGCCACTCTGTAGATTAATGATATATTTATGTTTCAAAGAGGCCCTTTAAAACAAAGACGGAGTGTTAAGCAGGCCAGATGGAAATCTTCTTGGTCTTGTCCGATGTATCCACATTAGATTTGATTTCTGACCTAGAAATGGAATTTAGCAAGCCCTAAGTTATCATGTGCTCTATTTAATGGGGAAAAAATGTTTCAAACAAAGGAGAATTTTTAAAAATTGGAACTGAGGAGCATATTAATTAAGAAGAGAATAGGAAGAGAAATATCCTAGCATCTTAGGTAATGGCGATTATAAAAAGGAGTTCAAACCGAGCTGGAAAAGTGAAGTAATTTTCTTGTTCATTGGCCCTTTCTGCTGAGACCCGCTTTGGTTCAGCGTGTTGGTGAGTCTCTCCCATGAGCAGGAGACTGGGATGTTAGGTGTCAGAAAGGATACAGAGATGGAGAAAAACAGTCCTCATCTTCAAGGATGTTGCAGTTGATCCAAATCTGAATGACATTAAAAGATGCTTTTTAGTCTTGAAGGCATTGGCAGGGCCTACAGGACCAGCTCCTCAATAGAGTTCATTTATCCATTCAACAAAACATTTTTTAAATGCCTGGTAAATCAGAGTTAAAAGACACGTCCCTGCCTGTTAGAAGTTCATTATAATAATTAAGGATTACCACACTCCAGAGATGCACAACCCACTGTGGGAGCCTAAGGCTAGGGATCTCAGCTTTACCAAGGGATCAAGGAAATGCTTCATGCAAGAGGGAACACTTGAAGTGAGGCTTCTAGGAGAAGCAAGCATTCATCAAGCAGACAAGGACAAAGAGCTCTCCTAGGGAAGTGACAGCATATGTTCTGGGGAAGTTTGATGTGATTGGGCCAGGGGTTGTATGGGAGTGGGTGATGGGTTGTGAGACTAGAAAAGATGGTCAAATGAGGAGGGATTGTGTGTGTCTTGCTAAGATGTAAGAATTTGAGAGTCAAAGTCAAGAGATTGGTAGCGTTGGTAGAATCTGAGAATGAGAGTCAAATGGATTCGGACTTGAATTCCCTCTCTTCTGCTTAGTTGCTTTGAACTCTTGAGAGATAATTCACAAGGTTGAAGAGAATGTTCTCTACTCTTAAAGGGAGGGAAAAGGCAAGCCTGGACAGAGGAAGAAGCTGAACCTATAGAGCTCCGGGGCAGGATAGCCTTTAGAGTTGTCTCATAGCCAGCCTTTGTTTTGGAGGCATTGGATTTGAACTGCTCTTGGGAAGGGATACACAATCTTGGGGTGGGCTAGCTCCCTTTGGTAGAGGGTAACTACCCAAAGACAATTCCCAGAGAGGGATCAGCTGTGAGTTTCAGAACCGGTATTCCCAGAATTTGGGGGAAATGAATTCCTGGCTTTTGAAGAAAGATCCAGGTAATGCACAGTAATTACAGAAGGAGACAGACAGACAGATATGTCTGTTTTTTTGCTATCTAGCATTCTCATGTCCAGATTTTCTGAGACTCAAAGAATTTACAGTGGATTCCTGATCACTTTATCATTTAGTGGAGAGAGCAACTGATTCATTTCTCCTGCACAGCCTCTCTCACTTATCCATTGATGACCAGCTGAAAAAGCAAGGCTCATTACAATTACAGATGCCAGTTTCTACCTTCCTCACGTCAACAAGCGTTCCATCTTGTTGGAAGAACAAGAGGCAGAAGCAAAAAGAAAGCCAGAGGTTATTAAGGAGAAAGACTAATTAACCTAGAACACATTTGTCATCTGAATGCAAAGAAAGCCAAAATCTACATTGTTCAAGTCCAAAAGAATTTCATGTTCCTTTATATTAGAAAGTAACACTAATACTGTCTGCTTATTCTTTTTTAATCACCAATTTTCCTTTATAAAACTCATCTTCCATTGTTATGGTTCTAGGTTAGAGTACTCTTTTCTTTGAAAATGGGAAGAAATCATCAGAGTTGGTCTGATGTGATTTTTACAACCCCTATGTAGTCCTTGGGGACATAAGGCTTGTTTTCTTGGCAGAGGATTCTGACACTTTTTTTCCAAAACTATTCCCATGTCTATTTGGAGATCTAGATAGATGCTGTGGTTTTTTTTTTTTTTTTTTTTTTTTTTTTTTTTTTTTAGAGAGAGAGAGAGAATTTTTATTTCTTAGTTTTTTGACAGACACAACATCTTTCTTTGTATGTGGTGCTGAGGATCGAACCCGGGCCGCACGCATGCCAGACGGGCGTGCTACCACTTGAGCCACATCCCCAGCCCCAGATGCTGTGTTCTTGAGAGTTTTGACCTGTTAAACAGCTACATCTTACTCAGTTTAGTGAATAACAGAATTCTTTTTCTCAGACTATTCTGTCAAATAAGAAGTTTGGACCAGGTTAATTCCAGTGATATTCTTGTGTCCAAATGCATGTAATTATCAAGAAGACACTTGTAAAAATACCTAATTGCATACATAGTGGCAGGAAACAGCTTAAAGATTTAAGTCTTAATCACATCAGATCTGATTACAGACCTAGTTGCCCTAGCTTGACAGAAAGTTTTCAACAGGTTGAAAAAGGGAAGCATTTTAAAAAGCAAAAAGTCAATCAAATGTTGATTATTGTAGACGTAGAATAACAGTGTTGATCAGAATAACAGTGTGTTGGTCAGAATAACAGTGATTCAGCTTTTATACTCTGAAATCAGATATTTGGGGTGTAAATCTTGACTTTGCCACCATTAGTAGTTATGTGAACTTGAGAGTATTTGTAAACCTCATAAGCCTCAGTTTCCACATCTGTAGAGTAGGTATAAAAAGCTATTCCCCAGTAGTAGTATGGAAGATTCATGAGTCATACATGGAAAGCAACTTAGCCCAGTGTCTAGACTTAATAAGTCCTAAGTAACTAGTATCTTTATTATCATTGATATTGTAATAATTAATTCCAGATACCTGTAATAATTATGCAACTTGAGATTATCCATTAATCTCACATTAAAAAATGTGTTCTCATTCTAAGGAGACTGTATGAGGCAGCTTTGTGATGTACACTTTCAGATCATCATCTATCACTTGTTATGAAGTACATAACATCTTTGTTTATAGCTGAATTAAACTTTTTGTCCTCAAATTTCAATAGTTAGTGATTAGCCAAATGAATGCCTGAGTTGGTCAGCAATCCTTGCCTTTCAGATCCCCTATAGCCTTTCCACATTGACGATCCTACCTTTGAGTCTACATTGATTGCTTCATGTATTCAACAAAATGAGTTACTCAATTCCAGACCCTCATTCAGATATGGATAATCAGATATGGATAGGAGAGAACTCTGCCTTTATTCTCTTAAACCCTGCTTTATCATTTTCCATACAGATCAGAATTCCAGGGCTTCTTGTACATAAGGGTTTGTTTCATTATCAAACCCTACTCTTTCCCCAAAGAACAAGGGCTGATGATGTGCCCATCACCCTGTTGGCCAGCCCTGCCTCCCCGAGTCACGAGATACTGATTCTTCTTTCCATTACTCATACCGAAAGAGAATGTTCTACATCTGGTTTGGTGCTAGAGCCAGAAAATGTGCAATTCATATGCTACACATAAAAATGTAATTAATGTCAGCAGTCACAGTTGCAGGGAAGACTACAGCCAGATCACAGTAACCATTCTATTTAAACACCTAGTCACTAGATATTACTTACCAATTTTAAGAATGTTAATAGAGGTATGTGTTTTAGAGGGAACACCATACAATTGTGCCATTTGAATATGTCAGATTTATCCCTCTGTTTTAAATTATCTTGAAGGTTGTCATTTTCCATGAACGATTCTCAAATTATTGATGTACTTTTACCTGTTTTGCATAAATTACATGTACAAGTATAGTTTTTTTTTAATCTTCCAACAACAGCAGCATCTGTAAGCACCACTTGCTGATATTGAACTGTGTGCCAAGGTCTAACTTTTTCTCATATTAGCTTACACATCCTCATAGCCTCCCAATGAACAGGTATTATTTAATCCACATTTTAAGGATAAAGACATAAAATGTTTGGGGATGTGATTTGCAGGGCCAGGCTGGCTAGTATATATTCTTCTCTTTGCCCATATTTTAGATAATTCATAGCTGTTATGGACTTCGTTAGCATTTCTTTGGTCATAATTGGAGATGTCACTCAATGTGTAGGGTCAGCAGCTTCTGAGAAATAGGACACTAGGGTTCTTTGGGCCCTGTTTATTTCTTATGAAAATCCTGAACAAAGCTATTCCTAGGATGAGACAGAAAAATCTGTCTGTCATCTTCATTATAGACAGGGTCTCAAAGCAGCAGAGACTGGCCCCAAGCCACTGAGAATTACCCTCCTCTGGTATAAATGTATAGATTAGCAGATTTAGATTCATAGGAATTAAATTAACCCACTTTTGGTATTGATGATTCTGTGGATTAACTTGTAAAGAGAGATAACTAGTGAAATTCATAATCAGTTTTTATTTTTATTAAAGTCAGCCATATTCTATTTAAATACTTCAATATGAAAAAAGCAAGATATTTTATAGGGATAAAGTTCTTCTTTCAAATAGACCATTTAAATAAGTTAATATATAAACAGATACTTTAGTTGAAGTTCATAAAAGATACTATTCTACTACGAATCTCTAAGACTCTGACCTTGTATTGAAAAAAAAAAGTACATAAAGTTTAAAACATTGAAAATTATCGATCTGTATGTGCATAGAGTTTCTTTTTTACTGTAAAATATATATTCATTGTAAAATATAAAAATATAAATTCAGTGTAGAAATTTAGAAAACACTAAGAAACACAGAAAAAGAATGATAATTACCCATATCAACACTGTTTACTACTATTAATATTTTGGTCTGTTTTTTCAATGTTTATATGTATACACGTATATACGGATAATATAAAAACAAACATATGTATTTTACAAAATTGAGATCATTTCATATAGCTTGGAAATCTGCCTTTCCATGTAAAGTCTCATTAACCTTTCTCATGTCTGGAAATAATTTTTTAGAACAGGATACTTCATGCCTGCATAGTGTTCCTACTCTCTGCATGGCCCCAGTTATTTCCTTATTATTGGACATTTAAATGTTTCACACATCAGTGATATTTTTCTTATGCTATATTCCTGGGGGTAGAATGGTTGGGTCAAAGTGTGGCCTTAGCATTTCATGTCTTAAAAGCAATTCTTTGCTTTTACCTTTTCAGAGTAATGATGGTCATGGCTGTGATTAACCAACTAGTAATATATTCCCTGAAAAATAAATGGACTATTTTATTAGAGAGAACAACCAGATGTGATTCAGTATGCTTATGCAACAGTGGTAAATAATATAACAAGAGGAACTTTTTCAAAGCATTTTAGTGCACTGTAGCAGAAGAATTAAATGGTACTCTGGTAGCCTCAGGGGACAGCTTAATTATTGATAGGACCTGGATAAATAAGTAAGAATAGCTCAAGCTAACACCACTAACTTGTTCTCTTGAGTTTTATCACCATATGGCTAGCTTGTTTTTTTAGAAATAAATTAAAACCAAACTTTTATTTCTTATAATGTTATAATTTTCTGAATTATTTCAGAAAACATTTTTAATGTATTTTTATAAATTGCATATGAGATTGTCAGGACCATAGTAAATGCTCAATGAGTAGCAGTGGTTGATGCTGCTGTTCTGGTATTTATATTCTTGCCTTTATTACTTAATAACAATAGGACACGCATGATTGGCCTGGCTACAAATTTAGCAGATGAGTTGCTATAAAAAAACATTGACAATCTGTTCAGAAACTTTATCAAACACTTATAAGCAGGACATGAAGCAGATGATATATGTGACTCTTTAAAAATTTGTTAAAACAATAATAAATTTCATGTCAGCAAGATTGATCATTTTGTCTTACATTATGATACTTTTGTACCAATGCTCTAATGTTAATAGTTGAGCTCATAATTACATTGAGAATAGTTGCTAAAAAGGCACCTGGAAACTTATTTTTAACAACAACAACAACAAAAGACCAGAAGTTCAAATTATTTTAAACAGATATCTCTGCTTTAATTTTCTTCTGTTTGCTTGTCTGTAACTTTTGATTTTTGTATATAAACAGATTATATAATAAGATACACAATAAAGCAATTACCTATTATAAACTAAAGGCTTAAAGAAAAAAATTGGGTCTGCAGTGTTTAGTGTAAAAAAGTGGAAAAACTATATCCAGTAAGTAAATCATTCCCAAATGCTTTTTATTAATGAAGGATTGGCCTATTTTCCAAGTCCAATTGAAAAATAGACTTTGAATTTTCAGTATTAGGATGATTTAAATGAGAAGAGATGAAATGAGGGACTTCTGAACAAGACAGGAGCTTGTATTTGGGCTCAAAATGCCTTAACTCTCAAATTATCTGTGAAACGATGAATGAGATACGAATAAAAAGAAAAAAAAAAAGGATGAGCCTTTCAACTTCAAGAAACTCTCTTGACTCCTAAGCTGAATGAAACCCTCTAGTTTCCCACCTCACTCAATGTGAAGTCTACACCCTCCTTCCACAGCTTTATTTTTCCCAATATCACTTATTCTTGTCCTATGTATTTTACTTAATTATTTGCTCATTTTCTATTACCTCTTAGTTTCAACATAAGTTCCTGAGGGACATAAGTTGCTTATGTTGTTCACTGAAACAATGACTGGCACATAGTTGGCACATAGCTACTTCTTCAATGAATAACTAGTAAGTAAATATTTCCATCTATATTAGTTTTACCAGAGATGAGTGACATACTCATAACAGGAATTTCAGGACAATTCAGCAAGATGCAGTATTGGTGGCCCTAGCAGTAATCCACCTTCGAAGGCAAGGATTGATGAGATCCATCACTGAAATATCCTCTCTGTTTTTGTATGGAGTGGTAGCCCTGGGACACTGGTCAGGAACACTGTAGTTGGCTTTGAGCATCTGTAGGCACTGTCCAACTCACTGTAAGGTTTGCTTGGCACAAACTCTCACATAACTCTCCCAACTGCAAGTTTCTCTTAGGATTATTCAGATCCTTTTTCATCAATTCACTGAGATATTCGAAGACCCTTTCTGCATAAAAACTAATCAGGAACTATGTCTTAAAGTCAAGCTCTACCTCCTATTTGGTTCTTATGACAATATCTTACATTAAGTACATATTTATAATGATGAGTATGAATAAAACAGAAGAATCATAATTCCTGTAAAATATGCTATAGTTTATTTATTCATTTATTAATAAATACTTATTATAGTTTTCTTCATTTCAGACATTCAATATGTTCACATATATGGTAGAGAAGCCCCTTGGTATTTAGGACTTGGGGGGTCAGGAAATTGAAACTTCAATAGATTATTAAGAGTTAGCTGGATGTGGCCAGAGAAACAAAGGAGTTGAAAACTGTCCCAGGATGAAACAACATGTGTGAAGAACCAGAAGCATTAGAGAACACAGATTTTAAGAGGAAATGTGATGTTCTCATGGGTAATTGAAAGAATGAGAGAGAGAACATGGCAAGAGACGTAACTGGAGGAGTAAGAAGGAACAGAGATTAAAGATCATGTTGCACAGTTTGAATCTATCCTAAGAGTAGTAGGAAAGCATTCACAGGTAAATGTGGTGGTGAGATGATCAACTTTTAATGTTCTTGGAGTATACAGAGTGCATGGAAAAGTGATACGATTACAGTCTTTAGATACTAATTTTGAAGCTGTTCAGATGAATCCAGATGGTAGAGAGGACGTTTCCCATTGGGTGTGGCAGTAGAGACATACAGATTTTGAGCGGTGTGTTGGAGACAGATCTGTAGAGCCTAGGAATTGATTGGCTGGAGTGAGACAGGAGAAGGGAAGAAGAGGTAGCAAAGGAGACATCCAGGATTTTGTAGCTGTCAGGATGATAGAGTGTACCTGGGAGGAGGAGGTTTGGGGCACAGAGACTATGATGGAAAGTGATGGTAGAGAAAATAATATGGTAGTAGTTTGGGATGTGCCTGTGCCTAACTAGGTAAAATTCCCATAAGAAGACTAAAAACTTCAGGAGAGATCAAACCTAGAGAGTTGGGAATCTTTAATATGTGGCTATCAGTTAAGTCTTGGAAGTACTTGAGGTAACCAGGGAGAACCTATGGGGTGAGAAGGGAAGAATAAGAAAAGCTCTCAGAGGAACCAGGAATTAAAGGGTAAGAAGAAGAAAAGTATCCTACAAAGTGACAGAGAAGGGGCAACCAAAGAAGTAGGAAGAAACCCAGGAGAGTGAAGCATCTGGGAAGACCAGCAAAGAAATCGTGGCCAGGAAGAATGGTCAGGTTGACAAGGGCTGAGGCATGTTCTGTGATTGTAGCCACAAAGGCCATTGAAAACCTTGACCAGAACAATCTAAGCAGAACAGTATCGGTTGAGTAGTCAGAAAAGCCTGAGCAAGAAATTGTGGATAGTATCATCTAGAAATTTGCCTGTAAAGAAGAGAAATAATGAGAAATATTTGAAGGACACAGGATCAAAAGAAATTTCTTCGTGGTAATTTTTGGGGTTTTGGTGTTTTGGGGGAGGTGGGGTTTTAAGATGTGAGAACAGAACTAATTTAAAATGTTGGAGGGAAGGAATCATAAGAAGGGAGAGCTCCGAGGGCTAGAAGAGAATAGGAATAATTGATGGATCCAAGACTCTATAAATGTGTCAAATAATGGTATCCAAAGGGCAGGCAGAAGGGTTAGCGTTTGACAAGAGACTCTGTTAAGGAGAGAAGAAATGAGAGCTGGTGATGCTGCAGGTGGTTTTGTAGGTGAAATAGCAGAGTACTGTGAGATTCTCTGTTCCAGTTTTTTTGTGACATTGGAAGTGATACCATCTGATGAGCAAGAGGAGAGTGGACCATGGGGAGCATAAGATTTGCAAAAAGTAGAGAAGATTCTGAACAGCCCCTTGGAGAGACTGAGGATTACACTTTTTTTAAATGTAATAGAAGAAAAATTTCCCACTTGAGAAAATACAACAGTCTGAAAATAGATTATGAGTTTCATAAAAACGTACTGGAGAAAACACATAAATATATCTCAGTATAAACATATGCTCTTTCCCAAAAAGAACATGGATTAGGTCTTGTATATAATGTTTTTTTTTATTATTGATTGTTCAAAACATTACAGAGCTCATGATATATCATCTTTCATACATTTGACTCGATTTATGAATTCCCATTTTTTCCCCAAATACAAATAGCAGAATCACATTGGTTACACACTCACATTTTTACATAATGGCATATTAGTGACTGTTGTGTTCTGCTACCATTCCTATCCCCTATTATCCCCCCTCCCCTCCCTCCTCCCCCCTCCCATCTTCCCTCTCTACCTCCTCTGCTGTTGTTTAATTCTCTCCCTTTTTTCCCTCCTCCTTTCCCCTCACAACCTCTTATAATATTGTGTAACATTGAAGGTCTCTTACTTTTTCCATATGCTTTCCCTTTTCTCTCCCTTTCTCTCCCCCCTCTCGTCTTTGTTTAATGTTAGTCTTTTCCTCATGCTCATCCTTCCTGTTCTGTTCTTAGTTGCTCTCTTTATATCAAAGAAGACATTTGGCATTTGTTTTTTAAGGATTGGCTAGCTTCACTTAGCATAATCTGCTCTAATGCCATCCATTTCCCTGCAAATTCTATGATTTTGTCATTTTTTAGTGCTGCATAATATTCCATTGTGTATAGATGCCACATTTTTTTATCCATTCATCTATTGAAGGGCATCTTGGTTGGTTCCACAGTCTAGCTATTGTGAATTATGCCGCTATAATCATTGATGTGGCAGTATCCCTATAGTACGCTCTTTTAAGATCCTCAGGGAATAGTCCGAGAAGGGCGGTAGCTGGGTCAAATGGTGGATCCATTCCCAGCTTTCCCAGGAATCTCCATACTGCTTTCCAAATTGGCCTCACCAATTTGCAGTCCCACCAGCAGTGTACAAGTGTACCCTTTTCCCCACATCCTCACCAACACTTATTGTTGTTTGACTTCATAATGGCTGCCAATCTTACTGGAGTGAGATGGTATCTTAGGGTGGTTTTGATTTGCATTTCTCTGACTGCTAGAGATGGTGAGCATTTTTTCATGTACTTGTTGATTGATTGTATGTCCTCCTCTGAGAAGTGTCTGTTCAGGTCCTTGGCCCATTTGTTGATTGGGTTATTTGTTATCTTATTGTTTAATTTTTTGAGTTCTTTGTATATTCTGGATATTAGGGCTCTATCTGAAGTGTGAGGAGTAAAGATTTGTTCCCAGGATGTAGGCTCCCTATTTATAATGTTAAACATCAGAAAGGAATGGACCCAAACCTACAAAAGCAACTGAAGGAAAAGCTTATAATCCTAACCTTCTCTGTACCATCAAGTTGTTATTCATATTTGAAAGCAGTTGAATAATCTTAAATATATACCATAGTATTTTGAATATATACTTGTTGTGGTAGATTGTGTTCAAAATGAATGCCAATGATCCTCTCCTTCCCCAATCTCTTAAGTAGCCCTCATCTACATTGACTTTTGGCTTGGCTATATGTCTTGAGGTGGCCAATATGACGATATTAAATATGAAGCAAGCAGATTTTTTGAAAATTGCTTGCCTTTTCTTGATGCTTTTGGAACCCTGAAACCAAAATATAAACAAGTCCTAGTTAGCTTGCTAAATGAGAAGCAAGACTATATGAAAGACAACTGCATGAAAGGCAACTGAGGCATCCTAAGTGACAGCTAGCCAACTACTAGACATATGAATGAAGACATCTTAGATCATTCATTTGCCACCTGACTCCAGCTGACCACAAATGCAAGAGAGAACACAGCCAAGCTGGCCCAGAACAGAAGAATCCCCCAGATGACCTGCAGAATAGTGAGCTAAAGTCAAATGGTATTTTAAGCCACTAAGTTTCAGGTGCTTTGTTACATAGCACAAGCTAAACAACGCACTAGGTGAAGACCTGTATTTCTCAGAAAGAAAAGGAAAATCAAAACACAAGCACAGATTCCGGGTACATGGAGCCTGCATAGTTCACTACGTCTTTCCCCCTAAGTGCATCTATGAAACCTGAACACAATGTCTGCAATAGCAGTTTGAAAACTCTAAAAATTAAATAGTGGCATAAACTAGGGAAGAAAACCAGATTTTTGAATCCCACAAAATCAGCAGTAAGTTTCCAATTTTTGCCCCCTTCGTTATCCTTCAGTCTAGAGGCAAGGCAGTTGGCAACCTCAAAGCAGACATCACACATGAACATAGGCAACTCTCAGAGAAACCTTGCATTGTGACTCAAAGGTCAGAAAAGGGAGAGCAGAGAATATTCCCAATCTTTTTTTTTTTTTTTTCAATTCTTCATGCTCCAGTCCCCAGACATCTCACAATGGCAACAGCAGTGGCAGTAGTGACAGCAGTGGGAGCCCACAAGCACCTAAAACTCTCTGAGGAACTTTTCTCCCCAATCAGAGGAGCTATGGTCCAAGAAGGTGTAGTAAATACCTGTGATTTTATTTTTTCTCTCCTTCTGCTGCCACTTACCCCATAAATTTCTTCATGAGCTGCTGAACTCCCAAGCTGTACATGAATAGGTCAGATCTTAAACAATATACCTACCAAGAACTTGGAGAACTGAGCTAAAGGATAGGACTACTGTCTGAGTTCCAGACTGACTAGCGGGTATTGAATATGCAGGAAAGATCTATAAGCAGTGCACAGACATTGAACACAGACTGACATTGAAACCACAACCACAGAAGACTGATCAGAATTTGTGTCCTGAATCCAACTAGATTAATTTCCTGATAAAACAAAAATGCCACATTTTCTATGTGATTTAAACACAACCCTGAGTCTCATAACACAATATTCAAAATATAAGACTACAACCCAAAATTTACTCAAGATTCGAAGAACCAGGAAAGCCTCAACTCCATGGAAAAACAATAAACAGATACAAATTGTGAAATGGCATAAATGTTTCAATTATTTAACAAAGATTTTTAAAGCATCCGTAATAAAAGAAGTAAGAGCAAACACTTTTGAAACAAAGGAAAAGAAAGTATCAGCAAAGAAAATAGAGGCTATAAAGAGGAACCAAATGGAAATGTTTGAACTGAAAAATACAATAACTGAACATTTTAAAACTCATAGATGGGCTCAATAGCAGAATAAAACTAACAGAGGGAAGAAATCAGTGAACTTGAAGGTAGGTTAACAAAAGATCATCCAATCTGAATAACAGAGGAAAAAAAGACTAAAAGAAAAGAATGGACAGAGCTGGGGACCATTAGGATAATACCAGAAAAATCTAACATTTGTGTTATATTAGTCTTCTGAAGGAGAGGAAAAAGACTGTGGTTCAGAAAAAAATATTTGAGGGCTGGGGTTGTGGCTCAGTGGTAGAGCACTCGCCTCACACATGAAAGACCCTGGGTTCGATCCTCAGCACCATATACAAATAAACAAACAAAATAAAGACATTGTGTCCATGCATAACTAAAAAAATATTTTTTAAAAATTTGAAAAATGATTGCAAGAAATCTTGCCAAATTTAACAAATGACATGAAGTAAATATCTAGAGACTGGAGCATAAGGAATTGAAAAAAAAAAGATTGGGAATATTCTCTACTCTCCTTTTTCTGCTCTTTGAGTCACAATGCAAGGCTTCGTGTCATTTGAAGTAAGACACTTCAAAAAGCTCGTCAAAATCAAACTAGATAAATTCAACAAAGTTCACACTCAGATACATTATAATTGAACTGAAAACTAAAGACCAAAAAAAATTATTGAAAGCACCCAGTAAAAAATAATACATTATTTATGGGGGAGTATCAATTCAAATGGCTGTGGAGTTCTCTACCCACTAAATTCTACCAGCACCTTATGGTTGTCACAACCCAAAATGTCTGCAGACATTGCTGCATATTTTCTGCGGGCAGAATTGACCCCAGTTAAGAAATACCGATCTAAATTAATCAAGTCCCCCATCCTCCCAAACAGATTTCTTTAAAAGAAATGTTCCCTTTTGGTTTGTTTTTCAATCATAGGGTTTATAAATTTCATGCATATGATAGGCCAAACTTTAGTCTTTTACTACCTATAATAAAGGAATAAGAAATATTACTTGGGGCTGGGGATGTGGCTCAAGCGGTAGCGCGCTCGCCTGGCATGCGTGCGGCCCGGGTTCGATCCTCAGCACCACATACAAACAAAGATGTTGTGTCTGCCGAAAACTAAAATAAATAAATAAATATTTTAAAAAAAGAAATATTACTCATTACCAGATTTATTCAGGTTCAGTGATATAAAAGATCAGCTCTTAATCAAGTTCATTTCCAAAGAACCATAGACACACTGAATCCTTACCCATTCTTCTTATCCAAGAAGGAATTTGCGGTTGTAAGAAGAGAACTAATGAGGACAGAACATTTCTAACATATGTCGAGGTATCTGCAGTTGGGATCAACAACTTCTAGAGAGACCTAAGAACAGTATTCTGGTTGTCAGCCAAGGTTTCTCACCATTTGGAGACTGTTTTAATTCTGCATCGTAGGATTCTAAAAGATTTCCAGCAGCTGCAAGAAATGCCAAATTGGGGGAGATTACACATATAGCAAATATTTGAATTAAGGAACACTTGTGATACCTTGGATTATAACAACCCAAAATATGCATCTACAGAATAGATACTGTATATGACTGTCAGATTTATTTTAGTTCCTTTTCAATCTCAAAGAAAAAAATTTTATTATTAGAAAAGCAGTTAAATAGAAATAAGAAAATTTACCAACTAATTATGTGGTCAGAGCAACCTAGAAACCTATAAAAATAAAATATTTTGACACTGGATATAGGAACTATTTAGATTGAAAAAACAGTAATGGTCAATAAGTACTAGAAAAGAAATACATGTAGCATTTTTACTTTTTAAACTTTAATCATTTTAAGTGAGCACAGAGAACCACAATTGGCTAGTGCAGTAGCTTGGCTAGAGTAAACATGTACTTTTTATCTCTTTGGCTTTAAAGATGGAGATTGCGGGGGTCTACTAAAATAATAATTTTTATTATTCAGTAAGTTCTAATCATTATGCTGAACCATGACAAATCCACTGTAACCTCTCTGTGGGTTTAGACTGACTCCACAGAACAGAGCCATTGCAGGTAACAGCAAGTCACCACAAAGCATGTGTTGCCTCCTAATTCTCCCAAGATCTTAGCCTTTTATCCTGGAAGATAAAGAAAATATACTTCAATACCAATGAGCAGTTATCTGGGAGACAAGGAGAAGCCATTCTGATTTCTTTATTCATTTTTTTTCTAAAATGAAGCTTAACTTCATTGAAATCAGCTTTCTTTTCCAAAACAGAGCAGACATTCTATTTCTCAATTCATTCAACAAACCTCTGTTGATATCTTTTTGTGATAGGCACAGTGGCAGGTAGGTGCTAAGTACATAAAGGTAAGATGCAAATTTTCAATTCATATCCGACAGGAGCTTAGAATGTAATAAGGGAAGGAAGTATAGACATAAAAATCACCATCTAAACTGGTAACTGCTCTTACAAAGATAGAACATACGATCACAGAGGACTAAGTGAGACCTTCTCTGCCAAGGAAAAGGAGAATGTCTGCACAGAGGGATTCAATCAAGCTCTTCAACTTGAAGTTTTATAGAGGAATTGGGGGAAGTAATTTCTTCTGTACAGAGACTAGCACAAGGACAAGGTCCTGGATTTCTGACCTAGAGAGGCAGGCTGTGGGAAGGTGCAAGCATTTCTGATCTCAATTTGAGGAATTGGTATATGTTGTCATCTAAGCAACTGAGAATGCCGGGAGAAATGTTTAAGAAGAGATAGAACACATTCAGCTTTGTTTTTTGAAAGCATTGTTAAGAATCCATTGGAATGGGAAGGAAGTTGTCTTGGGAACCTTGTAAGGAGGCTGTAGGATTAGTAATCTGCATGGTAATGTTGACTGTGTCATGTGAGTTATGGCTAAAGCATAGTTCCATGCTTGGAATGACACTGACTTCAGAAAGTTCTCATCCATGTAGATTAAGAATAAACTGAATGGATTCCTACCTGTAACTTAAATCCAGAATATTGCTATTCAGTCCATCCAAATAAAATTTTCTTAAGACTTGAACTCCATTAGCTGATGGCTCTCTAACCTATTGAGGGGTGGGCATCTAACCATGATTTCAAGATTCTCAGGCTTACAGTAATTACAGAGATATGGGTTTGGAAAGACTCTGCAGAGCAGGGCCATTGCAAGTGACTACAAGTCACTAAGAAGTATTTGTTGCCCCCTAGTCCTCCCAAGACCTAGCCTCCACCCCTGGAAGTATAAGGAAGAGGAAATACCACTAGCTACAGACCAATAAACAGTTACCTAGGAGACAAGGAGAGGTCATTGTGATTTCTTTGAGCTGTGTCATAGAAGGAATAGTTGAAGATATTAGGAATATGTAGTGCAGAGAAAGTGAAGTCCTAGCTCTTCAAACATTTGTAGTCCTGTCCTATAGGAGATGGCACAGGCACACTAACTCTATAAGGGTATGGGTGTGAAGAACAGTTGGTAGAACTTAAACAGAGACAGGTGTTTACTTTATCCTAAGACAGATCTCCTAACAGCTCTGCATTCTGTAGTCAGCAAGTGCTTGACTTGAAGAATGTGCTTTGTTGTGGTTCTGAGATAGTCTCTGAAATGGACTTCATCCTCCTTAATATAGTATCACAAATGCAGCTAAGTATTTCAGAATGCAAGTTTTGACTTAGAATTGACTAAGACATTCCAATTCAAAAGCTGATAAACACTATTTTACAGTATTTAGAAAAACAAAGTGACTTAACAAGATAAACCAAACATGATACTAGCTGATAATAACATCATAATACCAGAAAGGACTAAATGCACCCTGTTAAGCACATAACAGTGGGTACCATGTTTAATCCTCATAACCTCCCTGTGGAGTACATACTGTGATCCTCTCCATTTTACAGTTGAGGAAATAGCTTAGAGAAGTTAGATATTTAATCCAACCTGGGCCTATCTTGAAGGCCCAGGATTTTTTTGCCTTTCAAATGAATAAATATGCACATGCAAATTCCATGTGTATTTCCCCATGAGCCACAAGGACTTTTGTTTTTGGTCTTTAGTTGTTTTAACTTTTCTAGTTGCACTCAGCAAGCCAAGTTCTTGGTGAAAAGAATTACTTACTCTCCAGGGATTTCTTTTTCTGTTCCTTACCTACTTTTCCTTTTTATATTCATGGTGAGTTTGGTAGATTGGTAAATTAACTATAATTCTGAGATGGTGCTTTTAGGCTAAATATCAACCTGTGAAGGACATTTCTGACACAGGTTAAATTCTGAAAAATGAATTCATTTGTAAAGAAGAAATTGAGAGTTTGATTCAGGAGTTAGATGTTTTGATTTGTTTAAATTGTTTGAATAAGAATAATCCAAATAGGACTGAAATTGCTTTGTTCACCTCTTCTGCTAGATTGTGAATGCAGTTTTCTATGTTTGTTTGGCATTTGGAAGGCCCTCAGGAAGACCTGGTAGGAGAGGGTAAATGCATGAATGAGTATGTGAAAGGATGAATTTATCTCAATATCTCAAAGAATCTCCACCTTTTCCTTATTAATTCAAGGGATGACTTTTAAAGGAACGAATCTACTTATTGATTTATTTTTGTAGATTGTCTGCTACAGTGCTAAATAAGACCAAGGTCATGGGCTTCCTACACATGTGGTACAGTTTGCTTCACCATGGACTATACTCATAACCCCAGCTAACTGTGCCATAGATGTGAGTGCTTAGTCCCCTGGGGAGCACTGTGTCAGGATCTCTGCACAATCACAGCTGCTTTAAGAGAGAAAGCCAATTGGCTTTACTGATAATGTAGTAAACCCAGGTAGATGTTTTAAAGAAAACATATTACAGAGACTATAAGAAATTTCTAAGAAAGCAGAGCTATAAAAGTTTTATAAAGTTCAATGTATTGAAAAATGATCTGAAAATAATATTTTTTATTTTCTTAATCAATTATATTACAACTTATTCTGATTTTAATTAAGTCAGTTTATTTACATCAGCCACTGAGAGTTTATACTTAATTAATTCTTAATTTGGTGGCACTGAGAAGGTTATTTCCAATTTATCGCCATTTTGAATAAGTAACCCTAGCTTGAAAAGTTATGTTTCTTGAAGAGTTGAGAAAAATGAAAATAGGATTTTAAATTTCAGTCTCAAATATCTGTCTGTTAAAGTCCTATTTGTACCACGGAGGTCACAAGTGACTTTGAGATAGGTGGCAACCTTTCACGTTGCCACTCACGGACTGAACACAACACCTGTTTTCCCCTCCATGGCTGTAGGCCACATTTGCCTACCAATGACATTAACAAGTGTTCTAGGAGATGCCCCACATATTTTCCTTTAGAATTAAATTTTGTCTGGTTTCAAAAATGAAGTTCTAGTTCCCTTGTGTCTAGGACGCTAACTTTTCCACATTTTCTAGTTGCACGGCATAATATCTAAAGGTCCCTACTCTGGTAAAGATCTCATGATGGATGGCTCCCGCCTGGGGATAGAGTAAATTGTAAGGCTCATTGTATGATCTAATATTTAGTTTTAATTTTGGTAATTATAAAACTATGTCCCTGGATCGAAGGAAAATGTGCAGAGACACTGTACATATTATCCAGAAACTTGGCTCAGATCATTAAACCCAACCCAGATTTCACCATTAGGCATTTTGGAAGAAACTGTTGCCTCTGTCTTCAGAGTTTACTTGAATTAAAGGAATCTATTATTATAAAGACACATGAACATGAGCTTTGGAAACTTTTAAAGTACATACACAGTGGAGGTATGGCTTGACTCCTTCAACCAGAATTTATATCCAAAACCTACTGACCATAAGACACTAAAATCATTTGAAATGCAGTCATTAAATATTTAATTTGGTTTTCCTCTTTCTCTCTCACCTCTACTCTGACTCAGCAAAAAGTTAAGATTCCTTGACTGGTAATCACAATAGATTTACTTTAAAAATATCTCTTCGAGCCTCTGGGATTGGTCATTTAACCCAACATAGATCACTTGATTGATTGTGCAACGTACTCACATGTGGTTGTATTATGCTCTTTGTTTTGCCCTCCCTCCTCTTTCTGGAAGGTTCCAGGGAGCAAACCAGCGGTCCTCTATTAACCAATCTGGCCGGGACCCACCCAGAGTAGCACCTACTCTAGCAATCCTTATAGAAAGCTGGCAGCTGCCATGGTTGGAGCTTGTCCCCCAAGGGTCAAGTGTTGGAGGCTTAGTCCCAGTGTAGAGATGAGAGAGGAGGTGGGACCTTTAAGAGGCAGGCTTACTTGGAAGGTCCTGAGATCACTGGGGAAGCTGATCTCAGAAGGGATTAATGTAGCTCTCCTAGGATCCCTGAGCTCTTGCAAAATCAAGTTGTTAAAGAGCAAGTCCAACCCCTGATTCACTGTCTAGATTCTTGTTTATTTAGCTATGTGATCTCTTTCTACACGTGCACTCCTGACAAGGTGATGCCATCCATCATGAGATCTTTACCAGAGCTGAGCCAGTACTGGTGTCATACCCTCTTGAACCTCCAGAACTGAACCTCTGATCTTTATAAAGTTGCTCAACCTCAGGTAACAACAGCCTGTAGCACAAAACATGGGCTAATACAACCTGTCTGGCTCCTATGTGAGATGGTGAACTCTATAGGACACAGACTTGAATCAGCCTGGGTCTCATTCATTCCACAAACATATGCAGTGCCCACCATGTGCCAAGCACCAAAGCAGGCTCTGGGAATACAAAGAGGATTAGGATGTGGTCTCTGCTCTCAAAGAAATGATATGAGGAGAAAAAGAAATGTGATAATCAAAATAATAATATTTTGTGTTAAGTATTTAGTAAGGACCTTTCCAATAAAACCCTGTGACATAAAGACTATTAAGCATTTCTTTTTTACAGTGAGAAAATTGAGGCCTCACAAAGCTATTTAACTTGTACACAGAGTGTAAGAAGATAGTTTGAACACGGGCAGTTCAATTTTAGAGTTTGAACTCTTAATCACTAAATTATACTGCCTAGGGGTGATGATAAATAAAGGTATTATAAAAATCACAATACAGGGAGTATCTGTTTTTTCTCTGGGTGACAAGGCAAACTTGTAGTGACTTACAGAAAAATGGATCAGTAAGGTAGTCAATAGATAGGATTTTTTACTTCTTCAAGGAAAAGTATCTAGTTTAGTCTTGGATAAACCTCAGATTTCTGACTTAATAACCTTGTGCTTCTAGAAGCCATATTAACTCATAATAAACCTCCTAAAAATAATTTTCCAACATATGTCAAGGAGCTACAAATGTTTTTTGTTATTGTTTTTTGATTTTTTGGCAGTGCTAGGGGGTGAACCAAGACCTTATAAATGCTAGGCAAAGGCTCTATTACTAAGCTACACCTTAGCCAAAAATATTCGTACGTTTATCCTCACAGTTTCACATAACAGAAATGATTTAAGCAAATAGCACAAATTATAAAATATGTCTTTAGACCAGTATTCATGATGGCAGTGCAGACTGCTTAAAGCATATTGAATTGCAGTATCACGTACCACGCTACCTGCTGGCTAGAACAGGTTTGCTGTCCCCCACTTTCTTGTATTCACCATCCTAGACCAAAGATGAAAAATGGTTGACTTCACCCAGCTAATGGAAATGAAATATTCATGGCTTTGCCTCCTGTGCAATGACTATTCATTCTCTCAAAAATGATATTTATGAGCACTGCAACTATACTTTAAAGAATGACAAGAAAGATTTTTGCCAACCCAGAATGATTGCACATACTTTGGCAAAGTAGAAAGTGCCAAGAAATACCTTTGAATAGATGATAAAGTGGAATGTGTACCAAGAGCCCACTTTCATGACTTGAAAATATTGTTCCATTTCTTACTCAATAGTAAGATTTGTATTCATTGAATGGTCCAAATTTCTCCTTTTTTGTCATATATTAATAAAAATATATTTTTTAAAAAAATTTAGAAACAGGGTCTCACTGAGTTGCTTAGGGCCTTACTAAGTTGCTGAATCTGGCTGTGAACTCCTGCCTCAACCCCCCAAACCCTGGGATTACATTTGATATTCTTTATTCTTGTTTCATGTTTTCAATAGAAATTTCAAATAATAGTTCTTTGGTATTTTGTTGTAAATTTTGACTGTTATGATTTGTAATATTTATTCAGTATTTCATATTATAAATCTACAAAAGTGATTGCATGTATGAGAAATTTGTATTTAAGTACTGATTAAATGAGAGTATAAAATAAAGAATTTGGGGCTGGGATTGTGGCTCAGTGGCAGAGCGCTCACCTAGCATGTGCGAGCCCAGGGTTTGATCCTCAGCACCACATAAAAATAAATAAATGAAATAAAGGTATTGTGTCCAACTACAACTGAAAAATAAATATTTAAAAAATAATAAAAATAAAAAAATAAAATAAAGAATTTATAGCCTAAAAATGGTGAAATTTAATGATTAAATTATTGACTGATTGAAAATAGTGGAAACAATAATATGAATAGTTTTGTGAATCAAATTGTAGTTGCCTGAAAATTGTATGAGTTCATCAAAAATTTTATGGTAATTTGAGAAAGGAGAATACAAAAATATATTTGGTTATAATGGAATGATTAGAGTTGAGACCTATGCTTAGATAAGCTAACTTGAAGGAAATACATCAAGTCACAATGATGGTCATTTTGTCCTTTCTCAGTTTTTCTAGTATTCTTCAATATACTTCATATATTTTCATAATGGAAAAAGATAAAAACTTTAGAGCTCTTAATTTTGAATTTACATTTGAGATATCTGAAACATCAGTATGGGCAATAAATAGTAAATAATTGGAAATAGGTGTGGAATTTCATCTCGGTCTTATATGCAGGAGACATAATGTTACTAAATTAAAGTTAACCATTTTCTTTCCCTTTGGGTCAGAATCCCAGTGAAACATATTAGAAGTTTTACCATACTTTCAACTTCTGTCTCATGTTAATAGAGAGGTGAAACCTCTTCTCTTTTCCAACTCTATCCCTGAAGCAATTGAAAGACCCTCTTTTCTTTCTCTGTATAAAAGTAATTTTAATCAGCTAATCTCAAATAACATAGAAAATACTTTATTTCAAACATATTATTTTATAATTTTTTTTTCTCTTATACAAAAGGAACATTCATTGCTTCCTTCAGATCAGTATCATTTTTCTGCCATGGCAGTTTTGTTTAAGGGTCAAGGGTCTACTCACACTCTTTTCCAATTTTGGATGAAATAGAATCTAGAGGCATGTGCACCCTCTTACATTTTGATAGACTTTTTGACAATCCAGGTATTTTCTAGTTAGATTTCAGTTCATTAATTTTAAGCACTATAGCAACTGTGTTTTGACTTAAAGATTGCTTCTTTTGAGGTCCAGAATATTCTTTAAAATGCTTTTTCTCTCATTGCTACTATAATAAATTGGAGACATATCTAAACTGGGGTGGGGTACATGCTGTGGTCCCTTTACTATTCCCATGTCATGAGAATACAGCCCTGCCCCTAGCATTCAGCGATCGCTTATATTGTGTTCATCCCAAGTATTTGTGAATACAAGGATGTGTGAATTCATGTTTCACATAAACAAGTCCTTCTGAGACCTCAGTCCAGTTTTTAACAATCTTTACAGACCACAAGAAGATGGTTAATGGGTAGAAACTGAGTTCTGTGGCAAGAGGGTATCAAGGTTTTCCCTACTGAAAAAACTCCCCATCAACTTTTCACAAAATCTAAAACTCTCACGAGAGCTCCTAAGGGCCTCTTTCATAAATTGCATGTACCATGTTGGCTTGAGGAACCGTCCATTTCCTAATGTGTTTCATTAATTTCTTCTTTACCACTAGTAATAGAATCCCCAAGCAAATGGAACATAGGAAGGTAAGTTTAGTATATGTACCTGGTGCAGGAGTAGAGACATAAGAAAAGCCTAAAAGTGGAGCACAATATTTGGGGACCCTTCAAAGTTAGGGGGCACCTGGAGGAATCTAAAGGCCTAGGGCAGTTCTACCAAGCACCTCTTTGCAGAGAATTCAATGGATAAATGCCCTATGAGACCAAAACAAGGGAAAGTATGATGTGGGCATTGCAAACTGGGGAAAAATTAAATAACTATAATATTTATGGAGTGTCTATGCATGTTAGGTCCCATATTAAGTACTATGTATATTTTGTCCCATTAATGCTTATAACAACCCTCTGAGGTAGGTGCAATGGCTGTATTTATTTTACAGATCAGGAAACTGAGATATACAGGTATCCAGGGTCCTTACTTTTAGGCATTATGCTATAGTGCCTTCAGACAAACTTAATATATTTCAGGGGACAGGTGAAAGAAAAATATAAGCGTATGCTTGGAAGAGTGTAGTCTTTCTCTGATGCTAGATTTCTTCTACCTCACTACCCGCAGTCATATAAAATGTGGAACATACAAAGAACTATCTTGCTTATTCTGTTTGGCCCACGGTAGTCTGGAGGATACTTGTGACCACAAATCAAAGTCTTTAATCTGACCCTAAATATTCTTGGTTTGAGGTTAATTGAACCCAAGGGATTTTTGTTGTTGTCGTTATGTTCTGAAATCTTAGCCAAGAAATATTTTCTTTTCGGACTTGCTACCTGAAACGTAGATAACTGAGCACAGTTACTTGGCCTTTGATCCCATTAGAGAGTTCTAAATTGGTGGCCCAGATCCTTGCATGAAATCTGATATTAAAATAACACCAAGCTGCAATCATAGGAGATTGTAGTGTAATGCGTACGTTCAGGATAACCAAGACTTGGGGAAAACAAAATGAGTTTCAGCTGGCTTCACTTGCCCACTTGTGACTCTCCTTTCACTCTGGAGTGACTCTTAGCCCACAGCCTCATATATCAGGGACCCAGCAAAACATAAAACTCCTCTTATGACCAATTGAGGGATTCTAGAAGCTGTCAAAGCTTGGAAAACAGCAGCACTGTCTTCAGGATCCTCAAGAAAACCCAGTGACAAATGCTGCCAGTAAATTTGAATTTCTCTTTCCTGGTGTCATCTTCTCTCAGTATTTTATCTTCCAGGAATCTCCAATTCATCACGTTTGGCTTTTTACTGAGTCCTGACCCAAAAACTTTATGTTTGTAGGTGGATTCAATTTCCTTTGAATCCCAGCATTTTTTAAAAGTGGTCTATGGCCTTTCCTTTCTGTCCTTTCAGTGGTGACCAGCAGACCACTTAGGCAAAGAGAGTAACTATTTCAGCTATTTCAGGCATACAGTATTTCAGCTTGTTCTTAGATTCATTTAACAAGTATTTGTTTGAAGCTTCTTATGGGCAGCAAGGCCAGAGCTAGGTGAGACCAAGAGCCACCTTAACTTCTATGTCCTAGATGCTCACTCACCAAGGCAGAATGGATAAAGATGACCCCTACCCTCAAAACTGATGGTCCAGTAGGAGGCACATGAATGAACGTGTGGATATTCTTGTTTCCATCTCACTGTGGATTAATTCTGGTACACAGTTTTTTCCATTCTCTGTAGCTGATGACATAGTGAATTCAAAACAGAAAGAAAAAAAAAAGTTGTTTGAATATGGTTTCCTTTAAACCAACTTACAGATTGTGCTGAAAACAATATTCAAATTCTCTTCTGTCAAACTCTCAGAATGAGCCTAGGGAAGAGTATTTTAAAATACTGTTTTTCACTAGCAGGGTAGAAGAATGCAACTCTCTGCTTTTGTGTCTTTTAATAAAAAAAAAAATAACATTGCAGAAATAAAGTACGTGGATTTTAAGTGAACTTCATCTTACTACTTTGAAAGTGCTTTCTTCAGATTATAGTCAGTCAGATCCGTATTTTGGACAGGAGAGTTAATGTCCGCTTTGTTTTCAAACTTAGCTTTTTGAGAATCTCACTGCAAAATTTCTTTGTGATGATACCGAGGAGGGAGAGACTGAATGCTGGAGGTCATCTTTAATGACTTTAGCCCTGCTGCTCAACTTTGAAGCCAGCATGATGCTTCACCCTGCTTGCTTTTTATCTCTCTTGAAAATCTGATATGGATGGGAGGGGAGCCATCCTGACAGTCCACTTGCCACTTGCTTGCTTCTGTCCATTTATATGTGTGTGTGTATGTAGAGAGGGAGGTATGTAGATATATATATAGAGAGAGAGAGAGAAATATGCAGATATATAAATATAAATATATTTATCCTGTTTTCAGTCAGTGGGACTTTTAATATATATATATATAATTTATAAACAAGTTTCTGTTACATTTTCAAATATTCTTTCTTAATTTCTTCTTGATTACAGAGCAAAGAGATTGCATTTCAACTTCATGAAGATTTAATGAAAGTTCTTAATGAGCTTTACACGGTAAGCAATTAATTTTTCTTCTTTTGCAAGAATTCTTGGTTTAGCTTTCTGATTTGGAGAAACATTGTTCATTTTATAACTTGATGCAAGCCAGAGCGCCGGTGGGTGCTCATCTGGTTGAAATATGGGACCAGGTGGATGCGTGCACACCACCATATGCATGTACTGTATTCCTTTGCCTCTCTCCTGATTTGGAAAAACTGCGCGCGTGCACACACACACACACACACACACACACACACACAGAATTAGCATACTTTAAGAAACCAGAGGCAAGGTGCTTTATAGGACATTAGTAAGACATGTTTATAATTGGTTGGATTATATGGACCTGTGCACATATTCAATTCCAGAATACTTTGTTAAAAATTGTTGTCATTCTAGGACTTGAGAAATTTAGAGTTGCTTTATTCTGGGTACTTTAATTTCTTTTTCTTTTCTTCTGCTGCCCCTCCCACTTCAGTTCAATTAATTGTTTGGTGAATAGATTAATTTATTAAAATTACTTTTTTTGTGGAGATATCTATTTTTCCTTCCTTATAATAATTAGCTTTAATTATTTTATTTAGGTTATTACATATGATCTTAAAAAATTAAATTGTTTAAAATGACATTAGAAGAAATATTTCTAAGGTCTGAGAAGGGTGCAGGGGGAGTAGAAAATGGAAATTAACAATTCACAATATATGCATATTAGGAAATATTCCAGCGAGTCCCATTTAAGTGTACAATTGATGTGTTGATAATTATAATAAAATATTTTAAAATAGAAAAGCAATTATTTTTAAAGTTAATCCCAATGATGTAAGTTGGAATTAATGATATAAAATTTTTTATACTGCATTATCATATTTTTAAACATGTTTCCCTTTCAGAAGTTTTGGGGAACTTTTTATTTTAAAAGAAAATAACATAATGAGAAATGAGAATATAATTTATCTTAATGATAAATATTTACATTTTTATTGCACAAGATTACTTGAATTTTTTTTTTATTAGTTGCTCATGACAATACAATGATCTTGACATATCATCCATTTGAATCAAATGGGGTATAATTTCACATTTTTCCAAGTGTACAGGTTGCAGAATTGAATTTTTCTTTAAGAAAAACTAAAACTGAAACATTATTAAAATGTGATTCTTGATTTTCTATTTCAAGTTCTATTTGTTCCTAAAAATCCACATGTGTAAAATGTAATTTAATGAATTAAATTTTTAATGTTCCACTGATACTTGCTAAATTAAGTTATAAATTAAACTTCTATAAGAGGAGTGATATTTTTATAAAATGAACTTTATTTTTTGTTTATGTATGTTAAATATGTATTTTTATAAAGCACATTTGCTACCCCCATGTTATGAATTGAATTAATTGACTTCGGCGTGTTAATTCCCCTTTAGAAATGTTAAATTGTACGTGTAACCTGCAAACCCTCGTGTTATAAGATCTATCTATAGTCCAATTAATTTTAAAAAGAGTTTTAGATTATAAAGGCCAATTACCTGTCCATACTTGACATGACTTGTTAATTTCTGAAAACTCAAGATATGAGCCATTTCTGGAAGTATTATCATTTAAAAGTTAAATGAGCATTGTGCTTCTGAGACTTCAAAAGAGAACAAACAGAAATTCTCTTGTTACCTGTCATTGAATTGTTTTAAGATGAGGACTTCATGGCACTTTCCTGTGGTTCCCTTTGCTTGAACGTTGTTTCATCTAGAAATAGAAACCATCCTTAATACTTTAAAAAATAAACAAGTCTGCTGGTTATCACAGCATTATGGACAAAAGCCTGTTGATATTGGTCTGAAACTAGCCAGAGTAGCAGAACATCAAGGTAAACTTGATCATTGCATGCAAGAAAAGTCAGAAGGAGGGCATGAGAATTGTCTCTCAGTGAGGGATGTGTAGAGAGAAATTTCTCCTAGATCCATCCCATTGACTGGACTTAGACGTTTAGCAGACTCCAGGTAGTTGGATCAAGTTCACTAAGGCTTTCTCAAACCTCTAATCAACACCAGTCTGAAAGCCTGACGGAGCCAGGTTCCTGGGAAGGCTATCAGGATTTGAGGGACCCTGTCAGAGTCATTTAACTTCCAGAATCAGTGGAGGAATTAACGGACAGAGAAGAGAGGCAAAGAGGTTTTAATTATGTCATGTGTGGATCACTTTGAGCTCCTGGGGAAACATTTTGCTTTAATTAGAGACACTCTTCAGCCAAGACAAGTGGTCCATTCAACGGAAAAAGAACTACCTTGCCTACCTACCTACCTCTTTCCCCCAAACCCTCCTTCTTTTCCTTTTTCCCTTCCTCCCTCAAACACACATACTCTTGTTGCTCTAAAAGGAAATGCCCTTTGGTCTTTTCTTGCACTTTATATTCGGATACACAGATTCTTGTTCAGATGAAATCTATGAAGAGTAAGGTGAGTTATGTTTTACACAGTGGACCAAGAGTTCAAGAAGTGTGGTTTAGGCTCCTTGTTCAACCTCTGACCCATATTCTGGTTATAAACAAATAAACTGGTTTAATCATGCATAGAATTTTGCATAGCAGATGATGTACCAATGATTGCTGAAGTTATAGATATAAACCATGTAGCCTCTAGGAATTGAGGATGCCATTTAATTGCTTGACAGACGAATATTCACTACTCATTCTCAACCCTTGAAACTCCTTGTGAGTTGAAGGTGAACATTGAGAATTATGCTAGCTGCTTTATAGCAGTGGAATATTTTAAGTTATGATCAACTTTAGTGGAGGTGATGGTCTTATGTGTAGGCTTGTTTACTCCAAAATATGGCTTCCACCACGATTGCTGATATTCCAAACTTTGATCAGAAAACTTTATGTCAAATAAAATACAAATGTCCAGGAAAGCAAATAAAAAGAAATGACTTAGGATCACTTCTACTTTAGAACTTAAACTGAATTTGATCAGTTCAGGTTGTCTAGATAATGTGATAGATACATGGTGTGATGAATTATAGATTATATAATAGAACGTGAAGTCTGGGCTTGTGAGCAGGAGAAAGAAGATGGTAACTCAGAGTGGTTTCTGAAATAGAAGGAATGGCTTTGAAGTGATGCACCTCCATTTGAATATTTTTGCCCAGTTTTGCTTTTACTTAGGGGGAGGGGGGAAAATGCCTCAAGATAGTGTCAGGCCTCCATTTGGATTTTTAAACTACCACCAGGGACAGCCAAAGCAGTTAAGATTAAATCAGCCTTGAGTAACAGAGGTGTACTCAAAATAATGGCATGAAAAAGTAGTTTATATTCTCTCATACATAATAAAAATCCAAGGATGGGCACCCAGAGCTGGTATGTTACATAAAGTTACATAAAGCCATCAAAAATCAGGCTCCTCTCTCTGATAGGCAGATGCTAACACACAATAAGGAAGAGGTAGGGAAGAATAGAAGTAATTTGGATTAGACAAAGGGGAATGAAGGGAAGGGAGAGGGGATAGGAATAGGAAAGACAATAGAATGAATCAGACATAACTTTCGTATGTTCATATATGAATGTACAACCAGTATAACTCCACATCACATACAATCACAAAAAATAGAAAGTTATGATACATGTATGTATGATACATCAAAACACATTCTACTTTCATGTTAAAAAGAAAAATTTTTTTTAAAAATCAGATTCCTCCTAATTCACTCTTCAGAGAAGCCCAATTGCAATATTTGTTCTTATGGTTCAATATAGTTTCTAGAACTTTAGCCATTACCTTTGTGTTCCCTGAAACAGAATGGAGAAAAGAAAGAGGGCTGGCCTCTTGTCTTTCAAGGAGACTTAATGAAAGTCTTACATTACTAAACTTTTGCATTTAGATTATTTATCAGAATTTAGAACATGGTCCTACCAGGCTACATGGAGATCTGGAAATTACAGTTTTTAACTAGCTAGCTCATTGCTAACCAGTTTTTTTTTTTTTTTTAAATAGGGATTCTGACAATTTGAAAAAGAATGGGAGTTATTTATAGATAATTAGTCAATCCTGCCAGAGTGGCTAACATTGATTGTATGTTTATTATGCATGTGTTAGTTTTTGTGCTGTACACATTATTTAAACCATCTTAATTGATATAGCATTGCTAGGAGATGGCTATTCTTGTTATCCTCATTCTACAGATGAAGAACCTAAGAGCTGAGAGAGGCTTGCCCTAGGTTGTACGGTACATAGGAAAGTGGAATTTCAAGTCTGGATCTGGTTCCAGAGCCTATGTCCTTTACTGTCATTTTATTTCTGTTGCTATAGTTTTGGGGAACCATTTCTAAATAAGCTCTCTAAATGTTAATGCCTCCCCCACAACAAAGAATAATTAAGCAGTTTATCACCTGCTCATTTGTATTTTTTAGCATCCATGGCATTAATGTTGCTTTAGTAAAAACGTTTTAAGTGAAAATTTGAACATGTGTCTCAATGGCAACCTGTACTTCTTAGAAATGTTAATTTAAATATCTAACAGATGGAACTCATTGTGCAAAAAAAGTGAAAGGGTAAACCAAGATTGTCAGACTCCCTTTTTGAGTCAAATCTGCTAATTCACTTCCTTTTGAGTTGAATACTTAAATGAGAGCTAAAGGATAGAATCAGCTAATTTGAGAGCAAAGAAGCCAGGGAGAGTGTTATGCTATAATGAAACAAAAATGACCAAACTGGCAGTCGGCAAACTTGAATCCGAATCCCAGTTATAGTGACAGCTAGCTATGTGGCCCTTGCTGGTCATCTGTATTAATCTGGGTTCCCTAGAGAAATAGAACCAAATAGAGTATGCGAATGTGAGTGTGTGTACAAAGTGATGTTTTATAAGGAGCTGGCTCTCACAGTTATAGAGGATGAAAAGTCTCAGGATCTGCAGTTGGCAATCTGGAGACCCAGGAGAGCAGTGGTGTTAAGTTCCAGTCCAACTCCACATCTGAAATCAAAAAAACCAATGTCCCAGATCAAAGATCATTACAGAGAGAGTGGACTGTCTCTTAGCCAGCCTTTTTGTTCAATGCAGGCCATCAGTGGATTGCATAAGGCCCAGCTACATTGGGAGGGCATTCTGCTTTATTCAATCTACTGATCCAAATATCAATCTTGTCTTCATACATTTTTACATGCAGACCCTGAATATGTTTGACCAAATAATCAGGCACCCCAAGGCCTAGTCAAGTTGACACATAGAATTATCCATCATGGCATTGGATGAGGCATCAGAGAAGGGGAAGGGCCAAGGCTTAAATCACAGCCCTGTCACTTTCTGGGTGCATGTGACCCTTTGCCTCAGTTTTTCATCTGTAAACTGGAGCTCATAATAATGACCAACTCTTAGAGTTAGTAAAAGAATAAACATTGTGAAGACTTATTGATTCATTCAATGCACATTTTTGAATGCTTCCTGAGCCAGGCACTTTTCAATGTACTGCAGTACAGTTGTGAATAAAAACAGACCAAACACTTCTGCTCAGACTTTTATATTCCAATGAGGAGATACAGACAATAAATAAACAACAACAAAAAGTCTAAAATGGCAGGTGTAAGCACTAAGAGGAAGAACGAAGCTGAGTTAATACAGGTTAAGCATCCAGAACAATGCCTGGCACATAGTAGATGCTTACCAAATGTTAGCAGTCAGCGTCATCCTCCTCATCTCTTCCTCGATATCAGTGGAGTGAGGATGGTACCAACTCACAGAGTAAATGCAAAGATCAAGGCTGATGTTAATATTAATTACAGATGGTTTTCACATATAGACAAGCAGAGTATTCTTTATCCACAATGCTTTGAGACCAGAAGTTTTTCAGATTTGAGGATTTTGTAGATTTTTAAATAGTTGCATAGACTTTACTTATTGAACATCTTTAGTTCAAAAATCCAAAATGCTTCAAAATCCCCCAAATTTTTGAGCATCTTGTCAGCACTCAAAAACTTGGGAAATTCAGGGCTGGGGCTGGGGCTCAGTGGCGGAGTGCTTGCCTAGCTTGTATGAGGCATTGGATTTGATCCTCAGCACCACATAAAAATAAAAAACAAATAAAATAAAGGCATTCTGTCCATCTACAACTACAAAATAAAAAAATCAGATTTTGGATTTTCAGAGTAATGATTCTCAATCTATGTGTGCATGTGGTTTTGTTATTGTTTTTGCTTCAATGAATATTTGTTCAAAAAGAACAAGGAAGATAACTATTCTAAGAAAACTGAATCAATAGTAAATATTAGTAGGTCTGTACTGAGGAGTAGGATAGTGAAAGGTAAAAATAGACAATGATGACACAAAGGTCACAAGAAGCGTTCAAACCAAAATTTTCCTTCATTTAGCCCAGCAAAACGTCATCATGAGAACATAATGATTTTTAAGTAATGATTTTTAGCTTGTCCCAATATCAAAATCTCAACAGGGTATGCAATATTCTTTTAATTACAAATCGTAATTTGCAATTATTTGCCCTCCATTAATTCTTTGCCTTGCCTAGGCTCCACAGCACTTTTACAAAATAGAGTTTATGTCCTCAGTAAGCTAATTCTAATAAAGATTAACACAGAAGTCATGATAAATGCACATGAAATTGATTGTTCATTATGTGTCATTGATTATCACACCCTCTGTGCATCGCTGGCACACATGGCTAGCCAGACCTGAGGTCATCCATCCTCAAGTCCCATTAAATCACAAGGAGAAGAGCTGAGAACCAGAAGATTTATTCCACCCTTACCATCAATCACGCCCATTATCTGTTCATTTCTCACGCCAGCCCTAAGAGGCAGGTATCCTAATTCCAGTTTTACGAACAGGAAACGGGACTCTAAATAATTAGCTCAGGATCACATGGGCAATAAATGACTCTTCTAAAATCTAAACCCAGTTCTGTTTCCAAAGCCCGTCAACTCCCCATTAGACAATTATCTAGGGAAGTCTGTACAGGGGAGGAGAGAAAAGCCGGGGTGGATGGAAACTGATCTAAAGAATAGATGGGATTCAAGGTAAAACACCTTTTGCTTATAAAATCTTTTCCAGACTGTTCTATGGGTTACAAAATGGACAAACCCACGTGGTTTTGCCTGTTTGGGTTCAATATTAGGATGTGTTCATTCTGGGTACCTCTTAAAGACATACCATTCATTTAGCTTTACTGCCTGTGAAGGTGTCAACTTTGCCTGTCAATGGCTACTGCTGAGAATCCACTGTCCAGTTGCTTGTTTTCTTTCTTCTACCTAACAAATGTAAATGGTGGGTAGAACCCATGCCAGAGACAGCTTCAAACTGAGAGGCTGCCCAGCAATTTGTTCCAGGAGTTTTTTGGGAAACAGAATTGCCAGTGAGCTCAGAATCCACTCTGGCCTTTACAACATAAAAAGAGCTACTTATTTTTTCTAGAGGAAAGGTGCTGCTTATTATATTGAGCTCTTCCTTTAAAAACTCAGAGGACTGTCAAGGACAGCTTTCCATTGGATTCAGTGAGCCTCCCGCAAGCCTGGAGCTAAGGCTTCCTCTCTAAAAAAGAAAGAGCCCCTAAGGCAAGGTTGAAAAGTCACTGTGAAAGAGCTCCAGACACTTGCCACCTGATAACAGAAGATTTTTCTCTGAGTGAGCCTCAAAGAGGTTTTTATTTTATTTTTCAGTTTTTAGTTAAGTATTTATTTTAGCTCAAGGGCATTTCGAGTATTTGAAATATATATTTCTGTAGTGGAAATGAAATTTCACTCCTTAGAGAGGACTGCAAAAATGTCTGTATCTCAGAACAAAACAACTAAACAAAGGGAAATACGGAGTAAAATTTACATTAAAAAGCTCCCAAATTGTAAACCTCTTTGGAATACTACATCCTCCATGATGCCACCTGGGAAACTTTTTTTCAAACCTATCTATTTCGAGATCATGGGTGGACGAAGTGTTTCCATGGGCTTCGATTGCCAGACACTTGGATGGAAAGAGGATCATATGACTTCCTGCCAACAACCTCCGAATTCTAATCTTGGCTTTGACACAGACTGACTTTGGGAATTTAACCAATTTCCTTTTTCTGGCCAAATGATTGGATTTTATAAAATTACCATTTCAAGGAACCATAATGACTGCTGTTTGATAAGAACTTTAATGTAGATGTCTCTTAGGACATCTTGTTAATTAATAATGCCAACTGCTCCCTAGCTTCTGCATGGAGTTATTAATAAGGTTTGAAACTTAGTTAATGTTGGTGCTTTTGGACCACAGGTATGGTTGTTTATAAGTGTGAACAATATGAACTCCCCTCCCCCAAAAAAATATTTGGCTTAAAAATGAAAATGTTGGCCAGGCACAGTGGCGCACACCTGTAATCCCAGTGGCTCAGAGGCTGAGGCAGGAGGATCAAAAGTTCAAAGCCAACCTCAGCAAAAGTGAGGCGCTAAGCAACTCAGTGAGACTCTTTGTCTCTAATTATAATACAAAAAGGGCTGAAGATGTGGCTCAGTGGTCAAGTGCCCCTGAGTTCAATCCCCAGTAGCCACCTTCCACCCCCAACAAAGATAAGTGTTCAAATAATCTACTAAAACAACAACAAAAAAATGTACAAAATATTTCATATTAAGAATCTTTGTCACTGGGCACAGTGGCACATGCCTGTAATCCCTGCAGTTCAGGAGGCTGAGGCAGCGAAAGATCAAAAGTTAAAAGCCAGCCTCAGCAATTTAGCAATGCCCTAAGTAACCCAGCGAGACCCTGTCTCCAAATTAAAAAAAAATTAAAAAAGGACTGGGGATGTGGCTCAGTGGTAAAGCACCCCTGGGTTCAATCCCTGGTCCAAAAAAAAAAAAAAAAAATCTTTGTCAACAAAGTACTTTATCTCACCTATTTTGTTCTAAAATATAGTATTATGACTTTTAAATGATTAGGATGCTTTCATGACAGGCATTTTAATCAGAATGGTTTGTTTTTATTGGGTAATTAAGATTCTTAACTTTGTTTACCATTATTCATCAAAGCTTTATATATATATATATATATAAAACATATGTGATTTAAATATAATACTAAATATATATGACACATGCCAAAACAAAGAATAAATTATGGGCATTTTCTTTGAATTTAATCTCTCAAAATAGACCAGGAATGTTGATCAGTATCAGTGTAAAAATATCATGTGTAGCAAATCAAGATCTAAACCAGTTGTACCACAGGATACAATTAAACCTCTGTTAGTTCATGATTTTCTAACTCACATGATAATCTGAATTTAATACTGTTGTAGGCCAATAGAATTTTAACATTATGGGGCCTTTAGAAATTATCAAATTAACCTCCTCGTTTTGGAAGAATATCACAAAACCCAGAGACATTAAGTGTTCTACTAAAACCCCAGAACTAATTTATAGCCAGGCTGGAACTGAACTCAGCCTTTGTTTTAATTCAGAATAGTAAGTAGGTTCCTGGGAGGTGTGTGCTGCTGTGCCAGTACTGGTTCAGGGTTTTCACCATGGCAGAAGTGCTAAAGTAAGGACATGATAACAACTAACCTTTGTGCCAGGTACTATTTTAAGCATTTTACATAATTAGCTCTTAAAATTCTTGCAGTAGTCCTATGAGGTATGTAAGGCACACAGATATGTGGTACCTTGCCCAAGATCACACAGCAAGGAAGTCTCAGACCAGGCTGAGTCTGTGCTCTTAGCCTAGTACTCTACTCTCTTTTTATTAGTGAGATAAGGTAAAACAGATCATTACAGTTTACCCCTCTATATCGATGGGTTCTGCATCTGTGAATTCAACCAACCATAGATCAAAAATATTTGGAAGAAAAATAGCGTCTCTACTGAACACATAGAGACTTGGTGCTCTTGTTTTCTAAACAATACAGTGTAACTATTTACATGGTATTAGGTATTCTAAGTTATGTAGAGATGATTTAAAATATGCAGGAGGATGTGTGTAGGTTATATGAGAATAGTGTGCCCTTTTATATAAGAGGATTGAGCATCAACATAGACTTTTGGTACCCAGAAGGGGTTGTAGAACCAAGCCCCTGTGGACGATTGTCACATTCCAACAGACAGCTTCAACCAGAGGGCTGTGGAGATCCAAAGAGAGGGTACATTCAGGATTGAGAAAAAAAGTAGAGAGGAAAGGGTCTGGAAACTTCAAAGGATAGCCAGGCTTTCAGTAACAGGAGAGATCAAAGAAGGTTAAAGGCATTGAAGGAGCAGCCTGAACCAAGGCACAGAGTGAGAAAAAGCACAAGACACATTCATAGAATTTCCCTCTGGAGCCACTGGAGCCACATGGAGGAAGAACATCAGGAGTTGAATATTTTCAAGACAGTTACCAAAATGAGATTATTAAAAAAAAAAAAGCAATAATATGGACAGACACACAGTCAAAAATGGTTTGAGAATTCAGAAGGCTTCTTGCACAGATTAACAAAGGCTTCTCACTTTTCTTCTTTCTCTTGAATAAATGAAATAAGAAGTATTCTGTTTGAGACATAGAGGCTATGTCTTAAATTCCAAACTATTATTTATTAAAGGAAAAGGATTCCATAGGAGTTTCCATTTTAGTTGAAGTTACAATTTTTTTTTTTAAGCAGGATCTCACTAAGTCGGTTAGTCTTGCTAAATTGCTGAGCCTGGCCTCAAACTTGTGATCCTCCTACCTTGGCTTCTTGAGTAGCTGGGATGACAGGCATGCCCCAACCAAGCCCAGGTCCAACCTGCAATTCCAAGAATGTGAAGCTTTTTTGATTTTAAGATTCCAAATGTCTTATGTCCTCTGTTTAAATATTTTATAGACTAGACCTTGTAACTTAGATATCTCATGCACACATGAAACATTCAAGATGAGTGAAACATTTTCCTGAAAAGAACTAAATACTTAAAGTTGCAGGTGACTTTGAAATTCTAGTAATTTGGTGGCCTTTCATTATGCATGTGCTTTCCTTTCAACATTGCTAAATGCTCAAAACTTTTCCTTTGCCACCAAAGGCTATTGTTTAGTCTCTGCTGCCACTGTGTTCATTGTGGCACTGATTAGTATGTATTCGTGTATTCTGTGTGCACGCTTGGGCATTATTTTTTCTTCAGTCGATTAAACTTGTATATCAATGCCTCTGCAGAATTAATATGAAAACTCCTTTTTGATACAGGAACTTCCTCAACAACCTTCTTTATCATTGACTTTCTCTATTGACTTTTTTGGGCAAGGATTAAGTCTCTTTGTAGCTCAGTTTCTTTGTTACATAAAACAAAGACCATCCCTTTGCTCCCAGCCTCTCAGGTGTCTGAGAATAAGTGAGCATTGCTGGGTAGGGCTATTATGTGATTAACAGATATTTTAGTCTATTCAGGCTGCTACAAAACACACACACACACACACACACACACACACACACACACACACACAGACTGGGGAGCTTATAAACAACAGAAATTTATTTTTCACAGTTCTGGAGTCTGGAAAGTCCAAGAATCAAGACATTAGCAGTATTAGAGGATTTGTTTTTTGGCACTTAGTACCTTCTTGCTGTCTTCACAGGGTGGAAGGGAAAAGAGATCTGTCACAGTCCTCTTTTATAAAAGCACTAGTTCCCTTCATGAGGGCTCTGCCCCCATGACGTAGTCGCCTCCACCATGTTCCTCTGCATCACCTAGGAAGTTAGGATCCCAATTGTGAATTTGGAAAGATACAAATATTCAGACCATAGCAAATACAATAGAAGGCTGGGAATTTTTTGGTCAGATTTTTCATTGCTGCAACTAAAAGACCCAATCAGAATAATTATAGAGGAGAAGAAGTTTATTTGGACTCACGGTTTCAGAGGTCTCAATGCATAGACAGCAGACTTCATTCCTTGGGGTTCGAGGTGAGGCAGGACATCATGGTGGAAGAATGTGGCAGAGGTAAGCAACTCAAATGATGATCAGGAAGCAGAAAGAGTGACTCCACTTGCCAGATACAAATATATACATCCAAACCATATCAGGCATTTTATTAATTATAATGGCATTCATGAAGACATCACTAGTGCCAACTACCATTGAAGTATTTGACATGGATTAACTCATTTCAGCTACATAACAACCTTATAGTTACTATTCCTATTCCAAACCAGAGATCAGAAAACTAAGCAACATGGTAAAAAGCAAAACTAGGATCTGAACCCACACAGCCTGACTTCTAGGCTTAATTACTAGAGTTGTTCTGAAATGGAATGGACTATCTTCTAAGATAGTGTTCTTTTTTGGAGGGCAGATGCCTAGCAAGTAGGAGAAAGGGGTTGCAACTTATAAAGTTCTACAATTTGGGGAATTCAATTATTTGTCAAAGATTTGTCCCAAATCTCAGAATTGTGTCCTGTCTCTAAGTCAGGTAAATAGAGAATACCAAAAGCACTGTTGCCTCTGCTCTAAAATTGTTATAGGATCATCTCTACTGTGCCTAAGTCATATACACCAAGTGGCTGGAGATGGTTCTTTCAGCAAACATGAAAGTCCTGGGGAAAACACACAGCTCATGTAGAGTTCCACCATCCCGGAGCCAGCCATAGTCTGGGGTGCCAGGCTACGTAGAGGTCTTCATTCTGGAAGCTTCCAGAAGATGCAGACTTCTGAACTCAGTGATAAAAGACAGCGGGGACAGGCATTCCAAGAAGGAGGAGAGTGTGAAGGAAAGCACAGGTGTGTGCCTGTATGGGGAACTCCATCACTTGGGTATGGCAAGTATGAGCAAATGAAAAAATAAATGGAGCATTACATTGGGCATTCAAAGTCCCCTGCCCTTGCCACTCTCTTTACCTCACCACAGTGAAGTCATTTTTTTAAAATTTTTTTCTTTTTAGTTGTTGATGGACCTTTATTTTATTCACTTATTTATATATTGTTCTGAGAATCGAACCCAGTGCCTCACACATGCTAGGCAAGCACTCTACCACTGAGCCACAACCCCAGCCCCCATAGTGAAATCTTGAGAGACAAGTGAAGGAAAATAATCTTTCACAAAATTAGAATGTATTGAATAAAACAATATTTATTTCACAGGGCAGTCTTTGGTCATTGTAATGTAGGTACGTATTGTAGTATTATGCCAAATTGTTAATTATGCTTATGCAAAGTTGTCTTTTGAACCAAAGAATAGTATAAACTAACAAAAAAAAAAACATAATTAGATTTTTAGTAGTATAATATTAGTGAAATAACATAGGACAAGGCCTATTTGTGGTACATAGTAGGGAGCTTCAGAAATTTTTTGTTGAATATGTATGTCCATCAGAAGTTCCTTAGACCATAAGCAAACTAATAACTACATTCATGACTCAAAACCTTAAATTAGAAACTGTCTCTAATACTTCTAGAAATAGAGCAAGCTCAGATTAAGATTAATAAATACAGTTTACTCATTAAAAATAGAAACATTTTCTTTTTAATGAGGTATAAAATAATTTTATTAAATAGTTTTATTAAAGTAGCCAAATCTTATGAAACTAATTATAATTTATATTAGTGTTTCACAATTATTGTTCAGTTTAACATTTTGAAAATGACTAATGCCCTATTTTACCTTAAATTTAACAAATCAAAAATAGAAGTGTGTTGCATATCAGTATGTCAGCCCTACACCTAGCAGAACCTTCCTGAGTTTTTCTCCTTAATGAGCACTTGATGATTGATCAATAATCAGTTGGGGAGCTAATTAAAGCCACTGGAGTGATAGATGGCCCTGAGTAAGGTTCATCAATATAGCAGTATGCTAGACAGACTATGGGGACTTTGTTCATTTGGGAGTATTTTCTGTAAGGCAAGGCAGCTGAGTTATGGTCTCAGAGCCCCATGGAGAATTCTAGAGAATCTTCTATCCCTGGCATAGCATAGTGTACTGCTTGCTGTCTCAAGTCAACAGAAGCAGAAGGAGATAATTAGTATAATTTGTTGTTACACTTGTGTTTCTTTTAGGTTAAAATTTATCTGCCATCTATCCACACACACACACACACACACACACACACACACACACAGGCCCCTTTACCCACTAAGAAGTATATATGTGTTTCCCCAAATGATAAATCTGTATAGTATTGTTACAATTCAGATTCATATCTAAAATCCTGGAGTCAGTACAACTTTAAAGTTGGAAAAGGCCTAAGAGATCACATGGACCAACCACCCTCCATGTAAGTGAAAAATCCTTGCCCAGGATCATACAGGCATGCACAGGGGACTGAGGGCTAAAAACCCTCAGAAATCTAAGACAGGGGGTGCCTTGCAGGAACACTGGCTTCTGAAGATGGGGACAAAAACATTCATCTCTAGCAGAGAAATAAAAAATAGGAATGACAGCCTGGATGCTATTTTCATGTTCAGGCAGCTCCTGACTCAGGATGGTTTAACTTGATTTTTGACTTTCTGACAGTGCGGAAACGACAGGCATTCAGTACAAACCGTACTTTAAATTTGGGATTCTGATGTTTTCCCCAACTTAGCCACATGCAGTACAGTCCTCTCTCGTGATGCTGGGCAGCGGCACAAGCCATTGCCCGAGTCCAGCCGCACAATCAGGAGGGGAAACAACCAATTCTCTATGGGGTGCTGCGTCGCCAGAGTTTTGGGGATATTGTGTTTTGTTTTCACATCGCATCATGACTACAAAGTGCCCATCTGTCTGTGTTCATGAGATCTTCAACACTTGATTATAAAATAGGCTTTGTGTGAGATGATTTTGCACAACTGCAGGCTGATGTAAGTGTCCTGAGCAGGCCAGGCTGAGCTGTAACATCATTCAAAGGTGAGGTGCATTAAATGCATTATTGACTCATGATATTTTCTACATATAATAAATTTATAAGGATGTAATTGTATTCTGAGTTGAGGAGCATCTATACTACTCAATGCCATCCTACTCCATTTCCTCTAAACCTTATCAAATATTCCCTTTGTAAAGGATATATTAAAATTCTCTTGGAAAGAAGCCTTCTGGCCCCAGAAGTTATGTGATGGGTCTTTCCTTCTGTGGTCATGGCTCTACGTTTTCCTTCCTCTTTAATTCCACACTTGTCAGTGGTTCTGAGCTGTATAGTTTGATTTGGTTATTTCCCACATTGTGGTTCTAGAGAGAGAGACCTCCTGTTGTCATGTTGTCTCCTCTAATAGATGAGGTCACACTGAGCATAGCATCAGAAAGGCAGAGTTTATAGAGATATTTTGCAACATAATAGGGCCAGAATCCAGGTGTGCTGTTTTGTAGACCAAAGCTCTTTCCTTTAAAAATGCTACTGTGTATAATTACTCCTGAAACAAAATCCTTAACACTACACTGAAGAGAATGTAATTGTTTTCATGACTTTTATTAGCCTGACTTCCTCCCTTTGCAGTGTTCTCTGTCCTTCCCTGTGTTTTGTTCATTTTCTGCATCTCCGTTGCCCTGTTATTTGGTTGGTTGGCAGTCCCTGCACAGCAAGATCCAGAGACCCAGACAGTGCCTTTTGTTCAAAGCATTTGTTTCGACTATAAATATAATTTGAGGATAAATTCAGACTGTTTTGCTGATTTTGTTTCAATGGAGCCACAATGTACCTCAAGTTTTCTTTGATAAACAAGCTGAAAAAACAGCATTTCATCCTATTTGATTGTCATGTTGGCCTGTTTGCTCATTGTTATGGTTTAGATGTAAGGTGATGTGGGAGACAATGCAAGAAAGTTTAGAGATGAAATGATTGGGTTATGAGAGCCTTAACCTAATCAGTGCGTTAATCCACTGATGGATTAATTGGATGGTAACTATACGCAGGTAGGGTGTGGCTGGAGGAGGTGGGTTATTGCAGGCATATATTTGGGGGCTATCTGTTTTGTCCCTGTAGAGTGGAGCTCGCTCTCTCTATTACTCCTGGTGCCATGTCCCCAGCTGCTTTCCTCTACCACATGCTTCCACCATGAGGCTCTACTTTATCTCAGGCTCTGAGGAATGGAGTCAGCCATCTGTGGACTGAGACCTCTGAAACCATAAGCCCCAAAACAAACTTCCTCCTCTAATTGTTCTTGTCAGGTATTTTGGCTGCAGTAGTGAAAAAGCTAATTAAAACCCTCATTTTAAAGAATGAGTGCTGAGATTCTTAACATATGTAAAAAGAAATATTGCTAACTTCCTCCCTTTTACCTTTTTAGAAATAATAATCCTTCGAATCAGGGAGAAATCATTATTTATTATTAATGAATTCTTTTATGGTAGTCTTTTTCTCAAATTTCAGTAGTTGGCATTTATTGCGCAGTTATCGTGTGTTAACCTCTTTCTTCTGTGCTCTTTGTGTGTGTTAACACATTTAGTCCTCCCAGCTGCCCTCTACAGTAACACTGGACATTCAGTTTCACAATGAGGAAACTGAAGGCACAGAAAGATTAAATTATGTTGGGGTGAAAAGAACTTTCTGTCTACCTCTTGGATAATTTGAGACTATAAAACAGACAAATTAACAGGAGAGTATGTGAGAATCACACCAAGTATGAAAACTCAAAATAGGACCAGATGGTTAAAGCTTAAATACCTTCTCCATCGGGGGAGGAAACCAGGGCCTGTCGGCCTTTTGGAGATAAATGAATGAGCCTGAAGAACAGATATGGCATGGCACAAAGTCCATCTGGGCTCTGGTGTGATGTTTGACTTCCAGTCCCTTCTGTGATGTGACTTTAATCTTCCTCAGTTGAGAAAATAACAAGAAGATAGAAGGCAAGTCCATTGTTCCCTTTTGGTGCATCCAGTCTTCAGGTAATTAGGGAGCTTTGGAGAAGAGCCCTTCCCTGCCTCTGCCGCTCCCCAGGGGCTCTCAGTCTGAAATCCCAAGCAGCACGTTTTGCGTGTCATTTTTCTGAGCCTCAACAGTTACTTGGCCACGATCCCACAGCCAGAAAGTACAGAGGCGGAATTCAAGCCCAGGCAGGCTATCTTAGGGGTCTGAACTCTTAACCACCAGTATAGTGCCTCTGAAGGTGACTTCTTCTAAAAATGTTACTTTGCAAATACAGTTAGGCTTTGTGAACTCTGTTTTCATTGGCGTAAGAAGAGGAGATGGGCGTGTGAAAATTCATCATTGTGACAGTCCTAACTGACCCCTTGTAGTCTCAGGGATCAGCACCTTTTTTAGCCCAGATGTCACAAAAGAGAATAAAAATTACTGTCTGGGGTCATGCACAGGACTTAAGTGGGAGGAGAGGGGTGGAAGACAAGAGTTCCATTGTTGATATTGGCTGAGTAGCATTCATGTTAAGGGTTGGTTTCTCCTGCCGTTAAGTTCTTTGTATAAATAAAATATACTCCCCCACCATTTTTCTCCCTAAACTTAAATATAAGCTGATTTAAAAGAAGCCTGGGAATCCTTCTCTTAAGTCCCATTCAACCTACCCTTAAGTCCACAACTGCCCCCACTCCCACCTCTGTTTTACAGCAAAAGCAGGCTTTCTCTGTGTCTTCCCCTTGAAGGCTAGCACAGTGCCTGACATACGGACACTCAAGGGCTCATTGATAGATGAATAAACGTCAGCATATATCACTCCCCTAAACTTGTGCTGACAACCAGCTAATTTAACAATAACTGTTCTGATGTCCACATAATTCAACAATAACTGTCAATGTATGTTAAAAAATGTGTATTCCTTGGGCTGGAATTGTGGCTCAGCGTAGAGCACCCGCCTAGCATGGGCGGGACCTGGGTTCCATCCTCAGCAGCACATAAAAATAAAGGCATTGTGTTGTGTCCATCTACACCAAAAAATAAATATATATTTTTTAAATGTGCATTCCAGATAGCCTGGAAGGTTTTTTCAAAATATGAATTCATGTAATATGTTTTATGAACAGGTAGGAGTCTGAGTATTGAACTCCTAGGCTTCCCTCCCTGATCTTTTAGATTCATTTTTAAGAGGTTTTTGATTAGCCTGAATCTCAGCAGGAAACAGTGGGGAAATCTGACATTTGTCTGCCTTTGTGGCACCTCAGATTTCCCAGCTGCCTTTGAGAGATGGGGAAGGGCACCTGTGCGAAGCCAGGTAGTCTGGTCCCAAAGCCTGAACTCTTACTTCTACATCAGACCTTAGAAACTGCCAAGAATGAGGACTACCCACCACGCTAGGTGCTTCCCTGCATTGCCAATTAATCCCCATTTGCCATGGAGGAACAAGGTTTAAGGAGGCTAAGAAACTGCCCAGTTAGGCTGCAGTCCTCGAACTCAAATCCAACAACTCCAGAAGCCATGTTCTTCACCAGAATTGGCTGAGTCACCAAAGAGCAAGAGGCTGGAGACGGCAGGCCTAAAGATGCTGGTACACCAAGTCCTAAGTGTGCTTAAGTGAAGTCCTGCTGCTGCCCTGGTCTAGAATAAGCCCCCAGAGTCTTAGGGTGGCTGAGCAGAGGCCATACCTGGAGGGCAGGACTGGGGCTATGCAGGCCCCTGGAAGAACCAGGCTCCTTGCATTGCAGCTGTTGGGGTCCCCTAAGGGTGTCCTGTGGCCTCTTCTTCTCTTTGCACCTGAGCACCTCCTGGGAAACAGTAGAAACGGGCTTCTGAGTCTGTGGTCCTACCCAGGTGGTATTGTTAAAATGGTCCTCGCAGACACAGTTATAATTAGAACCCTCAATACATTGATTATAGAAAGTAGACCTTGATCTTATGTTGTTGAGAATTAAAGCCAACTAAAAAAATGTCATTTCTCAGAAGGGCTTTTAGTGATTGATGAATTTAGTGAAGCAGCAGGCTATGGAGTTAGGAAATATTGTCACGAACATATGGCTTCTCATCCCTATCCCCTGCCGAATTACCATACCATCCCCCCAGAGCATCATGCTTGCTAGGCAAGCACTCCACTACTGAGTTACATCCCTGGCCTCCCACACCTTTTATTTTGAGGGATCATAAATTCCAACACTTATTGTACTTTGCAGTTAGTGAAATAAAACTATTTGTCATCTCATTAGTGCCATGCCAAGTGTCTAATGATTGTGCTATTTTTGGATGCCAGAGATGGAGAAAAACAATGCCAGGTACATAGTAGACATTTAGTAAATATTTGTTAAATGAATGGGCAGACTGACTATAAAATGAGTTCCTGGCCTTCATGTGTTTCTCACCAAATGTCTATTTTGCCCATATAGTCTATAAAGCAATATTAAGGATTTAAGGTACTCTGACTTTGTTGTAACATGTGGCAGAGTCTGAAGTGCTCTCAATAAATTAAGTCTTGGCATCCTCCCTTCCCACTAGGCCTTCGCTGATACCATCCTTGCTGCCTCAATGCCCTCTTAGTCTCTGCCAACTAGGGAGTATCTAAGGCCCATGTTTCAAACTCCAAAATTGTAAACTCTTAGAAGATGGGAAGCAGGTGTTTGTAAAAGAGTACCCATCAGAGGTGATGAGCACGAAGCAAATGTGGAATCAATAATTATTTTTCATGATCCCTTTTCCTCCTATGGAAACAGAGCGACTGTATCCCCAAGGTCAAGAGGCCTTCCATCTGTGCAATGCTTTAGACTTTCCAAAGGTTATGGCATAGCAGTTCAGAATGCCTCATCTGAAGTCACACTGTCTGGCTTCCAACCATTATTCAGCCAGTTACCATCTGGGTGTCCTTAGACAAGTTACCTAACCTCTTTCTGCCTCAGCTTTCTCATCTTTACAATAATGGGGCAAATAAAGTTATCTACCTCATAAGAGTTACTAAAAATTTTTAAATAAGTTATTTTGTAAAGTGCTTAGAATAATGTCTGTCACATAGTAAGCATTATGTAATGATTGTCAAACTACATATATACATACAGATCATGCATGTCTATATTGGTGGTACATATTCACATACATAGATATACACATACATAATAAGTACTCGGTAAAGTTTAAGTTAAACAATTGTGGACACACAATTTGGCATCCACAATAACTTCATAAGGTGAGCAGAGATATTAAATTTTTCCTCATTCTTGGTAATTGGTCGATCCATTCCTCTAATCCATGTCTTCTGATTCTGAACAAGAAATCAAAAAGTAGAAGCTATAGCTTATATCCACTGATCTTCTCCCAAACATGTAGTTTTCAGATTCAAAATTATCTCTTTACACCAACTGTTGAAATTTACTATAAGTATTTTAATTATTTTGATTTAAAGCACAAGAATTGTGTCAGACTTCTCAGAGGAGGACATACAATCAATCAACAAGTACATGAAAAAATACTCACCATCTCTAGCAGTCAGAGAAATGCAAATCAAAACCACCCTAAGATACCATCTCACTCCAGTAAGATTGGCAGCCATTATGAAGTCAAACAACAATAAGTGCTGGCGAGGATGTGGGGAAAAGGGTACACTTGTACATTGCTGGTGGGACTGCAAATTGGTGCGGCCAATTTGGAAAGCAGTATGGAGATTCCTGGGAAAGCTGGGAATGGAACCACCATTTGACCCAGCTATTGCCCTTCTCGGACTATTCCCTGAGAATCTTAAGAGAGCATACTATAGGGATACTGCCACATCAATGATCATAGCAGCACAATTCACAATAGCTAGACTGTGGAACCAACCTAGATGCCCTTCAATAGATGAATGGATAAAAAAAATGTGGCATTTATACACAATGGAGTATTACACAGCACTAAAAAATGACAAAATCATGGAATTTGCAGAGAAATGGATGGCATTAGAGCAGATTATGCTAAGTGAAGCTAGCCAGTCCTTAAAAAACAAATGCCAAATGTCTTCTTTGATATAAGGAGAGCAACTAAGAACAGAACAGGGAGGAAGAGCATGAGGAAAAGATTAACATTAAACAGAGATGAGTGGTGGGAGGGAAAGGGAGAGAGAAGGGAAATTGTATGGAAATGGAAGGAGACCCTCATTGTTACACAAAATTACATATAAGAGGTTGTGAGGGGAAGGGGGAAAAAACAAGGGAGAGAATTGAACAACAGCAGATGGGGTAGAGAGGGAAGATGGGAGGGGAGGGGGATAGTAGGGGATAGGAAAGGTAGCAGAATACAACAGTCACTAGTATGGCAGTATGTAAAAATGTGGATGTGTAACCGATGTGATTCTGCAATTTGTATTTGGGGTAAAAATGGGAGTTCATAACCCACTTGAATCAAATGTATGAAAGATGATATGTCATGAGCTTTGTAATGTTTTGAACAACCAATAAAAAAAAATCAAACACACACACAAAAAAAGAATTGTGTCAGATTCAGGATATGAGCCTTTCAGTAAAAATTAAAAATAAAAATATATAGATTCTATGAAAGTTATTCTATAGGACTTCCCAGTTTCACAAATAAATCCATGATGTGGGTCACTTTTTATTTGACTACATTTTTCCTACAATTGAAGAAAGGTAAATTGAGTGTGTTGAATGGGGAATTATGTTTGAAGTTTTAGTAGAGAAGAATTCAAATTGGAAAATATACGGTTGGACTACATTTAAATGGATATATGTCTGTCATGCCACTTAGTATGCAAAGATTTGTGTTTGCATTAAACTGAGGGAGAAGCAGTTATTTTCCTGGCAGTATATATTCAAAATTTACCTTTGAAAAAAAAAAAAGGCATTTTGTTCTTCTCTGGGGGGGGGAAGCTGTTATTTTATTTTAAATACAAGACATATTTGACTTCTGTCAACAGCTTACATTTTAATAATGCAGTTTGTACTAGCATTCATTATCTGCAATTAGAATTCTTGAAAAGCTTTTAGCATTTTTCTCCTGAACTTTTTAAATTCATTCATCGTTACTGTTAACATTTTAGGGAACAATGATTTCGTAAGTCCAATTGGAAATCTAAAAAGAAATTTGTTGTCTGAAAATTACTGCTGAAGTAGGTAGAGCATCCTCAGCTCTTATGCTGAACCTCATTATGGTCAGATATTTACACGCTTTTCATCATAGTATTGGGTCAGACTCTGATGTTTTCCTTTTAACCCACATTAGTTAATAAGAAATCCTATGCCAGCAGTCAGCTCAGTCTTTCTCTTATACTAAGGCTTAGTTTGTGCAAATTACCTGCTTATACTAGTGCCCACTATCCAAGTAAAACAAGAGTCCAGAGGACTCGTTTCTTTGTCAAGTATTGAACGGAAATATTTCTCAGATACCCAGAATTGTCTGATATGTCTTTTCATCCAGGTGTGATGGGAGACATGTGTTCTCATTTCTTAATGCCTCTCAGTTAGCAAGAAGAATACAAACAGCTCTCTGAGTGGAACATCTGTGCGTGTGTGTGTTTGAGTTTTTTCACCCTCTAATTTTAAGATGTAACTGGAACCAGGACCTAAATGGTATGTGGGTTTGCTTCAGGCAGAGAATATAAACAGAGCCAAGCCTAGCAATGCAAGGTGTGTAGTGGATTCATTGACCTCGCTGTTTGCCCAGCTGCAGGGTGACTCCCTTCTCATTCCCCAGCTGCCCAGCTCCTTCCCACTACTTTTTTATTTTCTTTTAAACTGGAGTAGCCAACCAGACTTCCCCCGGATAGGTTTGATAATTACTAAAAACAGACAACTTTCCAATGACAGCTCAGAAAAAACCGCCACTGATGTAAAGTTCAGCCTTTACTTTGTTCTCGTTTTGTACTGCCTTTGCATTTTTAAGAAAAGACATCATTCGATTCTTTTTAATAAAAATTAGTAAAGGCTCTTCACCAAACCCAAGTTTTACTCTTCAAAGTAGTAATCTTAAAAACATGTGTTGTTGAACCATATGAAAATATCAGTTTTCCAAGTTTTTTTAAATAACCTACAGAAACAGCAATTTTATGTAGTTCAACCTAAATAAACAACATTTGTTCCAGAGATGCTTCCAGGCTTCACATTGTATTAAGACTCGTCTTTTGAAGTGAGAAAACTAAAATTTATTACTTTAAAATATTATAATTGTCTCAACTTCTTAACAGCTATACTTGAGCTATAAAATTGAGTAACTTTTGGCTACTTGCAGATGACATGAATCTGCCTTATAATTTTTGACATATTCTATGAGAAAGTGCCAGCACTGATGTTCAGCGTTGGGTTCTAGTTCCAATATGTTCCTTGGTACGTTGATATATCACACCTATGTGTGTTGGTTTCTTTCTTAAGGAATATAAATGCACAAAATACCCAGATTTCAGAATTTTCCCAGGTGCCTGATTCTGCAATGCACATTAGAATTATATTGGAAAACTGATTTTTAGGTAAAATCTCTAAAAATCTGTGACTATTTTATTCTTATGTATCAGAGAACACAGAGATTATATGTAAATGTTGTTACAAGAATAAGTAGCGAATACTTTTACTCATTTTTTGAGAACATTTTATTTATTAAGTATGTTATCTAAAGTACTTTAGAGATAGATCAGTTTTATTTTGTTTCTGTTTTTATTAGTAGAGCGTAAAATTGGCAGAGCCTCAAAAATTTGCATATTCTCTAACCCTGCAATTCTACTTCTAGAAATCTCTCCTAGGAATTATGACATAATTTTGTCCACAAACATTTTTGTAATAATAAGATAACCAAAATTTTTAATAATTGAGGATTCATTATATAGGTTAACAACTTGCATGGAAAAGATACATTACAAAATGTTCCATATATTCCTAAATGTTATTAAAATATAAGTTATGTATAATTCATTTCCAAGGGAAGAACTAAGATGAGATATACATGAAGAGTTTTCAGCACAGCTTTCTTTTTTTTAATTTTTATTAGTTATTGATGGAACTTCATGAATTTATTTGTTTATATGTGGTACTGAGAATCAAACCCAGTGCCTCACACATGCTAGGCAAGCACTCTACCACTGAGCCACAACCCCAGCCCCAGCACAGCTTTCTTTATAGAACAAAAAGTTGAAATAATCCTAAAATATTCAGCAATTCTGTTTACTTAAGTAATTATGGACATTACATAAAGAAGCATTATACAGACCTTCTTCTTATTTGGAAGAATATTTAGTGATATAGAAAAATATTCTGATATGTTAAGTAAAAGAAGACATTAAAAATTGTATATACATGGGCTGGGGTTGTGGCTCAGTGGTAGAGCACTCGCCTAATACATGTGAGGCACTGGGTTCAATCCTCAGCACTACATAAAAATAAATAAATGAAATAAAGGTATTGTGTCCATTTACAACTAAAAAATAAAAATAATTGTACATATTTAAGGGGAGAAATATATATGGCATTTTTAAATGAAGAAGTCAGTGTGTGTGTTTTCATAGGTAAAAGACTAGAAGACTGTATACCAAATCTTAACCATGGTTTGCTTTGTATTTTATTTCCTGCTTTGTATCATATATTTTCTACACTGAAATTTTAAGTATCACTTTGTGATCAGAAAAAACAATGTTTTTAAACTACAACTATGTATGAACCTTAGTATTTAAATTTGGTATTTTGACAAGTAGATTTTGTGTGATAAATTTCTTTATTTCTATCTAAGCTGGAGTTTGGGTTGGGTTAAAACTTATCCATAAAAAAAACTTATCCATGAATAAATAGTTTATTCTGCAAATTAGTAATGCATGTGTGATTTTAGAGAAACACTTTTAAACTTGGGAGAACTTTCTGAATATGTTGAAAAGTTTGCAAAAGACTCTTAAATCATTTTTTCATCAAAGCCTGTCCCCTAAGTGCCTCTTCCTGGCAGGTGAATTTGCATATTTGTTTGGTTTATGTAGAAGCAATAGGCCATAATTCATGTATTTTACTAAGAATCTGGCTTTTTCCTGCCAGTTGGAAGGCGATATTTTTTAACAGACACATCATTTAATGGTTTGCATTCACTCTGTGAGTTATAGGCAGACATCTTTTAACAATTTGGGTTACTTTTTCACAGGTGATGAAAACATACCACATGTATCATGCAGAGAGCATCAGTGCAGAGAGCAAGCTGAAAGAGGCTGAGAAACAAGAGGAGAAGCAAATTGGGAGATCTGGTGATCCTGTCTTCCATATTAGACTAGAAGAGAGACATCAGCGGCGAAGCTCTGTAAAGAAAATTGAAAAAATGAAAGAAAAGGTAAGTGAAAATATACTGCAGAGCCCTCCGTCTTCAGCGAGGAGCTAATAATGCATTAAGAACACTTCTGCAATCACTGATCTATGCACGTTGTAAATTATTGTGAAATGACACGCATTTCCTCCCGTGGGAAAGAAAAATGTTTAAGACACATAAAAATCATGTAATAACAGCTGGACATCATTTAGTGGTGAATGCCAAGTATTGAGTATAAATGTGGAAAACTTGAACGACAACAAAGAGATTTCATTGCAAATGGGCCTGAAGCCCAAATACATTGTTGTTATTCCCCATAGCTGGGTAATTTTAGTTTGTTATTTAAATCAATTTCAGAATGTACTTTTCACAGAGTCTTAGAGGGTCATTTGTATATGTGGAATAAATTATTTAGATTAATAAAAATTCATGTATGTTTCTCTGTCTTATTTTAAAATGGCTTTGTCTCTCAATGCCTGGGTCTTCTTCCTTTCCAGAGACAAGCAAAGTATTCAGAAAATAAGCTAAAATCGATTAAGGCACGGAATGAATATCTCCTAACACTTGAAGCAACTAATGCCTCAGTTTTCAAGTACTATATTCATGATCTTTCGGATTTAATTGATGTAAGTAATTACAGTTTTTATGTTTCCATATCAAGATGGAATTAACAATAGCTTTCCTTCATTAACTGGAAAACACCATTCTTGATTAAAATAATGTTATTTTATGTAGTACTCAGAAAAATACTTCCCATTCCACTATATGGGATACTTACACACTATGGATTCTAAGATATTTGTAAAAAAAAAAGAAAGCGTGTATCTTAAAACCAGTGATAATCAGGTGGTTAGGATCTTTGAAGCTGCAAGTGCCTGGTGAGCTCAGCCAGAAAGGGGACCCAGCCATTTTCAAATTATGCAGTGACACAGCCCCAACCATTTATTGATTCAAAATATATTAATTGGGCTCCTCCTTTTGTGATATGCTGAGGCCCTAAGAAGCCATGTAGAATGCTTAGCCTCTGGAAAATAAAATGGAGAAGACAGGTGTTAAGCAAATGACCACACAAGTGATTGCTCTGTGACAATCATGACAAACACAGGGAAGCAAAACTGGGCACACGAACCACTCTGACAGATTGTTCCATGTCTCCGTACTTTCTTGGGATATGGAGTAAAAAAAGCAGTAATTGGGCTCATTTAGAATTCTCCAAAAATATATCCACAATTACATTCATACAGCATTTGCTGCCGTTATTCCACAGTGTTAGGCCTCTGCATCCTTCATCCTTTCATTCATAAAATGTAGCCTAGTGATCATGCCAACACTGTAGGAGATGCAAAGATGAAACAGACAAAAACCCTGTGCCCCCAAATGCCAGTACCTGAATTTAAAAGATTAAAGTGATAAATGCCATAAGAAAAGCACAGATAAAGTCGTAGAGGTTCCAAAGCTTGGCTGCTGGAGCCTCACTCATATGCTACTTTGTATTGATTGCATCCAACAGCCTTATGATTTTATGAAATTATACATTATGACTCCCAAAAGTTGTCATAATGTAAATATACAGTAAGTTAAAGCAACTTAATTTTTATGGCGAATTTAATGTAGTTAGCTATTATTTTAGAGAGATAATTCCAGACTTTTACAAAAGCATTGTTGAAAGAGAATTATTTTTTTAGCTCATCAACACTCTGATGATTTTCCCCTTCATCTTGTAATATATTTTTTTTTCTAATATAATTTTTTTTTCTGTAGAACCATGGAGCAATAAGGAAAATCAAGAAAACCTTTTTTCTCTTTTTATTTGTACTAGTATTTCAGTTGAGTAACTAATCCCTTCATTGTTTTAAATGCAGAAACTTTTTGTGGATATTTTTAAAAATTTTTTCTTCTAGCATTCTGATGAAATACAAGAAATTCTCTGTTAGAGTGCTGCTAGGGTTCCTTTAAAAAAAAGAAAGAAAGAAAATTCTTGAGGTTTCCTGAATAAAAATAAAGAATAATATGGCTAAGAAAGACTAATAGAGAAGGTGAATATGATCAGAGCACGGTATGTATATATATATATATATATATATATATATATATATATATATATATGGAAATGTCACAAAGAAACCCATTATTTTGTAGAAATAATATATGCTAATAATTGCTATTTAAAAAAGAATTTTATGACCCCTTGTTTACAAATTCAGATCCATATAGTTTCTGTAAACTAATTTGATGTAACTTCTCTACATAATTTTTCATTTCAAACTTAAGCTAAGCCAGTTTTTGCACCCAGAAAACTTTCCAAGTGTTCAAAAGTATTTCTTTTATACATACCAAGTACTGTTTTGGTTGATTACTTTTTGCAGTGCTGGGACTGGTACTGAGGGCTTCACGCGTACTAGGCAAGTGCCGTACCACCCAGCTGTAGTTCAGCCTTTGTATATATGTATACACACACACACACACACACACCACACATACATATGTATGTATATGTTAGAGGAGAGGAAGTACTGGGGATGGAACCCAGCACCTTGCAATTGCTAAGTATGCACTCTACCACTGAACTAAGTGCTTAGTGCTTAAGGTGATAGTGTGAAATGGTTAGTCCTCAGCTAATATTATGTGTTGGGTCTGGGGAGCTCTACCCCAGCGCCCTCAAGCACCATTTTTGACAATAGGAATCCAGGAAAGTCAAGTCCTCACTGTCATGAGGTTTATGTATATGCTGGGAAATAGACAATAAATGAAGTTACACTTACACACACATGCATGCACACACACATATATATATGGAGTGATAGTGCCATAAAGAAAAATAGAACAGAGCTGAGGGAATGCTTCTTTTGATGGGGTGATCAGGAAAAGCCTGGCCTTTGAATGGAGAAGTGAGCTGGAGAGCCACACAGCCATCAAGGGAAGGACTGGTAAGGCAAAAGCTGCAGAGGTGGAGTGTTCCAGAAGCTCAATGCTCACAGGATAGCAAAGGAGATCGGTGTGGCCAAAGTTGAGTGAGGGAGAAGGGAAATGCTAGGAGAGAAGATCAGCAGAAGACCAATCCCAGGGTCTTCTGGACAGTGGAAGGGTTTGTATTTTGTTCAAAGATGGTTTTGAGCAGGAAATGACATCAGCTGGATTACATTTAAAGATTCTGGGTAGCCAAATAGAAAAAGACTGAATAGCTCAGGAGGTCAAGCATAAACACAAAAGCTTTATCAAGAGTCTTTTGTAGTTGGCCAATGATTCTGGCTTGGACTAGTGTGGCAGTGATCGACCTGTAAGTAGTAGGATGCAAAATGCATAAGGTTGCAGATGGAAATCTGATAATAGTGGATGAAAAAGAGGAGAGAAATGACTAAGATTCAGGTCCAGAGAAATGAATCAGGCTCCGTGCCTGCCAATAATCTAGGAATTTGGGAGGCTGAGGTAAGAGGATCACAAGTTTGAGGCCAGACTCAGCAAATTAGCAGGACCCTGTTTTAAAAAAAATAAAATAAAATAAAAAGGGATGGGGATGTAGCTCAATGGCAAAGTACCCCTGGGTTCAATCCCCAGTACCAAAGGAGAAGTGGAAGAAGGAGAAAGAAATGGCATTAGTTTAATGATAGTGCTGTTTATTAAGATATTGAAGAGTAAGAGCTGTAGTTCTGTTTCATATAGCATGATTGAGATGCCTACTGGCCTTCTGTGGGGAGATTCAAAGGAGCATCCTCAATGTTCTTGGAATATACAAGACAGAAAGACCAAGTCAGAACTATGAGAATCTCCATCACTTTCATGGATATTGAGCTCTTACTATGTGACAGGCAGGTTTCCAAGTATAATCTCACCAAAAAGGTGAATACTGTCTTTTCCATTTTATAGATTAAAAAACAGAAAGCATAATATCTGAGGCTAGCCAGAGTATATAACTTGCTCAAGGATTCAATAATACCAAGTGGTAGGCTTCAAACTCAGACATCTCTTTCCCTCCAGATATAATTAACTCTGATGAAAATAAGTGATGGTTAAATATGTCAAGTGATTTTCATTTTTCTCAAAAGTCAAAAATTTAAAGATCAGCCTTAAATTTAAAATGTGAACAATTCTCAAGTAATATAACTTAAATGTGAATTTTGAAAGAAATAACGTGAAATTGGTTTGCTGTCATAGTCAACTGAAATTGAGTGCTTTCTTAGTGAAAATAATTTTTCTGTTCCTTGTGTCATTTTTAAGGCATCAGAGTCTGAATATGTACATTCTAAAATGGCTGCTTATTTTGAGAAATCCAATTTGCATATATAGTGGTGATCCTAAAACCCATTAAGTTTGACCCCTCCTGGTGAAAAAAAGAAACACGTTGATTATTATGCAAAGGTACCTAGAATCCTTTATGCTTTGTGGGTTTATTTAACAAAGTGCATTTGATATCGAGCTATCTAATAATAATGAGAAGAATTTTTATACCTTCAGGGAGGAAAAAGGCAAGCAACCTCTTGAATGCATAGTATTTTGTATGAGAAATGACATGAAAGGCAGTAAATGTTTCTTGATGAAATCAAAGCATTATAGAGAATTCAAATTTGGACCTTTTTATATAAATCTCCAGTTTCCCTTGAGCTTCTACGCATGTCAAAATCTCTTTTTCTAATAAAATTTTTATGGTATCACAAAAATTAATATAAACTTTCCATAGAATATGTGTTTTCAAACTATTATTTCACTATTACAGAAGCAAAACATGTAAATTGTAGAAAACTAAGAATAGTATACACTAAAATGAAATGATCACATTCTTACCACCTGGGATCATTAACGTTAAAATCAAGACTTTCTCTGTGTCCACATGCACAGTTTTAGTTCAGGAGTACAAAATCACATTTTACATATAGTTTTTTAACCTGCTTTTTCACGATCTCCGACTTTCCATTTCAAAAGTCATCTAATAACCAGGCCATATTACAATTTCTGACCCAAAAATAGGTTTCAAAGCTGGTGTATGTCTAGATCAGATGAAATTTAGGATCAATTGTTGAATCAGGACCATGTGACCCATAAGTTTTCTGTTGTATATTATTTTGGTTTTTAATCTAGTGAAGCCCCTTGTGGAAGAGTCATGGACAGTTGTTACTTGGAATGCCCCAGCTTCTGATTTGTCTGAATACCTCCCGGATGGAGAAACTTATCCTGTTTCTCCAACCCTTGCAGATTTCCCACAAAGTGAACCTTAGATTACGTCTTGATGGGTTAAAGTTAACCACTTTGACTTTGAATACATCATAGATGAAGTCTCTGTATCTTATGTGGGCACATAACAACATGTGTTTTAACCTCCTGCGGCAAATGTAAAATTAACTGGCTTGGCCTGGTGTTACTCTGATTCCTCCATCATATAGTGACAATAGATTACAAATATTTTTAAATCTCCTGAATTTGTATTTTTATTAAATTGGAAATCTACTAATTTGAGACTCAAAAATGTCTGAGCTTTAACTTGCTCTGAGTCAACAAAATCCTTTCTGAGAGTATAAATTAATTACATACATAAAAGGAATATAACAATCCTTAAAATACTTTAATCAATTCACATGTATACTAGTGACCCCTCTTTAATAAAATCCCCTCTTGTTAACTGCTACAGCTAGACACTTTAATAATTCAACACTGATAGAATAGTTAAAGTCTTTTCTATGTATTTAAAGGTGATTTATTGGTTTTCAAAAATATTTAATAATTCTAATATATTTTCTATTTTAGATAAACTTTACCTTGCTCAACAATATTACCTTGAATTAGCTCACTTACTTGCTTCCTCTCCCTCTCCTCTCTCTTGTTCTCTCTCAGTGTTAATCATTTATAAATAGTAGTTACTGGAGGTCTACTCGAATTTATTTTTAGTACATCTTAAATTTTTTATTGTACCTTTTGGGATGAATAAATTAATTTTATGTTGAGTTCTGTTACTGAAAACAATACTTTAATAACCTTTGTAGGTAAATGAATTTCTTAATCAAGTCCTTATTTAAGACATTAGATATCAGAACTCTAAAGTTTGTTGAGGGTAATATATTGAAGAAAATGATAACTTTCTTTTATTTTGACTGAAAATATTTAAATGCATTGTACCAAACACAGTTTAGAAATTTCTGGGTGCTCCAGGTACTGAACTAGCTCTAGGAAGAAGGAAAGGGGTTATGACTGAGGAGGACTTTGGAAACTTCTGAAATATCGATAATATTTTGTTTGGGGCTGGAGTTGTAGTTCTGTAGTAGGGCACTTGCCCCGTAAGTGTGAGGCACTGGGTTTGACCCTAACACCACGTAAAAACAAGGCATTGCGTCCATATGCAACTAAAAAAAAAATTTTAAATAATAAGAATATTTTGTTTATTTAAAAGAACTGTATATGATAATAATATTTTGTTTATTTAAAAGAAGTATATATAATAATATTTTATTTATTAAAAGAAGTGTGTATGTTCTATAATATTCTTTAAGTATGGGCATATTTTTATATTTTAAAAAGAAAAAATAGGAAGGTATAAAAATTTATACCTTAAATGTTTTTGGCCAAAAGCTCACCAACATTATTTATATTTCCCAATCTTTCAATATTATGATTTCTCTTTTGTACAGTTTTGAGAACTCTTTCTTAGCACAAATCTCTTCCACTGTGTGTTATCTATGACTTCTAATCTTGAGTTCTCTCATGTAAAGAAACAAAATCCTGGATATTTACAATGCGTTCACAATCTGATAAAGTTATCAATAACTTTGCCTCATTTGATAGCACTTTTGTTTACTCTTAAGTCTTTCCAACAACTCCCTTCATGCTTCTTTCATCAAATATTTAATATTATATAATTATTATAAAATTATATGTTATATATAATTAATGTGTATTAATTATATATAACATATAATTATACAATATATTTTAATATGATTATTATATAATTTATATATTAATGTTATCAATATTATAATTTAATTAAAATATAATAAATATAAATGGAACAAATATTGCACAACTTACTACAGATTAGGTGTTGTAACAGAAATGTATAGGAATATTAGAGACCATCTAGATAGCTGTGTGTATTGACAGTCCTGTTGATATTCGTCGCTGTACTTTAGAGCTAGAGTTGATCAACTTTTTCTGGAAAGAGCCAGAAAGTAAATATTTGAGGATTTGTGAGCCATATAGTCTGGACAATTCTTCACTTGTTATGCAAAAGCAGCCACAGATTTTAAGTAAGAAAGTGGGCATGGGAGGGATTTGGCTTTCAGATTCCTGCTTTACAGAATGAACCAAGTATTAGTTAAGCCAGAGTACACTTAAACGAAAGACTGGTAAGAGGGATTCTCTTCTGTCTCTAAAGAAAGTCCTAAGTAAATTTTAGTTGTAGATCAAAAACTTTTTGGAATCAAGTGGGAAGTGGATCAAAGTGTTAATTTCACAGCAAATAAGGATTTTTATTATATCATTCTAAAGAATAAATATGAATTATAAGAAATATGTTGCAAATATTAGCTGAACAAAGATTAATTGGGTTGGAGGAATAAAGGGATCATTGTAGAGGAAAAGAGATTCTAGTTTTGCAGATAGTAGTTTCTCTGTCTATGATCATTGCTGTCCCACATATTAAATGCAAAATAGCCTACAATTTACCAATTAAGAATTACGATGTGGGGCTGGGGTTATAGCTCAGAGGTAGAATGCTTGTTTCGCACATGAGGCACTGGGTTCGATCCTCAGCATCACGTAAAAATAAATAAAAGTACAAATATTGTGTCCATCTTTAAAAAAAAAAAGAATTAGGATATGTTACATGCAAAAGAGAAGTCATTCAGGAAACATGTTTGAAATTGAATGCTAAGAGTTTCCAGAGATTATGGTTTGCTAAAATAGTAGTTAAAAAAGGTTACAAGTCTTAATGCTAAGATTCTGTGAACTATAATATATGCACCACTCTGCAAATTTGGAATTGTAAAACAACTGGTTTTAAGATTGCATTGCTCTTAATATAGCCTCTCCCTGTCCAGTTTTACATCTTCAAAATGCATTCAAAGAACCTAAGTCCTCCATAATAAAACTTTATTGGTGCTTTGTTCCAGAGCACCTGCCCAGAAGTATTTGTGTCCCTTCACTACAGTTTCATGGTCTCCAGCTTCTCCCTATAAAGGTTTGCAGATCACTTTGGAACGTGAAGGATAAATCTTTGTTACTGTTGTGGAATATTGCCAGGGAATAATGCCCTACTCTAGCCAATTTTCTTCATAAGGATATCTGTCACACATGTTTTATTGGCCATTTACACAGGATGAGATTGAAATTAGATTGCATCATATATCCCATGTCATCTTTATTTTATCATTTCTGAATAATCAGCTATGCTAAAGCTGTTAGCCTTATCTTTTTGTCTTTTGGGATATGTGTTTAATTAAAAAGCAACTTATTCAGAGTTCAGGGTTTTCTTAATTAGTTTGACTTTTCTCCCATACACAAGGGTATTAAGATTTATCCATGAAAATCTGCCAAATTGTAATACTGTATTCTCCATTAGACCTGAGCTCTTATTAGGAAGATTATAGAGAAATCATGTTAAATGGGTTAGGAGATTGTAGTGATCATGTAAACTAATTTAGGGATGTTTTTATCCCATTGTGTTAGAAAGGATATTCTAAAACTTTAATGAGTTGGATGACTGAAGTACTTGGCTTGGCATTTGAAGTTCCTTCCAATGGAGATGCCATGGGCCTTCACACAAAGGAACTGCACACACCTGTTTTCCTCCCGAGGCATAAGCTGTTATTTCTTTCTTTTTTTCTTTCTTTCTTTTTTTTTCATTCAGTCTTCCATACTTGCTCATTCTTCTTGGCTGAACCTCTGAATATTGAAAGTCTCCTGAAGAATGATCCTCACTTTCTTTTGTTTTCTTCCTTGGCTTAATTACCATCTGATAGCGCCTAGATTTTTATCACCAGCCTTGATCATCTTCCTGGGCTTCAGATTTGTATACCCAGCTATCTTCTGGACACCTCTTACTGGATGTCTTGTGGGCATCTTGATCATCTTAGGCTTCCATAACACAACTTCTTATTTCTGTCCATACGTCTTCACCCTCCATATACATAACTTTCTTCTTACCCATTTTTTTCAGAAAATGGTACCATTTTGCACCCACTTTACACAAGCCAAAACCTACTTCTCTTATCCCCACATATAAATGCATCAGCAAATCCTGCCATTCCTAACTCCTGACTGTCCCACACTTTGCCATTTCTCATTGCCTGCACTCTCCATCTCCTAGACAAAGGCTTTTCTTTTCTCACCTGAATTGTAGCAGTTCATATGTCTACCGCTGCCTCCCCTGTCTTCCAAAAATCTATTCCCTCCCCAAACAGCCAGAGTATTAAAAAAAAAAAAAAAAAACAGAACTCAGATGTGGTAGATCCTGTTTAAAATTCTCGAAAGACCTCTCCTTCTTCCTAGAATAAATCCAAACTGTTCACCAACACCCTGTATGAACTGGTGCCAGCCTGCCCCTCACGGCCATTGCCTACAACTTTATCCCCACACCATGCTCCTGGGACACTCGCCTTCTTTCCATTCCACAGAACCACCAAATATTTTCTTACTTGGAGTCTTGCTTTGTACTTTTTCTTGCTTTGCACTTTTTGCTACAGTACTCTCCTTCAGAACCTTGTAAGTCTGATTCCTTCTCATCCGTGTTGCACCTTAACCGTCCTATAAAAAGGCACCAACAAACACGCTTTCCGCCTTAGTACTATTCCTCGGACTTTTTATTTTTCTCCATCAATTTACCATATGGTCTGTATTTACTTTGACTTGCTTTGTTTGTTCTCTCTCCTCTCTCTTAATTTGATTCAGGCTGGTTACCAAGATTTGGCCTGGGAAAAATGAGTCTGATGGGTGGGAGATGCATTAAACAACGCACGATGTTCAGCATGCTCATTGGCTCAGGCAGGGGCTACAACAGTTCTTCTCCTTCTGGCTTTTTGTCTTCTCCTATCACATAGATGTACCATTATGACCTTTTTAGTACTTAAGAGAAAACCCAAAACATTGTTTTCTAAATGCTTGGCTACAGTTAAAGTAGCAGCAAAAAAATGAACTGCCAGCCATCTGTGGACCATCAGGAACACAGACATGAAAACAGGTGTACGAAAGTGGCCTGTAGAGTTTAGACATCTAGCTTAGTCCTGGGAGATGCCTGTCTCTCACAAAATGTGTTTGTAGTTTCTTGGGTAAAATACTAAATGGTTAGAGAGGAAAATAGTGAAGGACAAAGAGATAATTTATTTGGAAGAAGTGCACTGTATTCATTTGACTCCTAACGTTAAAGCTCTGGGCTGGGCACAGTAGTGCATGCCTGTAAACCCAGCAACTCAGTAGGCTGAGTCAGGGGATGGCAAGTTAGAGGGCATCCTCAGCAATTTAGCCAGACCCTCAGCAACTTAGCAAGACCTTGTCTCAAAATAAAAAAGGGCTGGGTGGTAAAGTGCCCCTAGGTTAGATCACCAATACAAAAAAAAAGAACCAACAACAACAACCTCCAGACTTATCCTCCTTCTGGTCCTTTGAAGCCACTCACAGTCATGTGAAAGCTATCCATTTTTACAATCAATTTGCTTTGGTTGCACTATTTAAAAAAAAAAAAAAAAGAAAGAAAGAAAAATACAAAATAAGGGGTAGACAGAATCTTTCCCCAATATCCATAGCTCTGCAATGGTTCAAGCCAAGCTTATTAACACCCAGAGAAGAGACCGAGAAGAACCAGCAAAGTCTCCCAAAGGCTAGAACACAGAAGTTAAAGTAGAATATTTCTATTCTAAAAAGTGGAACACTTCCATTCTCATGATACCTGCTTAATTCTGGAGTCATGTGGGAACTTGGGGCTGCCCTCCAGCCATTTCTAGGACTACCCTGGCAAACAACATTGGCTGTTAGTGTTCTAGAAACATAAATTTGGACTTCTTTCCTCTGCCTTTTCATTACAGCAACTCCCGTATTGCTAGTAAACTTCTACCTCAGCAGGGCTAAATGTTATGCAGTTACACAAAAAAGAAAAAGGGCTGGGGATGTGGCTCAAGTGGTAGCGCGCTCGCCTGGCATGCGTGCAGCCCGGGTTCGATCCTTAGCACCACATACAAACTAAGATGTTGTGTCCACCGAAAACTAAAAAATAAATGTTAAAAAAATTCTCTCTCTCTAAAAAAAAAAAAAAAAAAAAAAAAAAGATTGAAAAAGAAAAAGAAAAGGTGCCCTTCTGACCAGCTGTGATCCAGTTGCCCTAACATGATACCCACCACATAAACTTCAGCTGGCCCTCAGGGTTTGGGACAAGATAAAGTGTTTGTCACAGTTCTCAATACTTGGATTTCATCTTCATTTTGATTCTATTCTCAACTCTTTTGCCTAACAAAATTAGCTTACTGTGATGATTTAGGCTAATACTTTGTGGAATCTATCTTGGCGGCTCTTGAGATATTTTTAAAATATTTATATATACTCAACTGCTTCCAACAATCTTTCCTCCTTTAGTTTTGATCCATAATTTTATGTATTCATTCAGAGTTTTTCATCCATCAGAATAACACTGTTTTGTTTGCATGAAATATTTTATTGGTTTCTTATGTATTTTCATCATTAAATGAACTTGGGTTATATAACTCAACTCTTTATGCAGAAGCTGACTTTTCATATCCTATTAATAATCCATAAACTCCATAGAACTACTTTAGACCTTTTAAACCAAATTATCTTGAATCTTACACAGCCAGTGTCGCTTCAGCTTCTGGTTTAGAAAAAAGATGATTCTGTGGCTAGCCTTGCTATCTCACGGAACCTCAAAGAATAACATTTTTCCATTCCTGGTTTCTTTTTGCTTTCAAGATGCTTTAAAAACTGAGAGTGTAGGGCTGGGGTTGTGGCTCAGCAGTACAGCACTTGTCTAGCACATGTGAGGCACTGAGTTCAATCCTCAGCATCACATAAAAATAAATAAACAAAGGTATTGCCTCCATCTACAACTAAAAATATTTTTGAAAAAAAAACCTGAGAGTGTAAAAATGCAGTGTATCAGAATTAATAAAATTATACCAATTAGTGACCTTAAAGACTGACATGTACCATGGGAGGACAGGAAGGACAGCAGAATACAATAGACACTAGTATTGCTGTATGTATATACATGGCTGTATAACCAATGTGATCCTGCAACCTGTACACTTGGAAAAATGAGAATTCATACCCCATTTGAATCAAATGTATGATATGTCAAGATCATTTATTGTCATGAGCAACTAATAAAAAAAACCTGAGAGTGTAAAAATGCAGTGTATCAGAATTAATAAAATTATGCCAATTAGTGACCTTAAAGACTGACAGGTACCCTAGGGGTCAGAGAAGGAAATTGCCCATCAAACTCCTCATGGAAACCTCCTAAGTACAGCAGTGCAAGTCCAAAAGGTTCCTGGAGAGTCGCCTAGATGAGTTACTAAGCCACATGTGAGGTCCTCCCAGCCTCTCACTGGGTTCAGCCAGACAGAATCCACCTGGCACGCTGAGTATGGAAACACATGATGCTTTTGTAGTCTTGACATTTCTTCCCTAAAGAAGCCACACTCAGATATTTGTGGAGTGAACTCTTTAAGTCTGGAATTACTGAAAACTTAGTAGGTATTTTTTCAGAGCTCCAAGTGAGGTAATTGGGATTAATTAGATTGCTTTCTTTTTATTCTCCCCCCTGTTTCCTTCTATCTTCAAGTTATAAGAGACTTGGCTTTTTTAAGGGAAAATAAACTTTTCTCTGACTTTCTTTTCCCTCAATTTCAACTTTTTTATTGAGTCCCATTGGGATCGATACCCATAAAATGAACCAACTTGTCTCTTCTGCTTCCTTATAATCAAGTGGAATCTGCCTTCTTTTGGAATAGTTGGATGTTTTTAAGCACCAGTAGAGAAAGAGAGAGAGAGAGAGAGAGAGAGAGAGAGAGAGAGGAGAGAGAGAGAGAGAGAGAGAGACTTTCCTTTACAAGTTCATGTTTTCATAAAATAAGGTATTACTGAAAATAGAATGAATTTTCAGTCCTTCTGATGTGTATAAAACTGCTACATAGAACCATTATGGATTGTGAGGAGCAAGAAGAATAAAAGAGGACTTTGTTCATTTGAGATGAGAATTTCTAAATTAACCAAAAAAAAAAAAAAAAAGAATCATTTTCTGTTTGAGTGCAGCTGATTTTTTTGGAAATGTATTAATGGTAAGACTGATCACTGCATTTCACAATTGTATTTTGTTTATATTCGTAATTGTGATATCATAGCTACTTTCCAATTGTTCAAATCCAGTCATCAAGTCCTCTTGCTGGCATGGGGAAATAGCACCCCCAAAGGAGTGGGTTACAGGACCTTTTCTCTTGATCATCATCATCTGAGACAGCTCCTCTCAGACTTTGTGCATATGATTAACCTGTGGATCCTTTTAAAAACTTTAGGTCCTGAATTGGCATGTCAGGGGTGTGAACCAAAATTCTGCATTTTTTATAAGCCCCTGGTGATGCTACTGCTGCTGAACACAGACCAAATTATAAATAGCAGTGGTTTAGAGTATCTTTACATAAAAATTCCAAATACAATAATTTGGAAATTTGAGGGTGAAGGGTAGAATTCTGTAGGTTGGCATTTGGTTTGTCAAAGACAGCTTAGTGGTTGAACATGTACCTTCACAAAGGCTGTGTTCCTGGTTCGCATCCTGGGGGATGCATCCTTTGTATAAAGGCTGCTTCCCCTGTGCACCCTCTACTCCTATTTTTGTAGCAAACTAATGAACAGATTATATTCAATTTCCTTGAGGATGGAGGTATTTTACTGTGTTCCAGTCTTAATATGCCTGAAGCCCAGCATATTCCCTGGCTCCTGGCCAATTAATGAGTTGAATTAAATCAAAATGAATTGATTGAACTTCATTAGAACAGTTTGGAGATGACCTGGTTTTGTCCATTTAAAAATCACTTGTTTTCTTTTTAAGGGATTTATACTGCCTTTATATCCAAATTTAAAATTCTGCTGTCAATAATTAAAAACTAATTTCTAGAGTGATATACTACTTTTAAACTAGATTTGCTTAAAATGCAACATGAAAAACTAAATATAAATGTAAATTAAAGGTAATGAAGACTCAAGAATCTCAAAGTTTTATTCCTAGGCATAGTGAACAAAATTAGGTCTGCAAAAAGAAGACTTTGAAAATCATTTTCTGTTTAAGAATTTTATTCTGGGAATAAGAGGGAAGGCATTTGTGGACTATTGTGACAGATTCAAACCTCTTCTTGTACTTGTAAGAAGGTACACGTTATTCTTGAGTCTTCTGTAAAGCATACAAATCCTAAAAGATTCCAGTTAGGTTATTTGCAGCTTGGAAGAATTTAACAAATTATTGTATCAATCACAGTATTTCATGACTGAAACTTGAATACCATTTTTCATTATTTCATTCAATATTTGACTATACTTTTTAAAAACTTTTAGCGGGTTTATTGAGATTTAAATTCATATACCATACAGTTCACCCATTAAATCTACAATGACTTCTAGGATATTCACAGTATGTATACCTATCATCACAATCAATTTTAGGAACTTTTTAATACTACAAGAAGAAATTCTGTACCCCTCAGCTATCACCCTCTCCCATACCATTCTTCTGTGCCTCCAGCCCTAGACAAACAAGAAACTACTTTCTGTCTCTGTAGATGTATCTATTTTATACATACCATATATGGACTCATATAATACATGGTCTTTTGCAACTGTCTTTCACATAGCATAATCTACTCAAAGTTGATCCATGTGGCGTGTATCAGGACTTTGTTCCTTTTGTGGAGAAATAATGCTTTACTATATGACTATACCACAGTTTATTCGTTCAGTGATTAGTGGACATTTAAGCTATTTCAGCTTTTTAGCTATTATGAATAAAACTGCTATAAACGTTCATGTACAAGTTCTTGTGTGGAAATATGTTTTCATTTCTCTTAGATACATACCTAAGAATGGATTTTCTGAGTCCTATGGAAATGGTATGTTTAACCTCTTGAAGAACTGCCAGACTGTGCAAGGGTTGCAACTCCTCTACACTGAAACCTGCTGATATCTGTCTTTTGATTGTAACCATCCTAAGGAGTGTACATGGTGACCCATTGTGGTTTTTATTTGCATCTCCATGACAGTGATTTTGACCATTTTTTCATATGATTGACCATTTCTATATCTTCTTCTTCAGATCCACTGCCCCCATTTTAAATTAGGGTATTTTTCTCTGTATTATGGAGTTGGAAGGGTTCTTTATATAGTCTTACAAATCTCTTATCTCGGTTTCCTGGTAGTCAAAATACATATATTTAGTTGTAGTTCAACACAATACCTTTGTTTTATTTATTTATTTATTTATTTATTTATTTTATGTGGTGCTGAGGATTGAACCCAGCGTCTAGCATGTGCTAGGCAAGTGCTCTATCACTGAGTCACAACCCCAGCCCTCCTGATGGTAACTTTTAAAGCACAACAACTGTCCATTTTGAAGAAATCAAATTTATTTTCCTTTTTTCCTTTGGCTCTTGCACTTTTGATATCGCATCCAAGAAAACAATGTCTAATTCAATATCATGATGTTTATCCCTATGTTTTTTCCCAAGAGTCTGTGCTGATAGGTCTCACATTTAGGTCTTTGATCGATTTTAAGTTAACTTTTATATATGGTGTTCTTCTGTTTTTTTTAAGTGCTGTGATCTTGGCTACCATGCAAGTCTGAACAGAGCACTAAGAACATATCTCTCTGCTGAGTATAACCTTGAAACCTCCAGACACGAGGGCCTAGACATCATCGAGAATGCAGTTGACAATTTAGAGCCAAGGAGTGATAAACAGAGATTCATGGAGATGTACCCTGCTGCATTCTGTCCACCAATGAAGTTTGAGTTTCAGTCTCACATGGGTGATGAGGTCAGTAATTGAAAATTTTAAAATTAATGAATTGTCTGTTCATTTATACTTCTCCTCATCTGTTATAACCCAACAGTTGTAAAAATTCCCTTTCATTTTCTCTCTTTTGCCTTTGCACAAGATCTCAGAATAGTAATATATTAAGACCAACCATTACCACCTTTTAAAACAAAGGTTGAACACTCAAATGCCAAACAGATAAATGTGCACATTTGTCTGGGTTTAAGTCCCAAATCATTCCAGAATAGTTGGAGAAGTCTTCCTCCACCTCAGAACATTCAAATTAAAATTAAAAACCAAACATCTTACAGACTCAATAGAATCTTTCTAAAGACTCCTTATAATACTGATTTAAAGATCTTTATAAAGAAAAATAATTGCAAATAGCTGGCAAAAGGAAGAGGGAGGAAAAAGTACAAAACATTTTTTAAGACTCAAGTTGATTCCATTTTAGCTTATTGTAGTGATGGTCTGCTTTTAAAAATAGATGCAGTTATAATATTCATGGAAGTTTCTTTCATGTCTTTATTTGAAACACCTAGTATTTAGATGTGTAAGATATATGTGTGTTTGCCAGCTATATTTCTAATCTGATTTTACTTTTGTTAAATAAATTACTTGTCTATAAATGGTAAGTATAAGTCAAGCATCCTTAATCCAAATATCTGAAATGCTTCAAAATCTGAATCTTTTTGAGTGCCAGTGCTCAAAAAGCTTCAGATTTTGGAACATTTTAGATTTAGAATTTTCACATTAGGAATGCTCAACTAACTGGTAGGGATTAATGCAAACATCCCGAAATCCAAAGAACTAAAATCCAAAACAATTCTAGTCCCAAACATTCAGATAAAGAATACTGAACCTGTAGTTCTTCTCAGTAACACATGAATTTTAACAAATAAGATGAATGATTTATCCCACCCGATGTTATCTTCCCAAACCAAATGGTTGTTGTGTTCATTTTTTCAGTTGTGTATATGTTAAACGTAGAATGATAAAATGTCACAGATAACTGACTTCAACTGTATGTCAATGGGTTTGTTATTATTTTAATAAAGTGGATCTGTTGCCCTTTTTTATGGCCAGTTCTTCCAGGGGCCAGTAATCTCTATGATGTTTTGGAGGCACCATTAAATGCTGACAAGGAAGATAAAAAGACATTATTTCTGGTGTCATTGAATAATACTCAAATTCTGATTATTTTTCATAACTGAAATGATGGCTAAAACATGTTCTACCAAAGCCTAGGATGAGTTGCCTCTTCAGTATAATGGTAAATAATAAAATTGACTGATATTAGCTAGTGAAGCTATGGTTGAAAGATGCTAAAAATAGGCATTCACATTTTCTGAGTTTTTACTATGGGCCAGGCACCCTTCTAAGTGCTTTTGAATATATTGTCTCATTTCATGCCAGCTTTGTAGTGTAGAAACTTTCCATTTGACAGATGAGGAAAATGAGGTTTTATAACTTGCCACAGGCACTCAGCTAGTTGATGGCAGAGCTGGGATTCAAGCACAACTGGCTGTCTCCAGATCCCACACTGTCCAGAAAGGCCTATGCCTTCATTACTTCACCTGTAAAATCCCCTGGATCATCCTTTGCACTCTGCCCTCTGCCCAGTGGTCATTAGGATTCCACAAGCGAGGCTCCAGCATCAGAGCTCCATCTCAGGAGCGCCTGTTCTCAGAGCAGTGCTTCCGACAGCTGCTGTCTTCCCAGTCATAGCCAAGCCAGGCAGCTGCTCTCCACGATTGCCACTTATATCCAAGTCTCTATTTAAAACCAAAGTTTTTGAGGTGGCTGATAAAAGTAAAGATGTGCCGGGCGTGGTGGCACACGCGTGTAATCCTGACAACTTGGGAGGGTGAGGCAGGAGGATCACAAGTTCAAGGACACTCAACAAATGATCAAGACCCTGTCTCAAAATAAAAAGGACTAGGATGTGGATCAGTGGTTAAGTGCCCCTCAGTTCAATCCCTTGAACCAAAGGAGGAGGAGGAGGAGAAAAGATGTAACATGTAACTGGAATCTTGAGAGAATCAGTGTGACACTTGTGCTTCTGGTTGGTGATGCCCCTTGTAACTCCTGTTTCTTATTCTCCATCAGGTGTGTCAGGTCAGTGCCCAGCAGCCGGTCCAGGCAGAGCTCATGCTCAGGTACCAACAACTGCAGTCCCGCCTGGCCACGCTCAAAATCGAGAATGAGGAGGTGAGCATTTGTTCTGCCCCAGCAGTACTGGAACTCCAGGGCAAAGCAGAAGGCATGCTCACGTGACCTAGGCATACCTGCTGTTCCAAGTGCAGTCTTCATCCTATACTTTGAGCTACCAAGGTTCCTACAAAACTCTTTATAAAAAGGATAAAAGCAGAGATTAATATTTTAAAGAGATTCATTGACTATATATGTAAACATACCTTGTTTTCCTAAATTATAATTCATACTGGAAATAATTCCATGAAATGTCTAATTCACATATGTGTCCAAAAATATGTAATCATGTGTAGAAGACAACTTTTGACTGACAAATTAATTTAATCCTAACTTTTGAAATCAGTAGTTATTGTTTTATTTTTCTTTATGATTTTCCATGTTCTCCAAACTTTTGGTACTAACCATGGCATTACTTATAAAATTAGTACAAAGATCATATTTTGAAATAGGGAGAGAAAAGTGTTTATTTGCTGACATTCATATATTTTAAAGGATAGAATATGCAAATGTGAATTATGAATATACATGAGAGAGAGAGAGAAAGAGAAGATGCAGTTAACAATTCAGCTATTTAGATGCCTATTTCTGAAATTAACTTAATTGGATCCACATTCTCCTAAAATAAAAACATGAACCATGAATGTTTCTTATATTAGCCAAGGCTTTCGGTTATAATTTATAGGACCAGTCAAAGATACTCAAGTCAAAAAGTCAAATAGTTAACTTGTTGATCAAGGTTTGCAGTAGCCTCAGACATGATTAGATTTTATTATCAGGAATCTCCCCCCCACTCTCCGAAGTGATTTGTTCATATGCATTGGTGGGATTTGGGGCATACATCCCAAACTACATGGTCACTTACAGCTTGCCATCTCACCCAGCCCACATCCTTATCTCTGAAAAAAAAAGCTTCCTCTTCATTGGCTGGGATTAAGTCATGCATACTTGATTCTCTTGTTTTGCCAGCCTAAATATTGTGCCACTCATAGACCCCTTTGATTGACAACCCCAACAGAAATAATGTATTTCTAGAGACAGAAAATTCCCAAAAAGAAGGAATGTGGAACAGAAAGAGAAAAACAAACCCACATAGATAAAATTAATTTTCAAAATTCACTTTAGTATCCTGTTTTATTTTAATTCAGCTGGGGTGTTTTGAGCTATGTGCATTTCTGTTAAGAAAGAGTGACCACTTTTTCTAGACCTTTATAATTTGATTAACACTCATCATAGCTTTCAGACTTCTATTCTTACTGGAGGAACCAAACCAACCCTTACTCAAGATGCAGCCAATGTGAACTCTATGTAATAAAGTCCCACAAATGGGCCTTTCCAACAGGGAAGTATTGCTGTCCTTTAGGTAGTGTTTTAGAGCTTAGGGTTTGGGCTAGGCAACACAAAATACTTGTCAAATGCAGTTTCTTGGATCCTGGAAGATCTATTTTGTATATCTAGTGGCTTCCAATGTTTTTCAAGCATATCCTCCTGCTGTTTTATTTGAAAAACATTCCTAAACTCTAGGAAAATAAAGTGTTATACCCAAGGTCGAAACTGGCAACCCACAGACCTGTTTTGTTTGGCTTCCAAAGTTTTGGCTTATAAAAGAAAAAAAGCACAGAAAAATCTGGCAACTCTGGCCCTGGGTTGCCTCATGAACTAAAGAGCTAGGGTATCTGAATTCACTTGTCTGTAAGTCATTCATTTTCCAGTCTTCTTACATTTATTCTATTTATGTTATCTGTCTGGCTTTTGTAAGCCTTTGAGTTTGTAATCCTTGATATTTCCCATAATAAACTTAACATGGAGAAGCGCAGTGTCCCTATAAACTGGGAGAGTCAGGCAGTACTTTTTGAGGGTTGACTTTAAAAAATTAGCTGTAGAGGCAAATGAATTGGATTGTCTTGACGTTCCCTGCAAGCATGACTAGTGGTTTATGATTTGTTAGATACAGAACAAAGTTTGCTGCAATAAAATGGTATTTTCAAAGAAAGGAAGATTTAAATTAGGGTTTTGGTAATCAGTAGGTTTCTACAGGTACAGAAGGAGGAAAAGATGTTTCAGTATATCTCAAGGTATACTGGGAAGATAGAGCAGTTTGGTTGACAGCCTGGATCTCCATGGGGATGAGCTGATGGTGAAGGCAAAGTCACATGACAGGAGGGTTTGAGAGTCCAGCGAGTCAAGGAGTTTTCTTACTGTTGTGCAGTTAATTTCAGTGCAAGAATATTTTCCAAGCACCTTTGGCATTCCAGGTATTTTGCCAGGTATGGGGAACACAAAGATGGATAAGTGATAATGAGCTTCTGAGTAGATTAAGAGAGCCATTGACTGCAACAAGTAATTTGCTTAGGAACAACAGCCATCTTTGCTGATTTGGAATCCCTGGGTAGCTCTTTCCTCTACCATAAATAAGGGATTTGCCGCTATTCTCCTCTGATACAAGCAAGGGCAGAAAAGTGACATATTGGTATCAAACCCAAATTGCAAGTAAAGAAACACAGAATAATTCTCTGCCTCTGTCCAAAATTTACTGGAAAGACTTCAATTAACTAAAAACAATTACAACTGCCCAGCGAAAGCATCAACATTGAGGAATAATTTCATCCATGTATGCAAAAGCAGGGACACTGACGTTAAGCAGAACATGAAGCTCTTCACCAAATCTTAAGACTTCTTACTATAAATAGTGAGCAGCACTGGACTGTAGGGGGTCCCCTTCAAGGGACTTTCTAGGCTGAAAGCCCCCAGAGCATTTTTGACCTGTGGACAAATTTTCTTTGTTCTACTGTGCTTCTTTTTTTAAAGTTAGTGCTGTCACTTAAAAATGGGAGTTTTGCATAAAACTATTAATATCTTGCTCAAAAAGAAAAAGAAAATTACTGTACCTCTGCAGGAGAATAACAGGCTGGAGCTGAGCAAGGAATGCTCCCCTCAGACAGGATGCACTTCCCCTTTACCTTGCTCTCCACCTTGCCCACTTGCCTCAGTTATTTCTTGGTTGACCCTTAAAAACAAAGATACAAACATTTGTGAAATGGCTTCCATATACTCGTAAGTAGTAAAATCTGAAATGACACAAAGGTTTGTGGAGGAGTTAATTAAGTTTGAGGATGGAAATTCAGAATGGATTGACATTTATTGTCACTTCACAACTCTACCTTTACCTGTTAATTTTTTTAATGCGCTTTCAGTTTCATTTTTTTATGTAGTACATTTGCATCCATGGTAACTCAGTCTGGTGATTGCAACTCCCAGTGAGTCCAAGAGTATTGGTAGATAAAAGTCTGCTGCCCCACAACTTCTGCTCAACTTTTGGTTTTCTTTTTATTTACTTAAGATGATAATCTTTTTATTAAAACTGAAGCAGTAATAAACATTACTCTTAAAGTCAACACTTTAAAAGCAAACTCAATCTAAGTAATCATTGATACTATTCTCGTTATAAACATTTTCAAAACTCTTTCTGACCTAATGTCACACAGTCTTGTGTCTGCTTTCTCAAAGTTTGCTTTTAAGTTTTGTCATAGGGATTTCTGCTGAGGGGTTGTTCCTGTTGCTGCTTTCTTTTAAAGCTAATCTCTGGAGCAATTCCCCAGATTTTATAGCTCCCTTTTCTTAGAATTCCTCCTTCCTTCCATCGCACAGCCAAAGAAAAAGGAAAATGAATGACACAAAGTAAAGCAACTCTGTCCTTCAGATTTCTTAGGACAATGTCAGTTTTAAGCACTTTGTCACATTTCTGGACCATTTGGTCCAGAAAATACAGTTTTCATCAGCCTATCAATTCTTTGCTCTGTGTAGAACCTTCTCACAGGTGGAACAACTGAATTCTTAAATTATGCCAGTAGATTTACCACCCTGAAAAAAAGGAAGCTTGAAATTCCAACAACCAATTTGCAGTAGTGTTTAATGAACTAATATCCCCTCATAAATTTTCCTAGCCCACTTAAAATCTTTCACCAGCAGCTTGCTAAGAAGTGTTTCACAAACTGTTCCAAAGATATATTCCTTACATGAGATATTTTCAACAATAATGTGCAAGATTTTAGGCAAACACTGAGACAGTTTTCATGACATGGGTAATTGAGGGAAGTAAGAGTTATTTCAGTTTTATTTCTCAATACCTAGGATAGAAAAATCACATTTCCCCTCCAAACTGCCTGTACTACCAATGACTGCAGCACAATCCCAGATCACATAAATCACAAACCCTCACGGGAAATTCTCAAAATCTTCTAAAACAGTATGAGATATGGAGCTTGAAAACTACTTAGTTATAATGGCTGTTTTATATCTTCTCTGTGGCCTTGAACTCTAATTATACTTATTTAAGCATCTCCAACTTTCCTGTAACCTTCTACTAATGAGGGAACCTGAGAACCTAACTGAAAGATACCTGCTATTCAATCCCTTGAGTGATATTATTATCTTGGCCAAAATTGAAAACAGGATTGACTTCCACTACAAACATATTAATATTTTTGGTTTAAAATAAGCTTGAACTCACTGAAGGGAGGGCCCTAACCCAGAAGAACCCCAAGGTGAATGAGGACAGTTTCTAGAAAGGGTACAAAAGGCATATGGTACCCTAAAGAAAATGGCGGAGCTCAGAATGACTCTCAACAAAGAAACCACCCATTGCTGGTATGTTGGCATTCTTTGGCATCCATGTGTTTGAAAATAGGATGATTTTAACTTTTGCCATTCTTTCAACAAACATTTTCTGATAATCTAATGTGGTCCAAGCATTGTGCTAGTCACTGGAACTAGATTAATAAGCTATCCCTGACTTCAAATTAAACCCAGTATAGGCAGAAAATTGACCTCTAAACTTGTGAGAAATGAATTTAGGATCATGCTCCTTAAATCACAGTCAGTATTGGGTGTACCCCATGGGCCATTACATCAGAGGCAGGGTAGACTGCAGGAAAACAGATTTTCAGAGGCACAGCTGAAGGCAGAGATTTTGTTCAGAGAGCCCCTGGGCAATGAAGCTGTTTTGTTCCTTAAGTTATATCGTTGTTGAGAAAATGACTTTTGTTCCAAAAATTAGGAGATATCTGTATTTGTAAAGGTCTACTTAAATGCAGAAACATAGATTAATAGTGTGAATTCCTCTGGAATGGTGATGTGACCCCCTGCCCTCAAATTTGTAGGGCAGCAATGATTGAACTAGCTTTTCAGATCTGGTAACACCTTACCCAACATAGGTGTCTGCACCTGTGTCACAGGCCGAGGAACAAGGGAAGGCCAGGACAAGATACTGTCTCTCTGCTCCTCCATTTTGCCAACTGTAGCCTGCATTAACACTATGTTTGTGTACCATAAGCTAATTAACTATGGTATTAATGTGCATGTGTGAATGGTTCCTTTCTGCTAATTTTTAATACATCTGAAATGACACAGTGCTGTAATTGAAATTCATACAAGGTCGGTAATGGTGAAGGAGGGAGTAATTAAGTGAGTAGGGGAAGGAAGGATGAGGGTCACCTTTGCAGAGACAGTGATGGATCTTAGAGGATGAATAGGCCTGCATCTGATGCAAGGTGCAAGGCACAGTGCCATCAGATAGTGTTGCCTGTGTCACAGCATGAATTGTGTTACCCCCAAATTCACATAGGAAAGTCTTAGCCCCTAGTGACTCAGAATTAAGAAAAGGTCTTAACAGAGGCCATCAAATTAGAGTGAAGTCATTAGGGTAAGTCCTTAGCCCAATATGAGTGGTGTCCATATAAAAAAACGAAAATTTAGACACAAACACAAATAAAGAGAAGATGATATGAAGAGACGCGGGAATAAGAAGACAGCCATCTACAAGCCAAAGAGAGGCCTGAAGCATATCCTTCCCTCTCAGAATCAGAAGGAACCAACGCACAGGCACACACCTTTATTTTGAATATTTAGCCTCCAGAACTGTGAGACAGTTGATTTCTGTCAATTAAGTCCATGATTTGTCCTACAAAACTAATTTCTATTTGGGAAATGATATCCCCAAAAGACTTTCTTTTTCTCCCAAAAAGTTGTAATGTCCTGGGGGAAGGGGTAGAGAGCCAGTCTACAAAAGGCCAGCAGAAGGGACCACTTCTCCATCATTCATTTCCATGCCCAGATAGAGTACAGGCTGCCTGGACGGCTCCTTGGTGCAGTAGATGTACACCTTGGATTTTCACGAATTCCTTGTCAAGTCTTTGACCTCTCCCCCTACCAAAGCCAACCGAATTTTCTTTCTGCTGATGTGAAGTTAGCACAAGCCTTGTGTTTGCTTCGTTGTATTCCCACCCCACCCATTCCCATGGCATCATGTGTCAGGAGCTGGTGTTATTCTTCAAGAGCATTCCATGGAATGACATGTAGTCTCACCCGTAGTATATGGTGATTTCTGTCACATCCTTTATTCTTCTGGACAATCCCAAATGTGCTTGTAACACCATTGCTTCTAAGAAAGAAGTTGAAAAAAATGAAAGAAAACGTTAATTTGATTCTTATGTGCATATTCTGTACGTGTGCATTGGATACTGGTGCTGTGTCTGGTTTTCCTACCCACCAGAACATGGTTCTAGTGAATCTTTGTTCTAAAGCCATCTAAACTATGTCAACATACTTTATTTTGAGGATACTAGAGATTGAACCCAGGCTTGCTCTATCACTGAGCTATATCCAGCTTTTTTGTGTTGAATTTTAAAATTTTGATACAGGGTCTGACTAGGTTGCTCATTCTGGCCTTGAACTTTCTATCCTCCTGCCTCAGCCTCCCATTAGCTGACATTACAGGCATCTGCCACCACACCTGCCCTGTGAATATACTTTAACTGCCAAATTCCAAAAAATTGTAGATTATTTTAATGCAAACAATAAATGCAGATTTTTATTTTAGGCCATGATGACTTTTTGTTTGGTTTGGGTGATTTTCCTTTTTTCCCTATTTTTGGTTTTGGGAGCTTTTTCTTTTGTCTTAATTTTAATTGGCACTGTGTTTTAATTAGAAGCCTAATTAACCTTATCACACCTCACATAATTTTGATTTTACACTCCACCAAAATCTTAAGAATATTATGTACCTTTCAACTTTCTATATCCTTTGAAGTTTTGCTGTGCTTTATGTAGTTACTTCTAGTTTGTTTTTCATTTAAACCATTTCAAAAAAAAAAAAAGATGAGCCCTCCACTTCTGTTGCTTCAGTGCTTTTCAAAGGTGTCCCAGCATCTTCATTCCCAATGGTACTTACGATCATCTCTTAACCAAGGTCTCCTGGCTCACATTCCCACCTTCTGTGTCTTTCCCTTTTATTGTTCATGAGGTCAGGGATTTCTTTAAAAATATAACTCTAAGCCAGGCTTGGTGGTGCATGCCTGTAATTCCAGTGGCTGGGGAGGCTGAGACTAGAGGATCTTGAATTCAAAGCCGGCCTCAGCAATAGCGAGATGCTAAGCATCTCAGTGAGACCCTGTCTCTAAATAAAATACAAAATAGGGCTGGAGATGGGGCTCAGTGGTTGAGTGCCCCTGTACTTAAAAAAAATATCCCCTGTTCAATCCCCTGTACTTAAAAAAAAAAAAAAAATGAACTCTGAACTGTCACTCCCATTCCTTATAGATATCAGTGGCTCCCTAGTGATCCTCAATTGAGAGTGAGGTATTAGGGCCTTATTATAGCAGTTTATCTCCTCTAAACGTTCTCCTTTTACCCACATAAACCTAGTTGTTGTAGCCCAAAGGGGCTGCTGGGGCTTCTCGCTTCTTCTACCTGGAGCACCCTTTTTTCCAGTGAATTTTTACTTATTCTTCAACACCTGGCTCAGAACTTACCTCTTCAGTTCTGTCTTCTGCGACCTCCTCAGATGGCACAGTCTAATCTCTCACCAGTGCTTTCTTACACATTTGTAAGTATCAAGAGTGTAGTTGAATAAAGTAGTAATCATGCTTATTTAATGACATTTCACTTGCTATATGTAGGCGTAAGTAAAAGGCTTTCATTTTTTTAATGTGACTATAAAACCTAAAGAGCTATAAAATAGTCAAATACCTTCAACATTTAATTATTAATTATTCTTAAGTATTTAAAATCATATATAAAATTATGTTTTAATTTAGAAATATGGTTTATTTTTCATTCTCACAATTTTACGGAGACTTTTCATATTTTCTGATACTGTATTTGTCATTACCAGAGCCACATTTTGAGTCATAAGTCATAAGAGAATTTTTTAATATTTATTTTTTAGTTTTCGGTGGACACAACATTATTAGTTTGAGATATTATACACACATCTATTAGTTTGAGATATTATACTTTAAAAAACTCATGCATGATGCTGTCATTAGAAATTTTCCCACAAGCCACAAGAACCCATTTGACTATATATATGTAATCATGACCTCCTTAAAGTAATTATTTACAGCATTATTTTTTAAAATGATCTCAAGTATGCTTTTTTCCAACAACGTCTGTCTTTTGCTTTGTGCTTACTCCCAGAAATAATTAAGCCTCTTACATTCCTTTTTCCCTTTTTAGTAATCCTATCATAATGACCTTTTTAAACATCCAAACTAGTACTGATTGGTATTGTTTATTCACTAAATACTGTGAGGCTATTTTTTTTTTTTTTAATAATCAAAACGATATCCACTTCCTACAATGGTGGACTGGGTCACTCAGCTAGTTCTTCCTTTCACATTTTATTATCCAGGACAAGGTGATTAGCCAAACCTGAAGCTCGTGACACAGGAAACTACATCTTCCCAAAAGGAAGGCTCATCCAATATTTCAAACAGTAATAAAATCTAGCTATTCTAAACCACTACTGTCCTCAATGGTTTGGGAAAATAAATATTCTCTTTGGAGACTGATAACTTCACTTTAGGCCTCAAATAACTCTACAAAAATGTCCAATAAAAGTAATAAAGCACAAGAGGAAACAATAATATGAGTTATATCCAGAAGAATAACAGAGAATAAAGATCTACAGAAACTTCAAATTTTGAGATTATTGGACACAAACTAAAAAGGGCTGCTTACAGTATTCAGAAGATTAAAAAAAAAACAAGCTTAGATTTCAACAGGGAACAACAGCAATAAAATAAAAGATTTGAAAATGAACCACATAGGAATTTGAGAACTAAGAATTACAATAAGCAATGAAATCAGTGAATGTTTTAACTTCAGATTAGACACATCTGAAGAGTAAATTGTCAAAGTAGAAGAAAAAGCAAAAGAAAATAATCAAAATGAAGTATGTAAAAATCAAAGGATGTAATAATGGGAAACAAAGATAAGAGATTCAGAGAACATAATGAATTCTAGTATAATAATTGAATTGCTCACCACCCAAAAAAGTATTCTATAATTGAAAAGAGAAAGTCTGAAAACTTGGCCTAGTTTATGAAAAAATCACAAAGATTCAAGAAATCCAAAAAATTCCAGGCCAAATATATAGTTTTGAATTTATTTATTTATTTTTATTTTATTTTAAGTTTTTTTTTTTTAAAGAGAGAGAGAGAATTTTTTAATATTTATATTTTAGTTTTCGGTGGACACAACATCTTTGTTTGTATGTGGTGCTGAGGATCGAACCCAGGCCACACGCATGCCAGGCGAGCGCACTACCGCTTGAGCCACATCCCCAGCCCATATTTTATTTTAAGTTTTATGACCCAGGGTACTAAGCAAAATATATTTTTAAAATCCTTACCTAGATGCATTATGTTGAAACTGTAGAATTTCAAAGATGAACTGAAAACTTAAAACTCCTGAAGAAAAAAGGTTTCATCCAAAGTAATGACAGACTGACGGTAAACATCTCACTCGATAAGAACATGGAAGCCACAGGAAAGTGCAGTGGTACCTTCCATATGCAGAAAGAAAATAACTGCCAAGTAGAAAAATATCTTTCATAAGTCAAGGTGAAATAAAGGATGTTTTCAAATGAAAAACAGACTCATACTAAAAGAATTTTTAAAGGGTACTCAAAATACAAGGAAAAGAGATCAAAGAATGTAATAAATATATGAATAAAGCTAAGTGAATTCTGATTGTATAAAACAATAACTAGTAATGCCTTATTTAAATATATGAAAATATTTACCTGCATATCCTATTCAATCCATTACAAAAATAGCATATAAATCTGGAGGAGGAAGATAAAGCTATCAATTTACATTAAACTTTGATAAACAAAGGCAGGCCTATGACCTTTGGTAAGTAAGATAAGTAATACTCCTAGAAGATAAATAAATAAAAAGGCTCCTAGAGGATAACATAGAACAGTATCTTCCTGACCATGTGATAGGAAAATATTTCTTAAATGGGACACAAAAAGCACCAATCACAAAGGAAAGAATCAATAAATTGATTACATTAAAATTGGAGACTGTTCATCTAAATACCAGTGAAAGTCATGGCACAGAGTGGGAAAAGGCATTTATAACATGCATAATTAACAAAAGACTCATCCATATCTGTAAATCAGTGAGAAAGAGACTCATCACAGGATAAAACTGAGCAAGAGATTAGAACAAAGCATTCCTAAGGAAGGAGATCCAAACTGCCTTAATACTTTGTTCAATGACACACATCAGGGAAAAGCATGTGGAAACCCCAGGCAGATACCACTGCTCAGTGGTTTAAACTGAAAAGACCCAAAATATTAACTATTGATGAGGATAGGAATTCTCCTACCTGTTGGTGAAAATATAAACTTCGACAGTCACTGTGGAAAGCATTCTGGCAATACTCCTCAGCAGAAATTCTATCCATTTATATGAGGCCCAACAAAATTGCATTCATAGTAGCACTATTCATAATAGCCAAAAACTAAAAATAAATTCTCTATAAATAGCTAAGGGATAGAGCACTTGCCTAGCATGCCTGAGGCCCTGAATTCAATCCCCAGCACCACAATAAATAAATAAATTAACAAATAAATAAATGTGATATAATGTGGTCTTATAGTAAGTATTCATCTATAAAGTACCATACCCCTAAGAAATGAATGAATCTCACTAACATTGAGCAATCGAAGCAAGACAAAGAATACATGCTGTAGAATTCCATTTAAGCAAAGTACAAAAATGGACAAAACTAATATGTTGTTAGAAATCAGGGGACCTTGGAGGAAGAAGGAAGAGTGTGTGGAAGTTAGGTAACAGAGGTTTCTTGTCTGTTGTTTATGGTCACAACAGTTGTCCACTCTGATCCTTCATCAGGCTGTACACACATGGCCTCTATTTTTCAGCATGTAGTTTCACTTCAGTTAAAAAGGTTATTTAAAGCAAAGGAGTAATTGTGAAAACCCGTGATCTCTGAGATTTATAAGGACTCAAATATAAAATGTTGTATATTTCAGTAAATTTCAAAGGAATCCTCCCCTTACTTTGGTGATGTGAGGTATTGATGACCTGTCTCTCTCCCCTAATAGGCTCTGAACTCCTTGGGAGCGGGCCCCATGTCCTCATCTCTGCTTGACACAATGGACTCTCACTGAGGAGATGTGGGATCTGAGAAACAATGTACTAAACCTGAAAAATATACTTCTGTTCCAAGGTCAAAAAAACTACTGAAGCCACCTTGCAGACAATACAAGATATGGTCACCATTGAGGACTACGATGTATCTGAATGTTTCCAGCACAGCCGCTCCACAGAGTCTGTGAAGTCCACTGTCTCTGAAACCTACCTGAGCAAACCCAGCATCGCCAAGAGGAGAGCCAACCAGCAGGAAACCGAGCAATTCTACTTCATGGTACTCCCATTGCTCCCCCAGCCACTCTTGAGAGGGCCCAGATCCACAGTACCCTAGTGCTGCTTCCATAACTGCATCAGAATCATCTGGGGTCTTGATTAAGATATGGACTCCTGGGGCTGGGGTTGTGGCTAGGCAGTAGAATGCTCGCCTAGCATGCACGAGGCCCTGGGTTCAATCCTCAGCACCACATAAATATAAAATAAAGATATTGTGTCTACCTAAAATTAAAAATAAATAAATTTTTTTTTTTTTTTTTAAAAAAGATATGTACTCACGCTCAGAGTTCCTGATTCATTCAGTCTTGATAGAATTAGGAGTTCACGAAGAAGTTAAAACTGCTCTAAAAACAGGACCTTTAGGGGCTGGGGTTGTGGCTCAGTGGTAGAGACCTTGCCTGGCACACGTGTGAGGCACTGGGTTCGATCCTCAGCACCATATAAAAATAAAGAAAAAATTGTCTCCATCTACAATTAAAAAAACAATTTTTTTTTAAACAGGACCTTTAAACTTTAACTGCTTATTAAAATGCAGATTTGATTTCGGTGGGTCTGGGGAGGAAGGGGCCTGAGAGTCTGCACCTGGAATAGGCTCCCAAGTGATGGCTGATACTGTCAGACTGCAGACCGCACGTTGAGTAGCACAATTCTAGAATCGAGAAGATAAAAGTGACTGGGCTTGATATCTCTTATGAAAAGTTCCTTGACATTGAATAGTTTGAAAACTTAAAAATATATATATTTTTACCTTTCAATTGCCTTTTGCAGAAACTTAGAGAATATTTGGAAGGCAGTAATCTCATCACAAAACTTCAAGCCAAACATGACTTGCTGCAGAGGACTCTTGGAGAAGGTCAGTTTTGTGGGCTTTGTGGGAAGATGATGTAGATTATGTATTGTGTCATGAGTGTATTCCATAAAGAGTGGATCATCTACCTGCAATTTAAGAAACAACACGATGTGTTTAGAATTGTTTTTATCTGTGCCTGTGATGATCAAGTTCTCCCCTCAATCCTTTTTTTTTAAGCTTGGTGGTGAACTTGAGGAATAGTCACTGAGGAAGGGCTGACAGCTAACACAGAGCTCCTGTGGGATCTTAGAGCATGGTGCTCTGATGGGGGACATTGGGAGGGCCTTACTTGCCGCCACCTGCTGACCCCAGTCACTTACTCCTTCCCTTCTTGGGCTTCTCCAGCCCCACCCCTGTTTGTTTTAATGGGCTGGTCTTTGTTGTTCCATCTATTGACTTTTTGGACTCTGGAAACCAGCTAAACGAGTTTGGGTGATTTTTTTTTTTCCTCTTTCATTAGGCATTGTTGGTAGTTGAGAAATAATATTGCTGTGCCTAATAATAAAAACAAATGCAAGAGTTAATGCTTACATAAGACTTTCTCTGGGCGGGGCATTGTTTTGAACTATATTCTTAACTGAGAGCTCTTAGTTTCTTCATTTTTACAAATGAGCAAAATGGACTAAAAACATAGGGGACTTTGTAAATGCTGTTCTTTCTCATTTTGTCTTTATGAAATTTTAAAGGAAAAAATAAATACAAAGGCCTTGTCTTAAGTGCCTCAGAGTATGCCCTTTTAATTATCTTTTATTTACACTAAATCCTGCTAAACATTATAAAAAATACAAGACAATTTAGAAGAGGGTGGGAAATGAGAGAAATGAGTGGAGTGACCGAGTCAAAAAGAGTTTGTACACATAGACCTGTACCCCGGCCCTCCTACCATTCTGGAATTTTCCTTGCCCAGAAAGCAGTGTTCCCATCACCTGTCTCATGTTTTCCTCTAAAGAACCCATCAACACCAGGGAATGACCACATGAAGAAAGGTTATCATGACCCAAGCCTCCACATATTACACAGTTAAGATGTCCTATTCCAAAACAAAAGGCCAATTTCACATAAGAGAAAATATTTAAACTACTGAAAAGTGACTAAAAAATAAAACAACCAAATGCAATGTGTGACCCTTCATTAAATCCTGAATCAAAAAACAAGAGTTATGAAGGATATCTTAAGCACAATGGGGGAAAAAATATATAAACTTTATATTATTGAATTAACGTTAATTTTCTTAGTTATGATAATGGTACTGTGATTATAAAGAATGGTCTTATTCTTAAAAACACTCACTTTAGTATCATTACTTTTAAATGGTTCAGAAAAAGATAGATGATAAAACCAATGTGGTAAGTATGAATAATTGGGAAATCTAAACAAAGGGTATATAGGATATTCCTGGTACTATTCTTTCAACTCTTCTGTAGGTTTGAATTAAAAATAAATAAATAAGCCTTTTTATCTCAATAGTTTTCTCACTGAGCAATTGTGTCACTTTTTTTCCCTTCTCCCTCATAGTGTCATGTAAATTCCTCCCCTACCCCTCATTTATCATAAATGCCTGATATTTTAAGCAATAACTTCAAGGTCAGTTGCCAGCCCCGAAGCATAAATTATCAAGTATAGAGGAATGCTTTCAGACACAAAGCTCTTCCCTACAAGTCTGAAGTCCTCCTGTCTTTAGAAATCGTTGAGTTTGAGAGAATTCAGTACTGTGGGTAAATTCATTCTTGGCGCTTTATGCAGACACGCGTTAATGTGGCTTAAAGCCACGTTCTGAAACTTTGATGGGACTCATTCAACATAATTTCTCCTAGGTCTCCTAGAGAGAAAGCCCCAATAGTTTTTACGTGTCATTTTACATGTCATTCTTGGATAGAGCTATATTTTGGCCAATTTGCTGAGTCTGTATGCCAGATTCTGTCTCTAGCTGCTGTGCTGTGTAAAGCCACATTATATCTTGTGAACCCTAAGCCAGAAATTCTTCATCTCAGAATTTTCTTTCAGTGGGTTCCAGTGTCTCACAGTGCCACAACTATGTTCAGGTGTCCGAGACCTTCACTGCCCTCAGTTTCTTCTGCAGAAGGAACTGGATGGCTTTCATGTGGTGGCCGCAGACACACTGGGCTCTGCCCATAGGTTGCAGACCTCTGTATTCCCCAGTCCTGCCCCTCAAGCAGGCTTGGCAACACACCAGTTTCTGGTCAGTGGCTGGGTTTGTCACCCAGAGAAAATCTGAGCATGGTAGACATGCTCCACCTTTCAGTTGTGACCATTGTGAGTCTGCTGGCTTTCCATGCAAGCCCTATTCACATTAATAACTTATACTAAAGGAGACCAGGGGATTGAGTGGCGCCTGTCCCATGGTGAAGTAATCCAGTGGTGAGCCCTTAGGAAGGGATCCAAGTCCTGATTTGGTTAAATAAGGTTAGTAGGACAGGATTAAGGGGCATGTTTGGGGACAGTCTTGACTTTTGAGATAGATAGAAATCACCTCTCTGAATTATACTAGACTCACTGCTGCAAAAACTGCCTTCATGGTAAAACAAATAGAGCCTAACCCCAGGATTTAGCAGTTGATCGTGCACAGCTGAGACTCTAACTACAGACATGTGTTTGGCCTGCCGTACTGCTCGCTTTTGGCAGGCTACCAGTGGCCCAGTAAGTTCTGTGCTTTACAACATTATGAAACAACTACATGGGGCTCTTAAAGTGACACTGTCAAAATTCCGAATTCTAAATCTTCAAAAAGTATTAATATAGAAAGAAACACATAATGAGCCACACTCACCATCACCTTCTTCATCCTTCAGCAACACCACTGTATCTTTTTGTGATGTCATTTGTTTTTAAATCCATTTGATTGATGATAGTAAATGAAATATACATCTATAAAACTGAGGTTCTTTTTCAGTAGTGAGCCTTAATGTTCACATTGGCTTCTTTGTGTACATAAGGAGCTAAGAGCATGTAAATATCTATAAAAACCTTTTGCTCAACCCGGAAAATCTGACATTGAGAGCCGAGTTCTATGTTACATTGTTTTCTGCCCTGGGCCTGAGGAATTCAATGGGGTATCTTCACGTAATCCATTGTCTGTCTTTGAGTAGGAGTACAAATAAACTTTCAAAAGACAAGCTGATTGTGAATAATTATGTCTTCTTAGAAAAGCACTGAAGTCGTTGGTATTCTTAAGAAAGAAAAGGACTGGGAAGTGACGCCAGGAATCCTCATCAGTCATTCATTAGGACAAATCCGTGGTGTCTCCATCCAGTTTGAGCTGTGCATATTTTAAATATTTTTCTCTAGCTTTTTTTTTTTTTTAATCTCGAGTTGCCACCAAATTGTGCGTCGTTTTTTTCCCTTTTGCTGCATAGAGACACGATGCATTTAGGTGTGAAAAATAATTCACTTCATAATTCTCAAGTGAAATTTAAGAGTAATCAAAGGGAGTGTATGTACCAAGAAAGTTAATCCTGGGTCATTTTATTTCCTCCAAATGTCTTGTATGGGAGAGGAAGGCAGTGTGTGGCTCTGTAGCTTTCAATAATTAAATAGGCTTCCAAAGAAAATGCTTGAAATCTAATCCTCAGACCACTGGAAGCTTTCACATTTCTCTGGGAAGGAGAGCCTTCAAAGCCTGTGCATTATTGATCTATTAATGATGATACTGATTAAAAAATAAAACCTCATTCATCAGCTGAGACACACTGAGGTCTATTAGCTGAGAAAACGATGGATGTGGTGGTGCATGCTGTGAGTGATAGTTCTTGCAAAGCTTGCTCTTGGTTCATTACTCAAAACTTATCTTTTATAGGTTTTTAATTTTTTATTTCATGCTATTAACTATAGATGGATGGAGCAAAATAATTTTAAGCCACTTTATATAATCATCCTTTTCTAAATCTAGGGAATAACTTGATGGGATATTTTAACAACAAAAAAGAAAAATATTCAAGTTCTAAAACATTTCACTTCTAAGTATTATCATCAGCATCACTACCATTGACTCACTTGAAAATGATTAGCCTGTATTATTTAAGGTTTCAGATATTTGCTAATTTAATAATTTTCATATTTATGTAATGTTTTTAGATTTATTAAAACCTTTATGATTTTTTATTCTTCTAGGACAGACAGAATCATAAGCCATGATTCATACTTTTCCTATAGGATTACTCAAAGTGTTTTCCAGGAAAAAAGACTCACTTTTTTTTTTCTGTTTGTTTGTTTGTCTATTTGTGGTGCTGGGACAGAACTCAGAGCCCTTGTGCATGCTAAGATGTGCTATACCACTGAGAGCTACATCCCCAGCCCAAGGCTTACATTTTTAAATTAGTACAGTTAGTGCTTGGGAGCTCAGAGTTAGAATTAAAACAAACCTGGATCTAGAGCCAAGTCCACCCCTTACTAATAGCATGACCCTGGATAAGTCCTTTCTCTATGTGCTCAGTCTCTTTTGTAAAAGAAGAATAAGGTTACTGTGTAGAGTATTTAATATAAAGTGCTTAGTACACTTTACAATATTTATTGCTTAATTAATACTTGGAACCTTTATTATCATAGTGTCTAATAAATATCAAACATCTTGCTATTTTTATTTTTACTAACATATATATATCATATCATACTTTTATTTCATAATAAAGCCTGCAACATGACAATACAGAACAGCGCAAGCCACATAGTTGCTTGAACCTCAACCATTTGTTCATTCTACTAGTTCACTCTTGGTGATCTCAGTCAGCTCCTATGGTCCCAGCACAACCTAACTGGTAGTAACTCAGATCTTTACCTCCATCCCTGTCCTCTCTGTGCCTTAACCTTATCTGGCCAGATTTCTGCTGGACACTTCTATTTGACGGTCTACAAATCCCCAAATGTCAGCCTACTGTCTGTCCCTCTCCTTCCCAGCAGTTCTCTTCCATTCATGAATATCTATGTTTTTTTCTGCAGTTCCGTGTAAATGTTTCCTTTGTTCTTCTCCCAAGTAGCAGAAGATCAGCAAAAGAACCTATAGTTAAAAAATAAAACCTAAAAGGACCTATAGTTAAAAGACAGGATCAGGTAGAGGAAGAGGAATCAGGTACTATCCCTTCCCCCTCATTTGCACTCCAACTCTGGCCAAGAACTAATTCTGCCAACACTTATAGCAACCTAAATCTATCTATGTTGAAAAAGGTGTTCTCTGATATTATCTGTTGCCCCCTGCTTAATCACTAGATAAAAATCAAACACTTCATGTCACTTTTTATTCAAGAGCAGATAGAGTAGCAGGCTCTGTTACAGCCTGGAGTCTTCATCCACCATTCCCAAGAAGTCAGCTTTCTCTACAGTGTGAATCTGCACTACAAAAGTATTATATATCATATACTTATAGGGCCTTGCCTATAGGTCTGAATCACTGCATTATGATATAATGACCCGAGCTCACCCATTTTTGCTGCAATATGACCTTCCTCTGCCAGCTATATGTTCAAGCTGTTTCAGAATCAATCATCATTTTGCAAACAAATCAGCTGAATGGTTCAGCTCTCCCAAACCTCTTCTCCACCCAGAATGTAAGAAAGAGCAGACAGCAGCCATTGACACATATAAGCTTGAAATTAGAGCAGATCATGTGAGTGCTATGAAAATTCAGCCCTGTTATTTAAAACAAGTCAAGAAGCCCAAATGTCTAAGAAGCAACTCCTACTTTAAGTGACAGAACTCTGTGAAAGGCTTTTAGCTTTCAAGTTGCTGGAATGCAGTATAATTTAATGTTCTTGTACATTATTATCTGCAAATGTCATTTCTGCTTAGAGAATGCAACTTCTCTTACAGTGCCCTGATTTCATGTCACAGAAAGAATACCAATTTTGTCTAAAGGAAATGGAGTTGTCTCAACTGTTTGACCTCATACTTCTCCACAAATATCATTCAAGACAAAATAACTAACATGCAAATCTTGGGATATATTGTATTTTTATTTTGTGTTTAAAATTACAGTCAAGCAGCTATTTCTTGTTTTAAAAAAACTACCTCAAATTATCAGATGAAATGTGTACCTCATCTATAGAATTAATTAAAATTGTGTAAATTTCATGCAATATTGACTTTTAATTATTTGTCTACCTTTATATGGTATACTCATGCTTGCTACCATAAAAATGTGTAAGTTAAAAACTCAGTATCTTAAAATAAGGGACAGATAATATAAAAGACTATCAAATCCACTCTACTGATTCCATTGAATTGACTAATTTTATTTTCTGTTTCTGCAGGTCACAGAGCTGAATATATGACAACAAGGTAGGAAGATATTTTATTATAATTGATAATGTATCTCACTTCCTTTTCTATTTAACAAGAATCAAATACTTGGGGTTCTCACCAGATTAGATACACTCTAGAATATCTGAGGGTTTCCCAGTGGAATTTTAAATCTTCTTTAATAAGCAGAACCAGTATCAAAGACCTCAGCTGAACAGGTTTGGTTTATCTAATCCAAACACATTAAGTTTTTAAAAATATTATGACAAGACTTTTGATTTGATAATTTAGTTAACATATAATATGATATGTATATCTACCGCAATAGTAAGTAGAAAGTATTAATTACAGCCAGGCTGAGTGGTACATGCCTATAATCCCAGCTACTTGGAAGGCAGAGGCAGGAGGAAAGTTTGAAGCCAGCCTGGGCAGCTTAGTGAGACCCTGTCTCAAAATAAAAATTTAAAATGTAGCTCAGTGGTAGCTCAGTGGTAGAGCACTTTCCTAGCATGTGCAAAGCTCTGAGTTCAATACTTACTACTATAAAAAAGAAAAAAAAAAAAGGAAAAAGGAAGGGAAGAAAGGAACAAAAAGAAAAAATTAGTTCCTTTGTGCTTCTACTTTGTCTTATGTCAGATAAAAAGTAGAACTATATTGAACACTTAGGATTTTAGCTTTCTGCTAAACCCTTTTTGGTTTACTTTAAAAACTGAAATTTTGGCTGGGCATGGTGGTGCCTGTAATCCCATGGCTGGGGGAGGCTGAGGTAGGAGGAACACAAGTTCAAAGTCAACCTCAGCAATTTAGTGAGACCCTAAGCAACTTAGCGAGACCCCATCTCAAAATATAAAACATTTTTTAAAAAGGGCTGGGGATGTTGCTCGGTGGTTAAGTGTCCCTGGGTTCAATCCCTGTTTTTTTGTTCTGTTTTGTTTTTTTGTTTTTGTTTTTGTTTTTTAAGTTGAACTTCTAACACCTACAATCCATTGCTTTTTTTCCCCTTACCTTTCATAGAAGGATTTTGAAGTTACTGCTAGGAAAGAAAAGCCATTTTGGAAGCTGATCCTGATTTGGATTGGAGAACACTTGTCCCTGCTTTTATGTTTCTATGGCACCATTTGTACAGTAGCCAGAAATTATTCTAATTGACTAGCAAGACTTTGAATTTTTGAAGGCTGTTCTGTTTGAAGTAAGAGGTTTTTAGAACATTAGTGTATCTGGCAATTTGGTTTTCAAGGTTCTATACTGTTAGACAATTGATTCAGAAGGAAGTTCCTCTTACTTCCTGGTGAATTAACTGGAAAGATAAAGCTACTCACTTTTCTAAACTTATCAAAAAAAAAAAAAAAAAAAAAAACTGCTGAGGTTTTTCTTTAGTTGGTAAGTGACAAAGAGGAATATTGCTTCTGTTAGTAGTATGCAGCTTATGGAGATAATTTTTACATATAATATCTCTTTACACCATCAATTTTTTTCCTGCTGTTTCTAGGCTATGACTCATGTAAGACAACTAAAAATATTTAAAGTCTTCCAATTTAGTATTTTGCAATAAAAACTGTAATTGCCAAATAAGCTAGATATTCACATCAACCTGACAATACTTCCTCTCATGTGGACAAACCCATTCAGGAAATCAAACTGCCAGGAAGTCGAAGTTGTGTGATAGGCACAGAGCCAAAATGAGTCAGGCAGCTGGGAGCTAAATAGCCTTGACTCTGTTCACCTGATATGGGCAGAGTGGAGCCAGAACTGTGGGCACCCTATTCTGCACCTCTGCCATGAAATTGACTTTGATAGGTATTCAGGCAGTTAATTTTAATCCAAGTCCCTCTCACAACTTTAGTTTCTTCACGTTTATCTCATACTTTAGAACCTTTGGGACAACAATCTGCAGGTCTTTAGTAGAAATATCAAGACATCCCTGTTAGCCCCTGCTACGATTGCCTTGTGTCTTCCAATCATTCAGGAACAAATATCCAATGCCCCTGGAGGTTTTGTCTCCAGCTACAGAATTTGGTAATCTCACGAATCAGTGACCAAATTCTGATCCCCTTAGCTTCGACAGGTACTCCAGATATCACCAAACATACAGCTCTGTTGAATCTTGTAATAGTTATGTTTTCCAGTTTCTGTATGTCATGATATATATTGGTAAGTGATATCTTGGGTCCTTGCCAAGTCTGGAGGGACTGCCTCTCCCAGAGTTAGTCAGGTCTTTACCAGCCAATACAGAGCCCACATTAGAGTCCACCTCCTTCATCAGATTCTCACCCAGGACTACTGTTTCCCCTTGCCTCGGGGCAGGAATAGACTAGGGATAGTCACAGTGCCACAGAGCCCATGGATATTATTCAAATCCACCTCTCTGAAACCTGGTGATCCTGTTTCTCCCCTACTTTCCCAGGCAAACCACAACAAAGGCTCTTACCCACATTTCCCCCTTGCTCCCTCTGCCTCCTGTGTGCCTCTCCCTAACCCCAGACAGAGCAGCAGACTGTGGGCCCTCCTCTGGGAACTGGAAGTCACAAACCATGTTTTCAATGGCAGTCATCTCTTGATCTGTTGACTTCACCATACCTAGATTTTAAAACATTTACAAAATAGTGAAAATGTGGGTGAAATCTAATATATATGGTTAAACTCCTTGGTAGTTAGTTGTTTTGCTTTTTCATACCTATCAGATTTCTTACCCCATGAGTGGCACTTAATTTAGTGTACAAAAATTTCAGAATTTTTCAGCAGTGGTAGATCATGACTTGCTGCTTGATCGAAGTTTCCATATTCATTTTTACATATTTGAGAAGGCTCCTCTTGAGCTGTGAGACACCGTGACACCCCTGGTGCTGCTGCATCAGTCCTCTGAGCCCACCTGCGGGGAGAGTCTTAGAATTTAGCTATGAAAGGCTTTCTCAGCAGGTTCATTCCTCTGCATCTCTTGATTGCTGTGGTAGTATTTTTTGAAGCCATTTGGGCTTCAACATAAATTTTGGGGATTTGGTTTCTAAACAAGACTTTCTGAATTTTAACAAAATGAATTAAAAAGATGATTCTTCCTAGACAGTCTATTGTTTAATGGAGAGTTTTGCATTATTTCCCACTGTGTTGTGCATTGTCCTCAATGTTTAAGAGGTTTAAATTGGAATATCTGGAAAGAGGTGACCGGGCTCTTGTTCCATGTATTCCTTTGTGTGCAGATTTAGAAGTTGAGTCAGGTAATCCCGTCCCTCTTTCCTCTAAAGGGAGAAGGCAGAAAAAGAGTGCTTCCCTCCAATTACAGAGCAGGGTTTCTAAAGACAGTACCTGTGCCCTGCATGTGCATATGTCAGATCTGAGCCTGTGTCCCCAGTCAGAACCATCATTGATGCCAAACTCTTTTTTTTCCCTCATCTTTGACTCATTAATAGTTAACATAAAATCCCATTAATACTTGAGGGGTACTGAACAGATGTGATATTACTTACACTGAAAAATTATATTGTAGCTAAAAATTTTATATTTAATTTCTCATTTGGGGATGTATGAGAACCCTAATTTTTACCACTGATTGTGCCTTACTATGTGACTTGTAAACCAAATAATAAGAACCCTACTTTATAACATTTGCCCAAATAGTTCATTTTGCATTTGGTAATGCTTATCATTTTTAAACAAACTAGCAAACAAATGCCAGCTACAACTATAAGAAAACATAATCTAAAGGAATAGCTTATATGTTTTTTGATACATAAGTAAAAGTAAATAAATGGGAAGGGGCGGGACTGTTTTTCCTGTGGGTGGGGGTGGGGAAGGAACCCAAGATCCCATGTTTTGTAATTCTGATGTGACCTACGGGTGTTTCATTTATTGTTTGATTTCTGCCATGCTCAGTAATTATATTCCCTTCCCTTAGGCCTCCAAATGTTCCCCCTAAGCCCCAGAAACACAGGAAGTCCAGACCCCGCTCACAGTATAATGCTAAGTTGTTTAATGGGGATTTGGAAACATTCGTCAAGGTACCGCACCAGCCATCTGGGTGGCTGATCTCCACGCTTCTCACTATAATGGTCTCAGCCTCTCATAAAAGGGGGGCAGGTCATTATGTCCGAGTCTATCCTGGGGCTCTCTGCTTTCCCAGAAAATCAATATAATATTTCCTGAAGTCAGAGAGGAAAGAATATTTGGGTTGGATACCTTCAAAAAAGGAAATAAATGTGGGTGTTATCATGTGAGCAAAAGAGAAAGCTCTTTTCTTTATTTAAAAAAAAAAAAGAGCCATAAATTATTAAAAAAAAAAAAAAAAGGAAACAAGAAACCTGATAAGATGTTTTATTTTTCTTCATGCAAATGAGATGGCACAAAATATATTTTTAAAATCCATTTGTTAGACTTGCTCTGAAGCACAGCGAGAGTTTTGACATCTGATGACTTGAGGAATAAATTATATTGGATCAATTGTAAGACCCTGTGGTCTGTGTCTTGTATCTCTGCTGCGATTACTCTGTCTTCTTTTTCATCTGTGTTTCTGATAATGCTTCTAGCCGAGGACGAAGGAACTCGCACACGAGGCACCAGGTATAGTGCTAGAGGGAAGTGAGGGCTTGGCCTCTCTCGCTGCTGGTCTCATTTCCAAGTCCTACTCCTGCTTGGCTTTAATTCGAGTTTTTAAGGGCTTTCAAAGAAAAATGTTTGCAGTTGGAAATTCGACAGGTTTATAAATAAGATTTACTTAAGAAGGAACACCAGTATGAGGAATAGTCTCCTCTGGTAAAAGAAGATAAATGCTTGGTTTTTACATTTATGTGTTTGGAAGATGTATCAAATTGAGGTCAAGGGCTTTTATTAGGGAAAGTGAATGTTAAATACCAAAATGCATTTAATAAAGATTATGGATCCTAATGTAAATTATACACACATAAAAGGAGCTTTCTCCTTCATAGCTCACATTTTATATCATGGGCCGCTGCTGTGCTTTTGAAGACTAAATCTGTGTCATGTCATAGACATTTACTTTCTTTAAAAATATATCTTGTCTACTGAATATATGCGCTAATGAATAAAAAGTATGTGCATGCACCATGTCTATGGACAGACAGATACATCTATACATGGAAAGGGAGAGGGATTGGAAACCTCTAGCAGCTTTGAAAATGAGCCCTAACCCCGAAATTAAGTGAAAAGCCACTGAGCAACCTAAATAGCAATCACAAATCCATTGCCTTGAGCTTTAAACCCAGAAGAGCCTTATTGGCTCTAATTTAATGTAAAATTATTGTCAAATTTGATTATCTAGTTTCCCAGCCCATGGCATATAAGCAGCGGCAAATTGGATGGAGAGAGGGAAACAATAAAATGAAGGCAGTGAGATATGCAGCTGATGGCCTGGCAGGGAAAGAGAATACGGGAAAGCTCAAGGAAGCAGCTATAGGATTCTGCCATATTTGCTGATGTTCTATGAGAATGGATGCTTAAGATGATAGGAAAGCACATCATATTTTAAAAGATTTTCCATTAAGAATTGCTAAAAGAAGCCAAACTAAGGTACTAAAGAAGAAGCAAAGCAGTTGTGGGAATTTACCTCTGTGAGCTCTCCACCATCTGGGATGATGGATTGAGGAAACTTCGGCAGTGACTATAACATGGAGAAGGGTGCAGAGGTCTCTCTCTGCGCATCTGAAAAGTGCTTGTCCAGTTGAGATCTCCTCAGTACTGCTGTGAGGCTGCAAGAGCAAAGCCATTTTTTTTTTCCTGTAGGGAAACTGAGACACAAAGAGATTTGTTTGAATGGCAGCTGGAATGCAGCCCCTGATGGTTTCACTTCTTAGAAAATATTTTATGTCACCCATGAAATTAAATTCAAACATGCTCATTACTTTTTGACTACAAAATTCCTTGAATCTGAATGAAATTCCAATCACCTGAGTGACTGTAAAGGTAAAAATATGTTTAGATAATACATAAACATTTCATTTAGAAATTTCTTACTGCAAACATTTTTCTTTTAATAATCTTTTATTCCTTGTTTTTCTTTTTTGTTTTGATACTAAGTTCTACAGAGGTGTAAACTAATATTCTCCTTCCATCACTTATGTTTAAATATTTATTGCTCTTTTATTTTATATAGTTACATGAAATGTTCATATGACAGTTATTCCCACTAAAACATGTTTGTGTTTTAAAGAAAAATCCCTGCGGGTATTGAGTAAAGTTTAATGTAATTACATTGCTGTTCTTAAGCCAACTAGTTCACATGAAGATGTGCTTTTATTCTTAAGGCTCTTCTTTAAGGAATTAATAAAATGTATGCTCCTAAAACAAATTAACTAATCAGAGAAATTTAATGCAGGCTCCAGAAGTAATTGAACCATTAACTGGTTTATACACTGATTAGATTGTCTTAAAACTTAAAATGAAACTATTCCTTAAGAAGTGCATTACCCGTTCCAGAAATAGTAAAGAGCTTAAATTGCTGATCTGTATTATTCCCAATCTTTGCCCCCACTGCTTAATTGGAAACGTTCATGGATTCTGAATTGTTCTAATATATCAAGAACAAGTTCTTCTTGTGTTTCAGAATAAAATTCCTCATGAATTAGGCCTTATGTCAGCTAATCATTTTTTAATCCCATGTTTCCTTTAAAGTTCTAATTCCTGAAAGATCAGAGTCTTAAAAGTACATGAAGAATAATTCCATACTCAGTAACTCAATTTAACTCTGCGGAGTGCATGGCATTGATACATTTTTAACTATGGCCGCGACAGCTCCTTCATCTCATTTGTCACCCTCTGTGTGTTTTAAAGTATATTCAGAATTCACATATGTTCAGTTGAAGGCAGTGAGTGACTATTTTACAAGACTTGAAGAAACAGGACAAAAAAAAAAATCTTCCTTCCTAAGAAAATGAGATCTAATGGGATGGACATTTGTGTCATCTTTTTTTCTTAATCCTTAAAACATGAAAAATAGGAAGGGTCTAAAAGGATGAGTAGGTTCTGATGCAAACTAAGTAAATACATGAGACATTTTTATTACCTGTGAAACAGTTCCTATAGTAGGCATTTGTAACCGTGGAAGTGATTTTTGTAACTCATCATGCAGGTGGCAAATTCTCTGGAATGTGGCAAAGAGATGGCTGGAAGGTGACTCTTTTAAGTTGCACTATTTGGTGACTAGTGCAACTTAATCAGTTCTAAGGTGCTATGATTATGATGCATAGTGTTTCTTTAAAGTCCATCAAAGAGTGACCACTTGTGTCGGGAACTCTTTCAAAAAATTAGTTCTTCATTTTGGTATGTAAGCTTAAGTAAAAGAGATGAGTTAGCTTTTGACATCTCTAGACATAGAAGGCTAAGTTGAAGCCAGTGTTGCTTTCTTGTGTTAAATGTATTTAATGTAGTTTGCTTCAGAATGGAAATATACCTTTGCTTAAATATAAATCCTTTCACTATTCATTGATTCATTCATTCATTCACTCATTTTGGTGTTGTAGGTTTTAGAGGGGGTGGATTTGGAAATCTAAAAGGATAGAAAAACTCTAATTACTGTTGAACCACGAGCCTTATTCTTATGTGTGATTTAGATCTCTCCTTTGAAGTTCACTGATTTCCCTCTCTTTACCAGGACTCAGGACAGGTCATCCCCCTCATTGTGGAAAGCTGTATTCGGTTCATCAATCTCTATGGTAAGCCATAAACTACATAATTCTTATTTTAAAAAAAAATTATCACCAGCAGTGTTTCAGCGAACATTTCTTTGTGCTTCACATTGAACTCTTGGGAAAAGGAGACCTACAGGTTGTGATGGAGTGCCTCATTCTCTTTTGCCTTCTGTTGCCTTTAGGTCTTCAGCATCAAGGGATTTTCAGAGTGTCTGGCTCCCAGGTGGAAGTCAATGATATTAAAAATTCATTTGAGAGAGGTAATTGTGTGTCTATACCTATAAGCAAAACATGTTAAGAAGTTGTCATCTCCTGTCCTGCAGTGGTAAACTCACTCTGTATAACCTCAAAACCTTTACTTCAGTGTGGATGCTGGGGTCAGAATCTATTCAGAATAGCTGAGGAACAGGCCCAAGTCATGTGCTTGTTATTAAATGTAGAAAAGCATATGAGCTGTGCATTGTGGTTTAGGACTAACAGTGATCCCCCGTGATGTGTGTGAAAGGTGGCGCCTGAAACGGTTCTAGAAGAAGCAGGGTGGTCCTGGCCTACACAGAAGGTGTGTGAGATGGCTCCTCCCAACTGCCCCCTTTCTCCTTCCTTCCTCAAGAGCTCTTTCTTTCCTCTCGTTACCATCCCTGCCTCCTTCCTGTGACCCTTCTTGTTTCCTTACTGTATTCATAATTGGCTGTCACATGAATTCTACTGAACTATTAATGAGAGCATTATGATTAGCAAAATCCTACATTTTTCATGTCAGGAAGACCTAGAATCAAATCCGAGTCCCATGGGATTTGGGTCAAGTGACTCAGTTCTTACTTTGGCCTCAGTTTCCTCATCTGCAAAATTATAGGATTGTTGTGAGGATTAGACTTGATCTGTGAAAATGCCTAACTCGTTTCAAGATAGCTATTATTCATTAATGCCCTCCAATTAAAATGCATTTACTTCTGGGTACATCTTTACTTTCCTTCATCTGTTTAGAGGTTAAGATGAAAATGCAGAGCAGTTACCATAGTTCCCAACTTCCCTCCCTCGGTCTCATTTCCCCTGGCCTAGACCTGGTGTAGAACCATTTAAAATTTGAAGTTGAAGAGTAGACTTGGGGCCATGCTGTTTTTTTCTAGTTCAAAATTCTCTGGCCAACATGATGCATAGGAGCAGAGGAACCTCCCCTTCCTTATTGACCATATTCAGAATGACAGGTTCAAACATAGTGAAGCATCTGGTTCCTGTGCCAGCCACAGCAAGCAGATGCTCTATTATTTTTCCTTGCAAATTCCCCTGGTATTATTAGTTTGTAATTTGTTGGGCTGAAGTTTTCTCACAGTGGGCCAAAAACAATAATAATAATAATAATTCTGGTGAATTTGTGTTCAATGATTTTTCAGCCCTAACAAGCAGAAGAAAAAAAGGAACAACAAGTTCCTGAAAATAAACTGCCCCAAAAGGCAAACAATATGTTAGAATCCAAAATCCACTTTGTGTGAACCTTAGAAAGAGTAGATTTGTGAAATCTAGACCTGTGATTTAAGGCTGCATGTTATGTTGAGCTTATTAAGGATTTTATCTGTTTAATTCTCAGAGAGGTGGGCTAGCCAGCCCAATTTCCTAATATTTTAAAATTGCTTACCGTGATGAAAAATAAAATTTTGTATTTGTGATATGTTTTTAAAATATGAACTTTTCATAAAGTTCTTTGGGAGGTGTCATTAAGGGGACATTTTCAGATTCCTTCTCTTGGCTTCAGAATCTTCCAGTGTTCAAGGTGCCTTTCAAATGTACTATGAACACCATCATGCCACTTGGGGAGGCACCTGTTTATTTACTTGTAGGTGTTCACAAGTTATATTTGATATTTATGATAAATTTTGTTGACCTACATAGCTTAGCCAGACAAAACTCTACTGGGTCTTTTTCCCAGTAGGATAAGAAACACAGAATGTATTTTTTGAATTCATGTCAAACTAAGATTACTGATTTTCACTTTAAAAAATGTTGGGTAAAATTATAAATCCCACAGTATTTTATTTTAAGATTTGGGTAACTTGTAAGGGAGTGTTTGGTAGCTGAAGACTTTTTTTTTTTTTTTTTTGAAGCTTTATTTTAGTTCGCTATTTTTAGGTTAATCATGGGGTGGGATATCTAAACCAATTATTTTAATTTTAGTACCATATAATCTTTCATAAAGTGTAATTAAAAGATTCATATGTGTGTGTGTGTGTGTGTGTGTGTGTGTATATATATATCTCAATGTGTGTACATAGAAACATATTCACTTTTTTTTTGTTTTATTCTTTTTAGGTGAAAATCCTCTGACTGATGACCAGAGTAATCACGATATTAACTCAGTGGCTGGTGTTCTGAAGCTCTATTTCCGTGGGCTGGAAAACCCCCTCTTTCCTAAGGAAAGATTTAATGATCTGATTTCTTGTATCAGTAAGTGGACTCTTTTTTCCTTAATATTTTCCCACCAGAATTATTACACGAACCAACTTCCTGGAAAAGGCAGGGCCCTTTTCCAAGTCCTCCTCCATACCCCATAACCACCACACTTCTGAGGCCATTTGTTTTCTTTCTGGGTCCAGCGTGAGTCATCCTCCCAGCTGTGGCCTCACCCTTAACTGAGCCGGCTTTGCACCCAACACCTCAGGCTCTGTAGGACCAGGAGCTGACTGACCCCTTAGTCACGGTAATAAAGCAGAAAATCAGGTGCCAGCTGCCTAAGAGAAGTTGTGGGCATGGACACTCACCTCTTTTGTTTGGGAGGATTTTTTTTTTTTTTTTTTTGCTTTTGGTTCTTGATTTTCTCAACCAATTTTAAAAACGGGGTAATTTACCCATCTTTGAACATTAAGAAATATGTTAATGGGATAGAAGATTATTATTATGGTACAGGAACACCAGGTGGTGGTAATCTGTCAGTGGAGAGGTGGGGATGTGGCTTAGTGGTAGAGTGCTTGCCTAACATGCATGAGGCTCTGGGACAATCCCCAGACAATAAAAAATATATAATAATAATAATAATAAATAAAATAACAATAATTATAAATACTAGTAATCATCTGTCTTTGGCCTTCCCGAGTCATGGGCCAAGTGTTCTAGGGCTGTGTATGATATATTACAAAACCAATAATCATCAACAAAGTAAAGCATTGCTGTTTTCTTCAGTAGGGGCTTTGGACACTACACAAAGGAAGGTGAAAAAGGATGATATCAAGAGTTAGTTATTAACCACAGTCGGGTTCTGTGCATCTAAAATTGCAGAGCCCCTATAAGTCTGTGTTCCCAAGCAAGAGTCTAGAGCTGACTTTAACCACTTAAGACTTTCTTAAGAATCAAACTTTACCCTTGATAAAGGAACCTCCTCAAGCCCCACCCCACCCCCACTTTGGAATTAACCATTGACTTGACCTCGAAAATGTAAAAATATTTCTCTTCTCATCCCTCCTTTCCTACCTCCGTCACCTTGGTTTCTCACTGGCACTATTATAATCTCTTAAATGGACTCACTACTTCTAGATTTTTCCTTCCTTACCTATTCTCCAACTGTCAACAGATTCAAAAGATAAAATCAGGTTATTTGCTCTCTCCCCTTTTCAAAACCTATTTCATTATTTCTTACATAAAAACCACCTTGGTGTGTCCAATTCAAATAAATGATTTCTTCTTTCTGACCTTTCCCTCTATCTGAGCTTGCCCTACCGCTATGCAGTCATCTCCTGACTCCCTTACCCTATTTTTTGCTATTGTTGAAATATGCAGAGAACATAACAAACTACACACATGCCCATTCCCACCATCATGCCTTTGCCTGGGTTAATCCCAGTGCTGTCCCCAGTAGCTGTGGACATCTGCTGTGAAGGCTCTGCTGAATTGGCACTCCTCCCAGAATGCTTCCCCCCACCAAGTGGAATTCATCACTTTCTCCTCCACTAATATTCCACTGGGTACATACATCTGTAATTTCTCTTATTGCCCTACATTATAATTGCTTTAATCCTTCTGTCTCCTTCCACAAAATAGGGAGTTTAGAGAAGAGGTCAAGAATGCAGGCTCTGGACTCAAACAACCTAAGCTCAAAGCCTAGCTCTGCCACTTAATCACCAGCTGTATGACTATTGGGCAAGGTTCTTAAGCACCCAGCCTCCCAGATTTTTCAACTATTAAAGAGGCAGAACATTAATCTGTACATCATAAGTTTGTGAGAATTGAACAAGTTAATATATGTCAAGTGCCAAGAAGAGTGTCTTGCACAGAGCATGCTCCATGACATGCCAGCACTTGGCTCCACAGGCCTGAGGTCTTGATGGGTTATTCAGTTTCATAGCCCTAACACCTGGCATAATTTCAGGTGCATGAAATTTAATACATACTTGTTGAATGACTCTAAATGAAGAGTTATATTCTACCAAAAGTTCTTTTACTGGCATCTGTGCCAAAAGTGCTGGCTGTAGCTAGGTATAAATTCCCCGGTCATAGTTCTCTCCCCACAGTCAGATCTGTCTGAAATGTAGAAGTATGTCTGTGAGTCCATTCCAAGTTCTTGCATAGCCTGAGTCATCACAGCAGACCTCTGACCCAGCTGGAAAGAACTGAAAAGGAGGTGTCTCACTTCTGGAATTCTCCTTTGGCCATGTCCAAAGATTCCCCTCACATCTTAGCCAGAAAAGTTAAGTCTGGAAAAATAATAAGTATTCTACAATGCTTAGTGGTTTTCGAGGTCTATGTCAATTTTAACATTAACATCTGCCAGTTGGATAAAAAGGATTGTCGGTTACCACTACAGAATCATTTCCCATTTCATGGATGAGAAATATTATTTCGTAGTGGTTATTAATAACTGAGGCCATAGGGTCACAGAGATCTGGGTTCCAATCCTAGCTTTACCAGCTTTGTAAACTTGGGCAAAGAGGAATACTTTATCTTATTAACTAGCTGTTTCTTCATCTACTAAATAGAGTCTGTATGAAGAATAAATGAAATAATGCATGTAAAATATTTAACATCATATGCCAGTCATGTAGTAAGCCTCAATAAATGTTGCTGGCGAACATCATTACTACTTTTACAGCTACTTCTACGTAAACTCAGTTCACATACGCCAATACCTGGGTAAGCCATTTACCACTCTGTTCCGCTATACGTGTGGTGTTTTTCGACATAATTACCTCAGATGCATTTAGAAAATGATGTTAATGTAACTCAGAAGTTGTATTGGTTCCAGCATGATTTTACCCATCATTAATATTAAATGTTTTCTAACAAAGTCAAACTTTCTCACAATTAAAGTTGGACTTAGCAAAGTGTGTAGACTGTTAGGAAAAGACAGGAAACACACACAGGCATCAATCTTTCATGCCAGCTGTGCCTGGTATGCTGCAAGTACAAATGAAGAGGCTTCAAATTCATTTACTCTTGTGTTAAAACAGTAGATTACTGAAAATCAATTAATTCATGATATTTGGTTAATTTTGATGAAATGAGTAACCTCCAGGACCTACATCTTGAAGCAGCAGCCCTGAGGTTTAAGGATGCAAAGGGTGCTAGGTGCACATTGCAGTTGAGAAATTTAACTGTTAGAATTTTTAATTAAATAGCTAACGTTCTAGTTCTCTAGCATTGGGTTTTTTTTATTTTTTAATTTGTTCTAATTAGTTATGCATTACAATAGAATGCATTTTGACACATATACACAAATGGAGCCCAGCTTCTTCCTCTGGATGTACATGGTGCAGAGCCACACCAGTAATAATACATGTATATAGGGTAATAATATCTATTTCATTCCACCGTCCTTCCCATCCCCACACCTCCTCCCTACCCTCACTCCCCTCTGCACAATCCAAAGTTCCTTCGTTCTTCCCTAGCACCCCCCACCAATATGGATCAGCATCTGCTTATCAGAGAAAACATTTGGCTTTGTTTTTGGGAGTTTGGCTTATTTTACTTAGCATGATATTCTTCAGATCCATCCACTTATCTGCAAATGCCATAATTTCATTCTTATTTAAGGCTGAGTAATATTTCATTGTGTATATGTACCACATTTTCTTTATCCATTCATCTCTTGAAGGACATCTAGGTTGATTCCATAGTTTAGCTATTGTGAATTGAGCTGCTATGAACATTGATGTGGTGGTGTCACTGTAGTAGGCTAATTTTAAGTCCTTTGGGTATATACCGAGGAGTGGGATAGCTGGGTCAAATGATGGTTCCATTCCAAGTTTTCTGAGAAATTTCCATACTGCTTTCCAGAGTGGTTGCACCAATTTGCAGTCCCACCAGCAATGTATGAGTGTACCTTTTTCCCCACATCCTCACCAATACTTATTGCTTGAATTCAAGATAATTAACACAAGGTTTATTCCCCATTAATCATGTTGGTTTTAGTGCACAATTTATCATAATGGGAGATATTAAAAAATATTTATTAGCAGTCTCTTTATATAATTCCCCCTTTATGTAAACCCCTTTTCCTCCAACATCTTGCCTCTTAAAAAGAGGGGATTCCTGATTTTATCTCCACACAAGCATTTGCTCTTACCAATGTGACAATGTATCTTACCACCATGATGATGTATCTGCATCATTTTCAATAAATTATTTGAAACTGACATCACTCATCAATATCAGTAATATTATAAACTTTTGATGATTTGAACGGAGTTGATTAATCTCCTACAATAGGCAAAAACTTTCTGGAGATTCAAAGATTTGATTCTTGCATATAAGAAGCTTAACATCTATCAGGAAAGAAAAGATGTTTATCAATAAATGCAGTCAAGGTTGAATGTGATAGAAACACATCACATTCTAACATCAGATTTAAAATTTTAGGGGAGTGAGATCTCAGAATAATAGATTGTTTTTTACCCATGTCATCTTGTAGCATTGCCATAATTGGGTTTGATTTTCCCTATTAAGGTAATTTCATGTGACAGCTATTTTGTATAGAAAAATCTTCCCTTTACGTCTTTTCTAAGAGGTTACATAAGTCCTTGGAACACCCACTACTTTTGGCTTACCTATTTTTGGATTATTTGGGGAAAGAATTGAGGAGTGACTGAGTTATTATCCTGCCATATTTGTGCCCCTAAATGACTCCATTCTTTGGAAGCTTACAAATGTATGTAGCAAGAGGGAATTTATCTTAACATTCTCTCTTTCTGTTTTAAATGTACACTATTCATTTCCCAAAAGATGCAAATTTTTTTAAGAATTACTTATCTGGATAAAGATATGATAGAATCAAGTGCAATATAAATTGGAAATGACAAACTTGGTAGTTTTTTGGTTTCTCACCCAAGAGTTGTTTTGTTTTGTTTCTGGGTCTTTTTTAAACCATCCACCTTATGAATGGTTTTGAGAATGCTCCAGGTCATGCCCACAGAGTCTGGGCAGCTTCCAGCATGTCCATGTATCATGGCTCTGAGACTCCCTAAGGCATAAGTCCAAGTAATTACTCAAGTAAGTCATGGTTTTTCCTGGCTTCTTTAGAGCTGTGAGCCCAAATGATACATTTGCACTTCATTTTGTATAATGTGCTATTATTTCAGTGACTACTTGGACCTGAGGAAACCTTTTTATAGAAGGAGATTTTTTTTTTTTTTTTACCTATCATAGAACCAACATTTAGTCATTGCAGCATACTTGAAATATACACAGAAGCACACAGGGCAAAGTACCATCCCCCATAAAGTCACTACCCAAGGAGAACCAGTGGCATTGCATTTCCTTCTAGGTTTGTTTTATATTCATGTGCACACCACATTTTTGGAAACCAAAGTGGAACTGTACTATCCATACTATTTGTAACCCATCTTCTATTTAATTGTTATTATAGAAAATTTCAGATGTCTATAGGAAGAGACAGAATAATATAATGAACTCCCATCTAATTAACAACCTATCTTTAGCAGTTTTCATTTCTCAGTCAAATATTCCACCTTTATCTCTTCTGACATCAGATCTGTGTGTGTGTGTGTGTGTGTGTGTGTGTGTGTGTGTGTGTATCTCTGGAAAATGAGAGGTACTTTTTTTTTTTCCTATTACATTTCTTATCAAAGAACAATATGTAGTCATTACAGAACACTTGAAAAATACACAGTGCACATAAAACAAAATATTGTACCTCATGATGCCACCATCCAAAGAAAAACAATGGTGTGATATATTTTATCTACAATAAACAATATATTATGTTGTATCTTAATATACAACATAACCACCATACCATTATTATACCCTAAAAAATTAATGGTTGCTTAAAGTCATCAAATAGGCAGTGGGTACTTTTTAAAAATAATTACTTTATTATGTGACTGATATGTGATCATTGTAGAAAAATTATAATTCCTCTGCATGGAAATAATTTAACTATTTTAATTTCTTTCCAGAAGATTTTTCTTCTTTTCTTGGTGGTGCTGGTTTTCGAACACAGGGCCTTACACACATACACGCTAGGCAAGCTCTCTATCTGAGCTACATCCTCAGACCATTTTCTGATGTGTATCTGTACATGTGTGTATACTTTTAAAAGGAGCATTATTCAGATATAATTCTCATACCGTACAATTCATCCATTAAAGTGTATAATTTAACTTGGCATGGTAGCACATGCCTGTAGTCCCAGTGACTCAGGAGGCTGAAACATGAGAATCACAAGTTCAAAGCCAGCCTTGGCAACTTAATGAAACAGCATCTCAAAATAAAAAAGGACTGGGGATGTGGCTCCATGGCAAAGTGCCCTTGGGTTTAAAAAAAAATACAATTCAAAGGTTTTAGTCTATTCACAGAATTATGCAACCATTACCATAATCAATTTTAGGACATTTTCATTATTCCAAAAGAAACCCCAATTATCAAACATTAGCAATCATTTTCCATTTACCTATAACCACCACCACCCCCCAGCCTCAGGCAATCATTAATCTACTTTATGTCTCTGTAGATTTGCCTATTCTTGCCATTTCATGTAAATGGAATCATAGAGTCTGTAGTGTTTTATATCTAGCTTTCACTTAGCATAAAGTTTAGCATATATCAGTACTTCATGTTATAGCATGTGTCAGTAATTTATTGTTATTGCCAAATAATATTTTGTACACATACACCACTCCTACCTGCTTTTAATAAAAATTATATCATACTAGTTTACTACAAATGGATATGAAGCTTCTTTTTGAGTTGATGAAAACATTCCAAAATTGTTGGAGGTAATGTACAATTCTGAGTATGATAAAGATCATTGAATTGTACTATTTAAATAGGTAAGTTATTTGGTACATGGTTTATATCTCAATAAAGCTGTTGTAAATAAAGTTACATAGTGGCTCTTTATAAAGCACTTTTTAAACTTAATATTAACATTTTCTCATATCAATACATATTTGTCTAAATATACTTTTGTGGCCATTTAATGATATATTTTTTTAATGTGACATCTCCTAGTTTTATACCTTCAGATTGTTCCCAATGATTTGGCAATTGTACAGAATACTATGGTGCACGTCTCAGTGCACATATCTATTTTCCCACTTCTGACTGGTTCATGAAAAAAGACTTTGAGCTCTTCCTGGTGCTGTAATGTATATTATTACTATAAAAGCTTCATTGACATACATGATGATTTTCTCTCTGAATGCTAAGTTTCTGTTTGATATCTTATAATAATGTTCTTAGGTTTCTTTTATCCTTAGACATTTTTACTAGGCTGAGTATCTGAATAGGTAAAGCTTCCTAGGCTAAGACTAACGTTCTTCAATAACCTCAATAGATATCCAGCAGAATAGGAAACGTTATTTATATATTTATTTATCTAATGCTGTTATTTAACTAATAGTGAAAGCAGTGGTTTAATTCACAGAAGTCAATTTGATATCAGTTAATGGTAGAGGTATCCAAGTAATTATTTCCCTTTTCCCCCCTATGGATAGAATGCCTTTATTTTATTTGGTTATTTTTATATGGTGCTAAGGATTGAACCCAGTGCCTCACATTTGCTAGGCATGTTCTCTGCCACTAAGCTACAGTCCCAGCCCAGTTATTTTTTTTATTTTTTATTTGCTCTTTTTGGATGTACATGACAGTAGAGTATATTTTGACATATTATACATAGTGGAATATAACTTATTCTAATTAGCATCCCATTCTTGAAGTGGTACGTGATGGGAATTACATTGGTCATATATTTTGTATATGAACATAGGAAAGTGATATCCAATTCATTCTACTGTCTTTCCCATTCCCATTCCCCCTCTCATCCCCCTATTCCCCCCTATCCAATCAGGGGAACCTCCACTCCCCCACCACCACCAATTGTGAGTCAGCATTGGCATATCAGAGAGAACATTTGGCCTTGGGTTTCTGGAGATTGGCTTATTTCACTTAGCATGATAGTCTCCAGTTCCATCCATTTACCAAAATGCCATAATTTCACTCTTATTTATGGATGAGTAATATTCCATTGTGTATATGTACCACATTTTCTTTACCCATTCATCTGTTGTAAGGCATCTAGGTTGGTTTCATAGCTTAGGGCGCGCAAGCACACACACACACACACACACACACACAGTACTATATGCAATTGAATAACACATCGATGTTGTTACAGTGAATTTAAAAATCCCCCCGGACTGGTAAATTTACCTTTAATGCTGAGGTTAGTCTATGGAGCTTGAAAATACTTGTATGCCCATTGTTAAATTATCTCAACATGTGGCCACCAGGGATTATCTTTTCCTTTGTCTACATTCTTAAGGATAAATATGCATCTTATCATTTATGATGTGTTTTCTTGCAAACGAACACTTTCATAAATAGTACCACAGAAGAACTTATATTTTGAGGGTTATGACCATTTGAATTTTTTGTAATTTTCTGTGGTGAATTTCACACACACTTTCCTGGAGCTGCCACACCCACACGTCGTGAACTTGAGACTGATGTGAGAGCCTTGCACTGCTAAGAAAAGACCATAAATTAGCCTTGAGAGCTTTGAGCATGGGACCAAGATTGGATGAATGCCACTTTTACCAAATTACAAGAGATCTTGAATTGTGGAAACAAAGTCCAGTTTAAAATAAATCAAGTAAAATACAGATTTTCCTCACTGACACCTTTTTGGAAGGGAAGAAAAGATCCATCTTTATATCCAGCATGAAACTATGGGAGCCCATGAATTGCCCACAAGGAATGCACATTAATCAGAGTGTCAGTAGCAATCATAAATTTTGACCTGGCAACTGGACTCAGGAGAGTAAATGAGTCATTTGTACCAGAGCAGAGCTCCTGTACGATGCTGGCCTCAAGCCAGCTGAGCAGAAGCCACGAGACATCCTCTCACTGGAGTGAGGCCTTGGGGGCAGATGGATTGGCTGCTCCTTCAGGCATGCCACCAACTCTATTTTGCGTGGATATGTGTTTGCTCTAGTTATAGAGAATATATGCTTGTCTCACGTGACTTTATGTCGTCTTTTTTTGGTGTCATTCTTTTCTACCCCTGTAACTTTTCACTCCTGTCTTTCATTTTTATCCCAGAGCCTCCCCAATTCTCTTTTGTTGCATTGTGGCAAAGTATACTTGACTAAAAAAAATGGACCACTTTTAAGTGTACAGTTCAGAGACATTAAGTAAATTCACATTATTGTGCAACCATTATCACTATTTCCGAATTTATCCTTCTTCTCAAACAGTACCCATTAAATACTAACTCCCTGTAGCCACCCCCGCTTCCTCCAGACCCGTAGACTGTCTGTCTTCCTTTCTGTCTCTGTGACTTTGCCCATAGTAGGTGCCTCATGTGAGTAGAATGACATCATCATAGTTGTGCCTTTGTGGCTGGCTCATGGCACTTAGCAAGATGTCCTCAGGGTTCATCCATGTTGTAGCATGTGCAGAATGACCTTTTTAAGGCTGAAAAAAAAATATTCGTGTGTGTACCACGTGTGGTTTATCCATTTATTCATGAGCATTTGGGTTGTTTCTACCTTTTGACTTTTATGAATAATGCTGCTGTAAAGTTGGTATAAAATTTGAAATTGCCTTTGAAGGGAAGAAGAACCAAGGCTAGAACTGAGAGTGAAAACAAGAGCATCTTGAAGTGAGCGTAAAGCTCCCGGAAGTTATCCCTGGGACCCCGTCTGGCCTCCTGAGCCGCTTCCCTTTATTGGACTTGACAAATATCAGAGGTCAATAATACAGAAGGAAGGATTCCATCTACATTGTTTCCTATCCTTTTCTACTGTAGGACCCCAAAACTAACAACTGATTTGACAGAATACAACATCCATTCATGTTCAGAACACTAGAAAAACTAGGGATAGTAGGAACATACCTCAACATTGTAAAAGTTATCGATGCTAAACCCATGGCCAAAATTATCTAAATGAAGAAAAATTGAAAGCATTCCCTCTAAAAACTGGAACAAGACAGGGATGCCTGCTTTTACTACTTCTATTGAATATAGTCCTAAAAACTCTAGCCAGAGCAATTAGAAGAAAGAAATTGCTGGGACACAAATAGGAAAGAAGAATTCAAACTATCCCTATTTGCTGATGACATGATTCTATATTTGGAAGACCCAGAAAACTCCTTGACCTTATAAATGAATTCAGCAAAGTAGCAGGATATAAAATTAACACCCATAAGTCAATTACATTCCTATACATCAGTGATGAATACCTGAAAGGAAATTAGGAAAACTATCCCATTCACAGTAGCCTCAAGGAAAATGAAATATTTGGGAACTTATCTAACAAAAGAGGTGAAAGACATCTACAAAGAATATGACAGAACTCTGAAGAATAAAATTGAAGAAGGCCTTAGAAGATGGAAAGATCTCCCATGTTCTTGGATAGGCAGAATTAAAGTAGTCAAAATGATCATACTACCAAAAGCACTATGCAGATTTAATGCAATTCCTATTAAGGTTCCAGTGACATTCTTCATAGTAATAGAAAAAGCAAATCATGAAATTCATTTGGAAAAATAAGAGTTCCAGAATAGCCAAAGCAATCCTCATCAAGAAAAGTGAAACAGGAGGCATCACAATACTGGACTTTAAATTATACTGCAGAGCTATAGTAACAAAAACAGCATAGTATTGGAACCAAAACAGACATGAAGACTGATGGTGCAAAATAGAAGACACAGTGACAAACCCACATAAATAGAATTATTTCATAGTAGACAAAGGCACCATAAACATACACTGGAGAAAAGATAGTCTCTTCAACAAATGGTACTTGAAAAAGTGGAAATCCATATGTAATAAAATGAAATTAGACATGTATCTCTCACCCTACATAAAACTCAATTCTAAGTGGGTCAAGAACCTAGGCATTAGACCAGAGACCCTGTGCATACTAGAAGAAAAAATAGGCCCAAATCTTCATCATGTCGGGTTAGGAACCAAATTCCTCAACAAGACTCCTAAAGCTCACAAAGTAAAATCAAGAATAAACAAATGGGATAGAATCAAACTAAAAAGCTTCTTCAAAGTAAACAATCAAGAACATGAACAAAGAACCTACAGAATGGGAGAAAATCTTTGCCATCTGAACTTCAGATAAAGCATTAATCTCCAGGATATATAAAGAATTCAAAAAACTCAACACCAATAATAATAATAATAATAACCCAATCAATAAATTGGCAAAAGAACTGAACAGATACTTCACCGAAAAACATGAATAGTCAACAAATATATGAAAAAATGTTCAACATCATTAGCAATTAGAGAAATGCAAATTAAAACTACACTGAGACTTCAAATCTCACTCTAGTCAGAATGGCAATCATCAAGAATACAAGTAACAATAAATGTTGGCGAGGATGTGAGGGAAAAGGTACATTCATACGTTACTGGTGGGACTTCAAATTGGTGCAACCACTCTGGAAAGCAGTATGGTAATTCCTTAGAAAACTTGGAATGGAACCACCATTTGAGCAGTTATCCCACTCCTTGGCATATATCCAAAAGACTTAAAATCAGCACAGTATAGTGACACCACCACATCAATGTTCATAGCAGTTCAATTCACAATAACTAAACTGTGGTCAACCTGGGTGCCCTTCAATAGATGAATGGATAAAGAAAGTATGGTACATATACACAATGAAATATTACTCAGCCTTAAATAAGAATGAAATTATGGCATTTGCAGATAAGTTGATGTATCTGGAGATGTCATGCTAAGTAAAATAAGCCAACCCCCCCCCAAAAAAAAAACAAAGGCCAAATGTTTTCTCTGATAAGCAGATGCTGATTCAAAATAGGTAGGGTGTTGGGAGGAGTGGAGACTCACTGGATTGGACAGTGGGGAATGGGGGTAAGGGAGGGAGGATGGGAATGGGAACGACAGTAGAATGAATTGGACATAACTTTGCTATGTTCACTTATGAATACACAACCCGTGTAACTCCAGTGAAACTTCACATGATGTTCAACCACAAGATGGGAAGTTATACTCCATGTATGTATAATATGTCAAAATACATTCTACTGTCATGTATAACTTAAAAGAACAAATAATAAAATAAAGTAAAACCTAGCTGCTGAAATCCTGTCCCTGGTGACCTAAACTTTAAAGTGAGGATTAGCTTGGAGAATCAGGAGATTTAACTATCAAAATACCCAAGAAGTGTTTTGGGAAAGAGTGTTTGGTATTGTTTTGTTTTTCATCCTCACATGTGCCTTTATAAGTGGCCAGTAAAGAGGAGAGGGTTTTGCCAACAGAGGACCATTGGTGAGACCATTCATCTTTACAATTTATATTTATGTGATTGTATTAAACTTTGTAACTGGTTTCAAGCATGAACATAAAATCACTAATGCGAACACAATTAACTAATGAACAAGGAGCACAAGCTACTAAATGTCAATATTAATTGATACCAGTGTGCTAAATTATCTTTTTACTCTTTAAAATAAAGAGCAACAGGGGCTGAAGCTGGGGTAGAGGGCTTGCCTCACACGTGTGAGGCACTGGGTTCCATCCTCAGCCCCACATCAATATGAATAAACAAAATAAAGGTATTGTGTCCATCTACAACTAAAAAAATGTAAAAAAAAAAAAAATAAAGCAGTAACAACCATTAGATACAGTTATTAAAAGTCAGCTATTTCATTAGATACAGTTATTAAAAGTCAGCTTTTAACCAGTTAATTCTGATATAAAATAATAGGTGAAAATCCTCCCCATTAAATTCTCAATGACTTTCACATTACTTCATCCATATATATTTCCTCGATACAGTGTAAGTTCCCCAGTTTCCATGAGGTTGTTACAGAAGGCAAATAGCTTACTCTACAACATAGTTTGATCCTACTGGCATTCTGGGTCTAAATTGGGAGGAAATGTTAATAATTTAATTTTTGAGTTCTAGCGGCCTGAATGATATGTCCTGGTTTAATAACTTTTTTTAAGCATCTTACTTCCTTTTTTTTAGTAAATAAAAACAAAGACCCCACTGCCTGAAAAGTGTATTATACATACTACTTTATCTTCAATAGATGTGACCCTAGCCTACCTTGTACATAGTGGGGTTTTTTTCTTGTTTTGAAATACTTTACAAATAAAAAGTCCAAATATAACATTTCCAATTCATAGTTACTACACTTATGCTATTACTAATCAGAGGTCTATATTTAAAGAATAAAAAATGTCACAGGAATGTTTAATGTGTTATTATATTTTACTTAACATTCTGGTTAAAGAGTTTCTGAAATAATATTTTTTTATGAGATGACAGAGCTACAATTCCAACTCCTGCATATTTAAAGGCAGGCAGGAATAGAAGTGTTCTTTCCCCAGGAATCCTGATAAATTATTTGCTATTTTGCAAACTTAACTTGTGGTTGAGTAAAGAATATTCTTAATACATTTTTTGTACCTTTTTCAACTGTGCAAAGGGACAAATAAAATGCCCCCATTTGATAATAAGTAGAAAGCAGCTGGAGTCAGCATTCAAAATTCCAGGAAAATGAGTTTGGCATGAGTAATTAAGGCAATAGTTTTCAACCTTGGCTGCATAAAAGATTCCCGGCATCAGCACTTTTAAAAATCTCCCCAAGTGAACCCAAGTCAAGGCTGAGTGCCACTAGCTTAAGAGGAATGGGAAAGGGAAACTGAGTTAGGAGAATATTATGATGGTCTGAGTGAAAACTAATACAAAACTTCAGCTGAGGAAATTAGCAGTCAGATAGCCAGAAGAAGAAATAGCCAGACATCTCTCCCACACAAGGGAGAAAAAAAAAAAAAAGAGATGGCTATAACCTGAGACTGAATGAAGTTGCCATTGAAGAGATCATATAGAAATCTTTTGAGAGATATCCACATTTGGGGGGTGGGAGAAAGTTAAAAAAAAAAAAAAAACGAGGAGGAGAATTGATGTTGTTCAGGTAGGATATGAATATCTCAAGAGCAGTTAGGAATTAAGAATTAGATGGAACAATATGAAGTAATTTGTGGGAGACAGACCAGAGATTGAACCCAGGGGCACTTAACCACTGAGCCAAATCCCCAGCCCTTTTTATTTTTTAATTTGAGACAGGATCTCACTAAGTTGTTTAGGAGCTGGTTAAATTGCTGAGGTTGACCTCAAACTTGCAATCCTTCTGCCCCAGCCTCCCAAGCCACTGGGATTACGGACATGCCTCACCTCATCCAGCTGAATACTTTAAAGTATTTTCTCAAATGTTCACCTTTTGGGTGCCCTAAAAGTTGTTCATAAAGGCACTTTGAAATCCAAGAAAAATTAGCAGATTTATGAAACAGAAGACAGAGGTTCTAATCCCAGCTCCACCCCTTCTAGTCCGACATTCACCTTGAGAAAGCCACTTGTCCAGGTCTCACTTTCTTACCCTGTTAAATGGGGATGACAGCATATGCCCTGACCCCTCCATGATGTTGTTATTGCCATTAACTTAGATACTATAGTATGTTAAAATGTGTTATAAAGTATAAATAGTGAAGCAAAGAAGGGATTAGTATAGTGACTTTTATTGCTGTTGTTTCACAAGTACATTAGTATTGAGCTATTTGGGACAATTTGGATTCCTAGCAAAGAGGGAGAATAATACTAGGACATCCCTCCTAGGACTCTTCTCTTCAAGGAGCTCACCATCCCATGGGGAAATAAATAACTATAAATATGTACTTTCTGTGAGGGCTGGAATTATATCACTGATCTGTTCCCAAGGCTTCGTTCAGCACTTGGAACCTAGTAGGCTCTCCTAAATATTTGCTTTAGAAAGTTGGTGCAATAATATAAAACAAGGCCAAAAAATCATATAAATAAAATGCTATGGTAGTTTTGAGAAAGGAGAGATTCAAAATCTGGCATGTTGCCAGGATCAGGGTGGCTTACAAATATGTGATGAATTAATGAATAATGGCTGGAGGAGGTTGGTGCCCTGCCCTAAAGCCACTGTGCAGCAATAAGGAGTTGAAACCATATCAGATGCAAAATTTTAAATTAGCAACAAGGGGGAAAATGATTTTTAGATCTAGGAAGACTTTAAACTCCTCAAGGCTAAGGCCACAGTCATCAAAACAGTGGTGGGTCAGAGGAAACACCCTCAGAAACAGTGGTACACCCAAGCTGGTCATTTATTCACTGTATTGGTTATGATTGTGTCTTCCCAAGGCAAGGAACTGTTTATGTTCAGATGTGTACTGCAATGATCTGCTTTAAATGTGGAAGTTAAAGGACCCTGACCATGTCATCTTCTCTCTGTAGGAATAGATAATCTCTATGAGAGGGCGCTTCACATCCGCAAACTCCTCCTGACCTTGCCCAGGTCGGTCCTTATAGTGATGAGGTACCTCTTTGCCTTCCTCAATCAGTAAGTACCCTAATGCTCTGTCAAAATGCCCATCTGAATTCTGTGTTCCTGAATCTTATAAAAATGTACATTGGGTTCTATTTATCAGCAGAATAGAAGAGAAAATGATTGAATGTAGACTGAAGGTACATTTTTTTCTCAGCAGATCAAAGTCTTTGTATGATTGATAGATAAAAACTCTACCTCTGATACAATAGTTAAAGCAAAAATATCCAAATACTACTAAAAAAAAAAAACCTGCTAATGAAATATGTTTTTCCATCCTCCACCCAAAGCTAACGTTTTTTTGTCAAAACGATGTAAACTGCCTGCTCATTACAGAAAGTTTCTGTGATTTTTTTAATGTCATAGTCAAAGATGTAAGAAAATCATAGATGAGACTTATTCACAGAACCAAAGAAGAATTTCTGCAAATGCACCCTAAGGAGACCCTGTGAAGAAGAATATATTTCTAAAATATTTTCTAAAGTAATGTAACAAATCTTAAAAGCCACTACACAGTTTTCAGAGAAACTCTTATTTTAGGCAACTTGATGTTCAGTTATTTCCTAATGTATGGGCTCCATTATAAGAATATCTTCCAGGAGGCCTATTGAAGAGCTCCCTTGCTGTGCAGCATTTCAGTTAAGCACTTGGAAATAAAGAAATCCAGGGGGAGTCAACATGTTGAGTAAGCTGGCATGTACTCTCCCTTCCTCAAATTAGGATATTTTCTCATCTCTATTTCACTGAAGGTTTTGCATCCTCAAAAGCCATGGAGATGTTCTACAACCCTGCTGACTAGTCCTGAAATCACACCCACTCGGGTTGGCCCCAAGAACTAAACACCATACAATGTTGGCAGGGAACCAAACAGAAGAGGGCTCTACTGCTGATCCTATGGTGCCCAGAACATTCCCAAATGACAGTAGGAATCCATTTGTATAGAAGTCACCACTGAGATAAAAAAAAAGAAAAAAGAAAAGAAAAGAAAAGAAAAAAGAAAAAAAAGAAGTCACCACTAGAAACTAGTGGTATCCAGAAAGATTCAAATAATTATCTTTAGTTTAGATAGAGGCTCTACGTTTAACCTTTAAATAATCCTAGTCACCCAGGCAGTTGTAAAAACCCAGGGCCTTTCCTTCTTTACTTTTAATTGCACATGTCTTAAGGCCTCGACACCCGCATCTCCAGGGCCTGCCCTATATTGCTGCTGGCCCTCTCCATGCTTTTCCTATCAAATTTTCCTGACACAGCTGAACGAATCCACTATGAACCAATGAGCTGCAATGGAGTCTGTTCATTAAGAAAGTTTTCAAAACCTGAATTTAATGTATCACGAATCTCAACAGAAAGACAGATGCACCAGGGGTCAATCAGTTGGCATTGCTTCCAGTGATTCTGCCTGAAGTTGCTCCCTGTCTGCTTGAAGAGACAGGGGTTCAGGGTCTAGTCCAGGTTGCTTGGGACAGGAAGTTGGAAAAGAGAGATTGGGAGGCAGGGGTTTAACTCAGTGGTAGGACGCTTGCCTTGGCATGTGGAAGTCCCAGGGTTCAATACCCAGCACTGCAAAGAATTAAAAAAGAAAAAAAAAAAAGTCACAAAAAGAAAGATTCGCTATTCTTTTTCATCATAAAATCAAAACTTAAAAGTAGCATTTTTATATCGAGCTTTTTTCTCTTCAAGACAGCACTAAAAGAAAAATTAAGTGTGAGTCTCCCTGCTGAGCTCAAGTGTGTCTTTTGAAAATTAGACCATTTTTGTTCTGAATCTCACCTCTCCATCCTGCCCCCATTTTTAAGATGGTGTGAAACATGATCATTTGCTGTTATTGTGAACTTTTTGTAAGGGTGAATGTTTGAGAAACGGCAGAAGGGAAAGACATATGTTAGCTATGGAAATTATGCTTTTGTATTTTCTACTTTCTAGACTATCTTATTTCCGAGAAAGGGTAAAGTATCGTGTCAGGTGGGGTCTCCGTTTCTTTGTGTCTCTCATCATCTCACAAAGGTAGTTGAGTCTCCTTTTTCTCCTCCCATCTGTCATCTGTTCACTGGATTTTACATTTCCTTTCAAGGTTGACATTCTATATACTGAGAGAGAGCATTTCAAAACTCTCCCTAGCACAGCATCTTACCCATGGGTTAGAGACCTGTGGCATGAAAGAGATGGCTTATTTTGACCTGCCTGTGAAAATGTTTCATAAATGTCCATTGGATTTGGTTTAGACATTGGTACTAAACACCAGAAATTTCCCCAAAGTTTTCCACCTTTAGTGGAATGAGAGAATCAAGGATTCTGTTCCCCTTTTCTGGCACATCAGTGTTTTTGTGACTCTGGTTGTTGGTTAGTGTTGGTCGACTTAGCCAATAGCAGATTTTAAAGCCTAGAGTTGTTGGTTGCTTCCTTTCAATAGTTAAGAAGAAAAGGAACTTTGTTTTCTTCTAAGATTTCCTCATGGTATATAGAAGAAAACTGAAATCTGAGGTATTTTTTAAGTGGTGTGAAGACAAATTTAAAGGCATACATGAAGTTTTATGGATATCATACTGTCTCTCCAAAATTTACTTGAACAGCATTGAGAGCCTGACCATATTTACAAATAAAACTCATCTACTTTATTTTGGTTGCCATTGCAGAGGATACTAGATTAAACTCTCTTCTAACTTTTAAAAACACCACTTAAAATTAAACAAATTTTCCCTTCTCAGTTTTTACCTAGTAGAAAGTCATACCTCATTTTACTTTCCTTGGAGTTCAACTTTAAGTCAGTTGAAATATCATTTTATTCTAATAATAAAAACCAAGTAAAATAGTTTACATCCCTGTTTTCAGAAGGTGAAGGATCTTATTAAACATGTTTTCATTTTCCCCCTTGTTACTTTACAACTTCTTTCTTGCTTTCTTTCACAGTCTTTCACAGTACAGCGATGAGAACATGATGGACCCTTACAACCTGGCCATTTGCTTTGGCCCAACATTGATGCCCGTCCCAGAAATACAGGATCAAGTGTCTTGCCAAGCTCATGTGAATGAAATCATCAAGACCATCATCATCCATCATGAGACTATTTTCCCAGACACTAAAGAACTGGATGGACCCATTTATGAGAAATGTATGGCTGGAGATGACTACTGGTAAGTCCAAGAATTTTAGTCTTTCCCCACCAAAAAAAAAAAAATGATGAAAGTATAGATATTGACTGAATTAGGAAAATGAATTGCCTATAAATGACCAATGATTCCATTTTTAAAAAGGAAAAAGAAAGGGAAGAAGCAGTAACATTTGTGATGTCAGTCTACTAAGATCCATGGCAACACTGGCTTTTTACTAGGGAAATTCATAGTCATCTCTCTGTTTTCCCCAAAACTTATATTTTGTTAAATAAACCCACCTTATTATTATGGCTTTTGTATAGAATAAAGGTTTTGATGCTATAGAGAGCTATATTCATTTTTATTATTACATTAAATCTGAAAAAGATGGCTGATTAAATTAGCAGATTACATTTTGTGTTTTTTTTTCTTCTTCTTCTTTTTCTTTCTTTTTTTTTTTTTTTTTTTTTTGGTACGAGGGATTGAATGAAGGGGCGCTTAACCACTGAGCCACATCCCCAGCCTCATTTTGTATTTTATTTAGACACAGGATTTCACTGAGTCACTTAGGGCCTCGCTAAGTTGCTGAGGTTAGCTTTGAACTCATGATCCTCCTGTCTTGGCCTCCCAAATTACTGGGATTATAGGCGTGCATCACCATGACTGGAATGTTTTTCATTCTTAATCAGATATTTTAGATTCCACATAACATATTTTAAGACTCATTTTAAAGCGGGTTTGTCAATGAAGTAGATTTTTATTTTTATTTTCACTGTAACCCTTACTAATAAATAGTATTCTAACGAATTATAGTAATAAAGATTATCATGAGCAAATTTATTATATTCAGGTATTTTAGGAATAAAAATTTTTAATATGGCAGTATGGGCACCCCCTAGTAAAGTATAGAAATGGAGACAGTATAGTCAATTGAATAACCTCAGAAGTAAAAACCCTGAAATGTTTGTGCTGTTTGATACTTGAAATGTGAGTTTTAACAAGTTTCTTAGAAATCATATTCAATAAAACAAGCTTTGATTCCTTGAGCCCCTAGTATATGCTGGTTACTTCATGTACATGATCTCTTGTATTTATCATGAATATTCTACCATGTTAATTTAGAGAGGCCAGGGAGCCTGCTTAGTGATTAGTAGCAACCTAGTCCGTTCTGTTGCTATGTCCAAATGCCATAAATTGGGTAACATATAAAGAAAAGAAATTTATTTCTCACAGTTCTGGAGACTGAAAATCTAATATCAAGATCCTGGCATCTGTTATGGGCCTTCTTGCTGCATTATAACATGGTGGAAAGCATCAATGACAGAAGCAAGGGAGTAGGTGTGATCACACTCTTCCTCTTCTTATAATGCCACTAATTCCATCATGTCCCCCATCACCTCATGAAACCCTAACTACTTTCCATAGGCCCCATCTACAAACACCATGAACATGAGAATTTGGGGATTGTTTCCAACACATGAACTTTGGGAGACACACTCAAACCATAGCACCAGGTACAACTAATTCTAAAGCCCACAGGAGTCTTTCCACATGTAGCCTCCTCCAAGAACTGTCTGAGCAGCTAGGACTCAGCAGTAGCTAGAAATAAACATGTCTAAATCCTCATTCTGGACCATGCCTAGGATACTGTGTTTCCCCTTTCCTTACAGAGGATTAAGTAAAAGTGGAACACATAGCTGAAAGATCAAAAATAACTGAAAGCATTTTTACTTAAAGGATAGTATGATGGTTAAGAAAACTCGGTGTTATTTCCAGAAATATTGCTTCCTAAATTAGCCACAGCTCATGCTAAATTCCAATTCTGTCGTGTATCCAGCAATTTTACACATGAAATTAAATTTAGTAATATTCACTTGAGTACTTATTACGTGCAGGGTACCTCCTGAAGCTGGGCTGTGGGAAAGAAAATGAATAAAACTCAGCCCTGCTATTAGTCATCTTTGTTTTAAAGCCAGTGTCAAAGGCATGTTTAGCATTCCTAGATATTTGGACTTTATCAGTAAGCTCTGCTGTCTTATTCATTTTTTCAAAAGCCAAATATGTAAAGATAAGGTCAGTAGTATTTGATGTATTATAATCTAGGACTTTTTGTGGTCGCTGCTTTTCCAAACTAGGTAAAGCCTATGTTATAACCTTGCAACCAAGGTTAATGTAGGCTTGAGTAGGTCCTTTTGCTTATATGTAGTGTTTTCTAGGGCACTGCTCATTTTACACAGAAAATCAATTATACAGTAATTGTCCCCCAACATCAGCAATATAAATAGGATTTTACAGTAACATCAGTTTTATGTTTGTGACCAATGCATTTTTACCTATTAGCATACATTTGAGGAGAGGTAATGGTAGTGTTAAAGGATAAATTCTAAAAGAGGATAAAAATCATAATTCTCATATAGATGTAAAATGAACACATGCCAAGGAATAATGGGAAAGATGCTACAGTCAGTTCAAAGAAGAAGTCAAAGATCCATCAATTTATATGTAGCAAAACAATGGGTTGAGTTTGCAAAAACACATCTGTCTATGGGGCAATAATTAAACATCTTCTGTCCGAATTCAGCTAATTTGCTTTCTTTGGATAAGAGTTGTTTGTAATACCATTTGCTTTCTATAATTTCTGTCTTAATAGAATTATAAAATAATCTAGTTAAAGATGAATGTGGATGAATAGAGAGATAGATATCACCATAGAACCAGATAATCAACTGAGGTTCTAATATTCCTTTGTCAGACTATCCAGTAAAAATTTTGCCATTAAAAATCATATTTTTCCTTGAGGCAGCAATTACTCATTTTTAACAATTCTCCCCACTTTTGTTTCATATGAATTCCCATTTCTGCTCCACAGTGACAGTCCATACAGTGAGCACGGTACATTGGAGGAAGTGGACCAGGATGCTGGTACCGAGCCCCACACCAGCGAAGATGGTAAGCCCTGTGCTCATGCTACTATAAAACCAGTTTTTCTAGACATTTTTTTTTTTTTTAAAAACAGTTGGGTTCCCCGGGCTTCTTTTGTTTGGTTTAATTTGGTTTTAGTTTTGGGGGTTTTATGTTTGTTTTTGTCTTTTCCTCATTTAATGTCTAAGAGTTCTCTATGGGTCTGGATCCTCTGTGTAAAGAGTTATTGTGGCCCTTTAGGGGGGTCTTTGCAAAAATCTTCTGTTCTGAAGCTTTTTTTTTTTTCACATGCTTTTTATGCCTTTTGCTAAACAGAGGTTCTTAATTTTAAAGCTGGTGAATATTTTAGTCTTTTCCCTCATGGTTATTTCACTTTGTGTCAACTTTATGAAATCCTTCTGTACTCTAAGATAATGAAGATAATTCTCCTATAGTTTTTTTTTTTATTTTATTGTGATAAAACACATAACACGAGCCCTGCCCTGTTAACAAAAATGCAAGTGTACCATACATTATTGTTGATTATAGGTTCAGTTTTGTTCAGCAGATCACTAGAGCTTATTCACTTGCCTGACTGATACTTCATTTCTGTTGATTAGTAACTCCTGATTTTCTCTCTCCCTAGCTCCTAGCAACCACCAGTCTTCTTTTCCACTGTTTCTACCTGTCTTTCCCTATACCACAGTCTCGATTTTGATACCTTTTAATAAATCTGAATAGTTAGCAAGGCAAGGTCTCTGACTTTGTCCTTCTTTACCATTCTTTATCCTTTGTAATTCCACTTAAATTTTAGACTCATGCTGGTTATGGTGGCACACGCCTGTAATCCCAGCAGCTTGGGAGGCAGAGGCAGGAGGATCACCAGTTGAAAGCGAGTTGAAAGCGAGCCTCAGCAATTTAGCGAGGCGCTGAGAAACTCCATGAGACCCTGTCTCTCATAAAATACAAAGTGGCTCAGTGGTCGAGTGCCCCTGAGTTCTATCCCCAGCACCAAAAAAAAAAAAAAAAAAAATTAGACTAAGCTTTTCAAATTTTCAAAAAATATATATATTTTTTAAATATTTATTTTTATTTTTTTTTTTAGTTTTTGGCGGACACAACATTTTTGTTTGTATGTGGTGCTGAGGATCGAACCCGGGCCAGGCGAGCGCGCTACTGCTTGAGCCACATCCCCAGCCCCTTCAAAAAATAATTTTAAAAATCCCTGAAAATCTGTTGGGTTTTTGATTGCAGTTATACTGATTTTATATATATTTACATGAGAGAATTGATATCTTTACAGTATTTAATCTTCCAGTCTGTGAACATGTTTCCAGTTATTAAATGTCTCCCAATTAACTTTAGACACTCTGTAGAGATTATTTTTTGAACCTTTTTACCTTTTTAAGTTTAATACTTCATATTAATTTTCAACACTTTGTTTTTTAATATTGACATAAACCATCACTCTTAGTACCTCTTCAGCTATACACACAATTTTTTTTTCTTCCTTCTATATCTGTGATTAGCCTGCTTCAAAACTATCGAGTGTATTTTTTACTTTTTTTTTTTTTTTTAATTTCTACATGTTCTGTTTGGTGTACTTTCACATATACTGTTTGGCCATTTTTTATAATCTCTTGCTTTTGCTTATAATATTTATCCTTTCCATTGCTTCTGTTTATATGTCTCCTAATTCTAATATATATTCCAAGATTTTTATCGGCTCTCACTCATTGGGTTTTATTTTGTAGTATATTTGTAAATTTTTTTATGTATTAGGCTCATTTGAAGATAGGTTCCTCCAGAGAGGGTTTTCATTTTCTTCTGCCTCAGGCACAACTAGCCTAGGATGCCATCATTTTTGGTTTGAGGTTTTCCAGATGGCCCAGGTATTGTGAATCTAAAAAGCAGACCTGTTTGAAGGCTTGAATGTGGTTGGGACTCTCAGAGATGATGTATTCTAAGGCTTGAGATAGATTGTTTCCTCAGGAAGTGAGGTAGATGGGAGAGTTCCAGAACTTAGAAGTTTGAGAAGAGAACTAAACATATTATAGAAACTTCTAGAACATTACAGTGAGGTTCTTGCTTAAAGGGACACCAAGAATTTGATTCTTTTGGTAGGAGAGGAAGATATTTAGATGCCCCATGCTGAGCATGCCCAACTTAGTCTCCTATGAAAAAACAAAAGTTTAACTAGACCAGGAAAATACCCTCAGTACAAAAATCTGACTCATATGTTCTAATATTCTATTTACCTCTCTGGGTTCCCATTTTTTTCATTTAATTTTTGGTCTTTAGTATTCCTTACTGTAGCTTATTAATGCAATTACCAATGTTTGGTTTTTTTAAAAATATAGGATTTTCAGTTGATTTTAGCAGGAGGGCAATTAAGATTTATAGTATCTATTCTCTGCTAAAAAAAAAAAAAGGAAAAAAGCTAACTCCTTGTGTCTTTAAAAGTAAAACAAATTGATGTTTTCTGAATTAAAGTTAGAAGACCTTCTTTAAAGTGATTGCTTCTATTTCTTTTTCTTTGGGGGGGAGGGGCAGAGGTCGGTACCAGGGATTGTTCAATTCAGGGGTATTTGACCACTGAGCCACACCCTCAGCCCTATTTTGTATTTACAGACAGGGTCTCACTGAGTTGCTTAGTGCTTTGCTTTTGCTGAGGCTAGCTTTGAACTCACCATTCCCTTGCCTCAGGCACGCCCAGTGAGAGCTTCTGTTTCTATGAAGTTGCTTTTGAAAGTCTCTGAACCCTTCCTCTGCACCCTCCTTTCTTTTGTCTTAGGTTTCTTTGTTCTCTATATGGTTAGATCCTTTTTCTCTGTTGATTTCTGTGCCCTTGCTTTCTTCAGTGAGAGGAAAAGCCAAGACAAAGCCCCAGCCATCTCTCTTCCCAAATATTAGTCTTATCATCATGCCATCTGTCAATCATTCTTACCTCATGACCTAAGAAAGAAAGTGTTGAGTGCTCTATGTATTAGATACCGTTTTGATCACATTCACCTGATTTTGCCAAAAGACAAAGCATTGCTTACAAAGGACAGATATTCTGTCCCACAGCCAAACCTCCAAAATCCTATAACTATATTAACTAGAATATTGATTACATTTTCAATTGCCAGGTATCTCTGAAATGGTATCACCAGAGAGAACAGCTTTGGTTTTCAGTCGACTGGCTGTCACAGAACTAAACCATCCTCTGCAAGGGCAGTAGGTAGCAGATCAAGGAAGAAAAGTATCAGGGATAGTAAGGTCCCCAAGAGAAAGACTGATGTAATAATATTTTATGTAAAATTATAAGACATGGAAACATAAGATTTGGTAACACCAAGCAGTCAAGGTGTCTATCAGCACTGCTGAATTTTCTTTCCCTTTGCACAAATCACAACAGCCATGCAGAAAAACCAAGTGATCATGTTATACCCTTACTATTATTGTTATTGATATCAGTGGTAACAGCATCCTATGAAGTCTCTCTCTGCAGGCTGTTAACAGACTGTGAAGCTGTCCTTATGAAAGGGGCATGTGCAGCATGCCCTGAGATTGATTTGCCATGCAATGCCTAGACTAAGATGTGTGTAAATAGCTTATTGATTGACACTTGACTGTGAAATGGTTCTCAGGGGAGTAGAAAAAGTCAAAATAATGAAGTTGCTCAGAATTACTGGTTGATGTACCAGGATTACCAATAAAACATTTTTTTTTTCTTCATTCGGTCGTTCTTTCATAACCTAGCCACATTTCAGTAAAATAAGATGAGTCTAATGATTCTGTTCCTAGTTGTTTCAAAAAATATTAAAAAGAAGAGATGATGATTGTAGAGTTGATGATTGTGAAATTATGATAAAATGTATGTATATATATAATTTATATGTGTGTGTGTATATATATATATATGTGTGTGTGTATATATATATATATATATACACACACACACATATATTAAATTGTCTTAAATAGCTCTTGGCCAGCATTAATAGTATATGATAGAATGACATGAAATATAATGTTAACTATGACACATTAATGATTCTCTTTTTTTTCCCTCTTGGACACAATATATGAAGATTATATACCATGTCATGTGCTAATATTTTCTAATTTTTTTTTTAGTAAAATCAAATATAAGTATATGGATATGTTCATACAGGAATTTCCAAACTTGTATGTCATGAAGTTATTTTTAATAAATTAGCATGTCTTCATTCCTCCACGACCATTTTTACTTCCCTGGAGAACTGAAGAACAGGTTTTGCTCTGTCATCTCAAGTCAACCAGAATTGATTCTTTATCTGCAAGTTTAGAACAAACTATGAAGCCGTTTATTTTAAACATAAAGCTATCTCTCCTCTAAGAAGTAGACTTAGAGAATTTAATAAAACTGTCATTCATATAGTTTTAATAAAATATTATTTTAGGAGGCTAGGGATATAGCTCAGTTGGTAGAGGGTTTGCGTCTTGCCTCGCATGCACAAGGCCCTGGGTTCAATCCCCAGCACTACAAAAAAAAAAAAATAATAATAATATATATATATATATATAATCTGTGTGTGTATACACACACACATATACATATATGTAATATGTATGTGATTTTAGGAGGGAACACCAGAATATTACCATATGAGTTGAAAGTTATATTCAATTGCTAAAAGACTTAAATTGTTGTTTTAAAAATTATTCATTTACATGTAAATCAGAGTGTTGTGGTACTGTGATATGAAATACTATTGACCTCAAATATTATCCACTAGCAAAATGATGGTACATTTTTCATTTTTAAAATGTTTTGTTGAAATTTAACCAGACCCTTCATATAAGATGAAACCTAAACTTCTTCAGTGTTTATTGGATTTTATGCTTTTACTTTATATATCTCAGAGAACTTTGAGTTTATAGGTGAGAAAGAAGCCTAGCTGTCTATTAAAAAATCTCTGATATGTGGATGCCAACACATAACAAAGGAGGGTGGTGAGGGGAAAAATAGAAATCCATTGGATTAGATCAAGGGGAATGAAGAGAAGGAATGGGGGATAGGAATAGAAAAGTCAGTAGAATGAATTGGACATAACTTTCCTATTTTAATATATGAATACATGACCAGTGTAACTCCACATCGTGTACAGCCACAAGAATGGGAATTTATACTTCATGTATGCATGATATCTCAAAATATCTCTACTATCATATATATCTAAAAAGAATAAATTTTAAAAAATTAAACCAATTTTTTGATAATACAGAGAGATCTGCTCTGTCTTCTCCCAGTTTCCCTCAGTGGCAATACCTACATAAGTATTGTACAGTAATCACCACCAGGATGTTGATGCTGATATAATCTATTCACCATATTCACATTTCACCAGTTTTACATGCACTTACTTGTGTGTTTACTTAGTTCTGTACAGTTTTACTACATGTACAGATTTGTATCACCACAATTATAGTCAAGATGAATAGTTCCATTTCTAGGATTCCTCCTACTACCCTTCATAGCCACAATCGCTTCCCCAGCACTTCCCCAACTACCTCAACAACCACACACCTATTTTCCATCTCCATAATTATGTCATTCAAAGAATGCTGTATAAATGGAATTATACAGCCTGTAAAGTTTTGAGTTTTGACTTTTTTTTTCCTTGAATATCTTTTCATCTCTAGAAGACATAATTTTTAAATCTGATCTTTTAATTTGGGTCAAGGGCAGCCTGCTTGATTCATAATTAAGATCCAAACTTTGTTACTGATGCAAGAGAAAAAGTTGTCATTACTTTTGATGGTAGTTGAAAATTTTATGGTACCAAAAAAGCCCATGAGGAAATTAAAGGTATTCAAATAATATTTATTGTGCTGATTTTACTTGATTTTTTAAAAATAAGCTAATAGGGCTGGGATTGTGGCTCAGTGGTAGAGCGCTTGCCTAGCATACGTGAGGCACTGGGTTCTATCCCCAGCACCACATAAAATAATAATAACAACAAGCTAATAAAGCAAAAACTCCCTAGTGTTTTCTGGGATGGTGATTTTTCCATGTTATAAATGGTATTAACATATTGCAAGGAAACTCCATCAGTGTCAAAAGTAAGTATCAGAGCACTGTGGAGGATATTCCAACCAAAGGAGAGATTTCATATATTATATTGCAAAGTTATAATATTTTTATTAGACTGTCATTATATCTCAAGTAAAAAGCTATGGAGATTAAGATCTAGTGTTTGGTTTTTCTGGGTGTGCAAATGGATGACAGCTACAAAATGTTTTCCTTTATCTGTTTTAACTGCCCATATTTCCTCCTACCTTGTTCAGTCTGGATATTAAAGTAGCCTATTTATTTCTAAAGTCTCATAGACCTTTTGGATCGTGTATCAGATCTTCCTAACAACCCTGTCCCTCTCCATGTTCTGGTGTGTTCTTTGTAGAATGTGAGCCAATAGAAGCAATAGCCAAGTTTGACTATGTTGGGCGGTCTGCCAGAGAACTGTCCTTCAAGAAGGGTGCCTCCCTGCTGCTGTATCACCGTGCGTCTGAGGACTGGTGGGAAGGCAGGCACAACGGGATTGACGGGCTTGTGCCTCACCAGTACATAGTGGTGCAGGATATGTGAGTAGTCCCAACTTTGGCTGCCGGAGTGCTCCCCATAGAGGACTCCAGAGCTGTGGCTTTTCAACTGACTTTGGTCTTAATGGTAAAAGAGCAAAAGAGGCCACAGAAATAAAATTTCTGAGCTGGACACAGTTCTTCACCTTTCTAGTGGCTCTTTGCTAATGGTTCTTCAAGGACCAGCAGATACTCATTTTCTAAACTCTACCAAGAGGGAGTGGAGCAAGAATTAGTAGGAAACACCTCTTGAAGTTTTCAGCTTCTTAGAAAAATAATCTCTGAAAAGAAAATGGCTTTAGGAGCTAGAGTGACACTGGTAATTCCAAAAACAGCAGTGTTCTTCCTTGACATCTGTCTACGGTTTTAATTCCAGGTTCCCTTGGGCGAGGATACTGACTTACAGCCTGTGGGAGTCACCTCTAGGTGTTTATTGTTTTAATTTTGCTGATGAGAAAGCTCTGATTTCAAAAATATTTAAGGACACAGGAAGATGGTCGTGACACATTAAAACAGCAGGTTATAAAGTAACATGTACAGTATAATCCCTATTTTCTTAGTATATTTCGGAATGCATTACCAATTTAAGAGTAGCTTTTCAAGGGAAAGAGAAGTACACTATATAAATTGTATACAATGATTTAGTGACTTAGCATAATTTTAGAAATACTAAATATGTAGATCAGAATCCCAGAAATATTATGTGCATATGTAGACATGCAGTCATATATTTCTAAACTCCCTAAACATAGAAAACCATAGTATAAATATTGTACATAACACACACACTCATAGATAGGTATTCCAGGTATAGGAAAAAAGTACAGAAGAATCTTTCCTAAAATCGTAACAGTTGTCTCTTGATGTTTCATTATAGGTCATTGTTATTTTGCATATATATCTATATGTATAGGCATAGATATATGAAATTCCCAATTTACTGTCAACAAGACCATATTATTTTATAACGAAAGCTATATTAATAAAATAAAGGCTTAGTTACATAAACGTTATCCCTTCTTTATTTATTTTTTTGGTCCCATTCATCTAACAAAAGACTCTCACTGTTGATTCTCATTATTTCAGGGATGATACATTTTCGGACACCCTGAGCCAAAAAGCTGACAGTGAAGCCAGCAGTGGCCCTGTCACTGAAGACAAGTCTTCATCCAAGGACATGAACTCCCCAACAGACCGTCATTCTGATGGCTACTTAGCCAGGTAAGTGGAGTTTGGTGACCACGCTCCTAAACCTCCACTTCTCCAGGGGCTGAGGAGTCACCACAACTCCAGCCTCACAGTTTTCCTGGTGTCCTAAGTTCTCCTGTCTTCTCTCTTTTTCTGTGGATATCCAGACAAAGAAAAAGAGGAGAGCCACCCCCTCCGGTAAGGCGTCCTGGCAGGACCAGTGACGGCCATTGTCCCCTCCACCCCCCACATGCTCTATCCAACTCCTCAGTTGATCTGGGGTCCCCAAGCCTGGCCAGCCACCCCCGGGGCCTACTGCAGAACCGTGGCCTCAACAATGACAGTCCTGAGAGGAGGCGTCGACCCGGCCACGGCAGCCTGACCAACATCAGCCGGCACGACTCCCTCAAAAAGATTGATAGCCCTCCTATCAGAAGGTCCACCTCATCAGGGCAATACACGGGCTTCAATGACCACAAGCCACTGGACCCAGAGACAATTGCTCAGGTACAGTGCTTTTAGTGGAACACTGCATTTAAGTACCTTGGCATGATGCATGATGAAGGTGATAGGGAGATTTATATTCTGTGACTATGTTTTCGTGTAAGCCAACTAAAGAAAATAGGAGATTTATTGTTTATTTAAGGCCTGGATATGAGTCTTTTTTGAAGAACTATTTGTTATTGGAAGAGCCCAAGTGTATTAGGTTCATATTGATTTAACAAAGACAAGGCAGAAATGTAGGAGCCAGGAAATTCAAAACCAACGTTGGAAAATAGCCAGGAAATTCATGAAAAAGAAGGAGGAGAAAGGACTAGCCCTAGCAATCCTAAGTATATTCTGAAGCTAGCAAAACAGACAAATGGATGAGACTCAACAGAGAGCCCAGAAACAGAAAAATTTTAGCACATAGTTATTTAGCACATAGCTTTCAACCCAGTAAATGATGGATTTGTCAATATATAATAGGATCAAATCAACAATGGTTGGTCATTTGAAGGAAGCAAAACTGGATCCCATGTACCTCTTTCACACACACAACTTTTATGCCCAACACTGACTGCAGAGAGGGATTCTGTGGTTTGTTTCTAATGATGAGAATCAACAAAGTAAAAGTAAAATGATATTAATGAATTTGCCCTTTGTTCTACCATATTGCCTCCTGGTTCTTTTTATGGCTTAAGACATCAAAAAATATGTTTATCTTAGTAACAAAGGAGGTTAAATAGATTCAGGGTTTGACATTTGAGTAATCTAAAGCATCTTCCAGATATCACTGAAGCTTAAAAAAATACCTCAATAGATCAAAGAGTGAATAAGAAATGAATGAAACAAACATAGAGAAGTGGAAGGGATGGATTATTCTTAACAAAAAGCATCCAAGGAAATCTTCCCTGATATGACACATTTCTGAGCTATTTTGAGTGTCCTAGTGAAAAAGAATTCTGGATAGCAAATTAGATTGTGTGAGGAGTTTAATGTGTTTTTTTTTTAATTAAATGAATGTAAAGTGCACAACAATTTCCCAGCAAAAATCAAAAAAGCTTTTGACCTTTTTGGTTTTTTTCTATTCAAGCATTATGCGAGACCCTTTGAGACATATTTAGAACCAATGGTATTTAATTATAGCTTGATTTAGTGATTTAAGAAACCCATAACATCATTGCTTGTAATAAGCAGGTAGAACATGATCTAGCTTAGGAAGACAAAAATTAGAGAGTTTGGGGGTAGATAGGCATAGTGAAGCCTATTTAACCCTTTGGTTTCCAGAATCAGGAAACCCTCTAATTATTAACCATAAAAACAAAAACTCATTAGATATACCAGGCTCTATACATTCTCTCTGTGGCAAATGTAAAAAAAAAAAAAAAATCCATATGCTCAGCAGTAAATGGAAATCACATCCAAAAGTAATCACTGGAAAAGTGATGTCACCCTCACAGAATGGCTCCCAGATCTGTCCTTTGTTTATCTTTCCATGTCTAGTCTTCAGATTTCCCCTGAGGACAAGTGAGCATATAAAAACATACAAATTCTTTTATTAAACAAACCAGTGGAATCTATGATGGAGATTTTTTTTAAAGGATACAGTACCTATATGGGATCATCATGTCTTGGTCTATTCATTGTTGTGAAGACTATTGTAATATCATGTCTTGGCTTATCTATTTAGCAGACCCTTATTGAGTACTTACTGTATACTAGGCCCCATGATAGGCTTTCTAGATGAAAGTATTTAACAATAGCTCCTTCTTCATGGTGCTTCCAATGTGGGGGGGGAAGAAGGATAGGAAAATAGATTACACTGTACCATGGTACAAGGATAATGGTCTAAATGAGCAGAAGTAGTAGTAGGAATATAGAAAAGAGACATCTCAATCAGACCAGGGCAGGTTTTCTGCACCATCTCATATAGCATTCTGTTTTGTTGTTGTTGTCATTAAAAATCATATACAATTTGCCATGTTCACCACTCTTAAGTATATAGTTCAATGAAGTCTATTCATATTCTTGTGAAAAATTCTCCAGAACTTCTTTGTCTTTCAAAACTGAACCCCTCAGTTCGACCGCAGTGACACACACACCTGTAATCTCAACGACTTGGGAGGCTGAGGCAGGAGGATCGAAAGTTCAAGGCCAGCCCTCAGCAACTTACTGGGACCCAGTCTCAAAATAAAAAGAGCTAGTGATGTAGATCAGTGGTTAAGCACCGTTGGGTTCAATTCCTGGGTACATTAAAAAAAAAATCCTGAAATTCTCTACCCATTAAACAGTAATTCCCTATTTCTCCTTCCCCTGTCCCCTGGCAACCACATCCCTTTCTGTTTCTATGAATTTGACTACTTCAGATACTGCATATAAGTAGAATTATACAATATTTATATTTTTGAGACTGGCTTTCATTTAGCATAATGTCCTCAGGGTACACACATTACTTGTAGAATGTTATAAGATTTCCTTCCTTTTTAAGACTGAGTATTATTCCACTGTATACCACACTTTATTTATCTAGTCATTTACCACTAGTGCACACTTCACCCTTTTGAAGCAAGTATTTTGTAATTCTCACTTTATTATTTGAAATCAATTGAATGGTGATATACCTAATTTGAAAAATAATATAAATTTCTAAGTATACCATAAAGGAAAGATAAAAGGAAATAAATATATAAACAACATATTCAGTTGAATTTATTTGTTATTTTTAGATATACATGACAGTCAAGTGTATTTTGACAATATTATACATACATGGAGTATATCTTCCCATTCTTGTGGTTGTAATTGATGTGGAGTTTTATTCTTATATGAACATAGGAAAGTTATGTTAATTCCTAATCCTATGTCAACCCTTCCCTTCATTCCTCTTTATCTAATCTAATGAACTTCTATTCCCCCACCCCTTACTGTGAATTAGCATCTACATATCAAAGAGAACATTCAGACTTTGGTTTTTTGGGATTGGCTTAATGTACTCAGCATGATCTTTCCAGTTCCATCCATTTACTGGCAAATGCCATAATTTCATTTTTCTTTATAGCTGAGTAATATTCCATTGTGTACATACACCACATTTTCTTTATTCACTCATCTGTTGAAGGAATTTAGGTTGGTTACCTAGCTTGGTTATTGCTTGGCTATAAACATTGATGTGCCTGTGTCACTATAGTTTGCTGACTTTCTGTCCTTTGGGTATAAATCAGGAGTGGAATAACTGGGTCAAATCATGGTCCCGTTACAGGTTTTCTAAGGAATTTCCATACTGCTTTCCTATAGTGGTTGCACCAATGCGCAGTCCCACCAGCAACGTATGAATGAAACTTTTTCCCCGCAACTTTGCCAACATTTATTGTTCTTGATAATTGCCATTCTGGCTAGAGTGAGATGAAATCTCAGTGTAGTTTTAATTTGCAATTCTCTAATTGCTGGTGATGTTGAACATTTTTTCATATATTTTTTGACTATTCGTGTTTCTTCCTCTGTGAAGTATCTGTTCAATTATTTTGCCCATTTATTGATTAGGTTATTTGGTTTTCTGGTGTTAATTTTTTTTGAGTTCTTTGTATATCTTGGAGATACATGCTCTATCAGAGTTGCAGGTGGTAAAGATTTTCTCCCATTCTGTAGGCTCTCTTTTCATGTTCTTGTTTCATTTGCTGTGAAGAAGCTTGGGCCCAACTCTCCATCATATCAACTCAGTTGACTTTTCTAGTCAACATGGGGTATAATACAATAATTAAATATATATATATACAATATGTAATGATCAAATGAAGGGAATTGACATTTCTATCTCCTAGGATATTTATCATTTCTGATAAATAAGTCTGGATCCTTCAAACTCTCTCTTCTAGTTCTTTATAAAATATAAAATGAATTGTGAACTATAGTTGCCCTACTATGCTCTAGAACACTAGAACTTATCCTCCTCTGTGTGTTAATTATCGACTATACTAGAAGACAAATAAAGTGGCAAAATGCTTTTACCTGCACGTAGAATTTCCATAAATGCAGCAATTTAAAATGTACACGAATATGGGACTATCAAGTTAATTCAGTTAACTTACATTCTCTAAAAGGCATTCCCATTAGTGATATGATTTTTCCAAAAGGGTAGACACCTCTTGGACATACAGTTCTAATCAAAGAAAATTTAGCACCATGAAAAAATATCTTGTCTTTCTATATTGTCAACCTAAACAACAGAGAGACATTCTCCAAAGAATAAGGATATTTATTCAGGAATAGCAGAACACTGTAAATGGAACATGTGTGCTGCAGTAAATTATGAGACTATTCAAAGAGGTGAAGGGACACAGACATTTTTAAAGGGGAAATGAGGAGCATTGCATTATCATGAAATAGTAATCACTGGCTACAAGGACTAATAGCAGGGGTGGTGCCAGTTCAAGTTTGAATAGACAATTGCTGTGCAGATGTCCTTGCAGAAGTATTTTTTGTGTAAGGTTACAGTGGCCTTTGTTCAAGGTTGTAGCTCTGGCAAAGTCTTTTATGAACAGTTTTGTTATCAGGCATACATGCCTGAGATCCCCTCCTGTGTAACCTTCCAGCTTCATTTACTTTTTTGGATAGGACTTGACAAAAAGAGGTTTCATTTTTATTTTGACAACTTTCACAATATAAAAAAGAATGAGACATTGGTGTGAGCAAGATGATAACTTGTCTCCATCACAAAATGGGGCCACAATAAAGAATAAACAGTCAGGTGCAGTGGTACACACCTATGATCCCAGTAACTCAAGAGGCTGAGGTAGGAGGATCACAGGTTTGAGGCCAGCCTCAACAACTTAGTGAGACCCTGTCTTAAGTAAAAAGAACTGGGGATGAACTCTGGTAAAATGCCCTCTGGGTTCAATCCCCAGTACCAAATAAATAAGTTTTTAATTTAAATTAAATTTTAATTTTATTTAAAGAATAAATAACCATAATCCAACTGGAGTGACTAAAAAGATACACCAGAGAGTAGCAGGGAAGTGATATGGTCCCTTTGGGCAGGAAAAGCCAAGATAGCACCATAGAGAGGAGATGGGGGGCCCTGCCTCTCCCAACCATCTCTTTTGCCTGGAGACCCCTGCAGGCCTCAGAAGTTCCAAATTCAGTTTGGAGAGTTGCCCAGAGTACAAGTGTTGTATTGCCAGAGTAGGACCACACATTGTGGGCCCTCCAAACACCGTGACCTAAGCATCATCTTAAAACTCGGCCCACTGCTAGAGTATGTTCTGCTCTTGGGGATGAATAACCACAGAATGCCTCCATTTTTGAGTCTCTGCTGTCATTCCATAATTCTCACATGAGTGCTACAGCACCCCAACCTTGGCTGCTCAAGTCTAGACAAGAAAGGTTAACATCTCAGCTGCCAAACCCATACTGTGCTTCAATCCCCAGGGAGCAAATGGTCTTGCCCAGCGAGGAGGCCACCCAACTGGAGGAGTATGTACACCTCTGCTTGGCCTAATAGCTTTCAGGCAGGGCTCTGACCTCTTTCCCATGAGCCCGCTGTACAGTGACAGCTGATAGTACTCACAGAGGCCTGGTACCCAGTCCAACAGAAAGTCAGATGGCAGCCCCACCCACTAAAAATCCTGCCGTACAGCCACCAGCCCATGGTGCTGTTTGCACCTGTGGCCTAGCCAAACAGTGAGTCGAACGGTAACTCCACTCCCCAGCAAAACCATGTCATATTTCTGGAGTCACAGACATCTTCAGTCTAGAACAATAAAGCAACCACAGAAACTGCCCAGAAATCAAACTGCTGAGTCCACCCAGGTTCAAAGCTGACATACTATACCCAACCAAAACTGTAGGACCTATCCATAAGAAAAAAATCTGTTTCTCTGGAAAAAGATCTATAAATCTGGAAAAGGTGACTGTTGCAGTGGGTATGCAGATAACAGCATAGAAACAAAATAAATAGAACACAATAATTCTCCAGTAGCAGGCCCCAAAGAAAAGGAAATTTACAAAATGCTTGAAAATCATAATCCTAAGGAAGCTCAGTGACATATAAGAGAAAACAATTTCATTAAGCTGGGAAAACCACTCATAATCTGAATGAGAAATTCAGTAGATGTTATTAATCTTGCAGCTGAAGAATTCAATGAAAGGAGTAAAAAGATACAATTGAGAACCATGATAAGAAACTAAATGAAGCAGAAGAAAGAATCATTGAATTTGAATCAACTCAGAGTTTAAAAAAAAAGCAGGGGCGGGGGGGGGGCACAAAAGAGAGAAAAGAATAAAAGGTGAAAACACCAAGAGGACACCAGTAAGTGACAAATATTCACAATATGTGGATTCCAAAGGGAGAACATAGCAGAGGAAAGCGTATTCATGAAACAATAGCTAAAACTACCCAAATCTTGAGAGTGAACATCTAGATCCTTGAAGTTCAAAGAATAACAGTTAGATCAAAAGATCTTCTTTGAGGCACACTATTAATTAAATGGTCAAAAGTTAAAAAAAAAAAAAAAGTCAAACTCAAAGAATTTTAACTGTAGCAAAACAAGTCACATATAAGAGAATCCCAGTTAGACTAACAGCAGATTTCTCAACAGAAAGCTTAAAAGCCAGGAGAGAACAGAGTGATATACTAAAAGTGCTGAAAGAAAAAAACTTACAGAAAAGATTGTACCCATCAAAGCCATCCTTCAGCAATGAAGGAGAAAAAAATCTTTCCTAGACAAACAAAAACTGAGGGAATTTTTCACAACTAGGGGCCAGCCCTACAAAAAAAAAATGCTAAGGGAGTCCCAAATTTAGAAGTGAAATGGAGATAACTATCATCATGGCAACATGTGTAAATCTAAAACCGATAACTTAGATACACAGCAAAAAAAAAAAAAAAAAGAAAGAAAGTAATGAATCAAACATTACCACTATAGAATCCCACCAAACCAAAAAAATTAATAAGAGAGGAAGAAAATATACAAAACAATCAGAAAACAATTAAAATGACAGGAGCAAGTCCTTACCGAACAATAATAACTTCTAGTGTAACAAATTAAATTCCCCAATTAAAAAGTAAAGACTGAGCCAGGCGCAGTGGCACATGCCTGTAATCCTCGGGGCTTGGGAGGCTGAGGCAGGAGGATCACGAGTTCAAAGCCAGCCTCAGCAAAAGTGAGGTGCTAAACAACTGAGTGAGACCCTTTCTCTAAATAAAATACAAAATAGGGCTGGGGATGTGGCTTAGTGGTTGAGTGCCCAAATTCGATCTTGATACTGAAAAAGAAAGTAAAGACTAGTAGAATTAATTTTAACAAAAAGAAAGAAACCCAAGACCCAGTTGTATGCTGCCTAAAGAAAATGTTCTCACCAGTAAAGGTACAGATTGAAAGTGAAGGAGTGGAAAAAGATATTCTATTCAAACAATCTAATAGGAAGCAAGAGTAGCTATATGCAGATGAAAACAGACTTTACATCAAAAACTGTAAAAACAAACAAAGCCATGTACCAAACACCAGCCCACCCAAATATATAAAGCAAGTATTATTAGATCTAAAGTAAGCAATAGACTCCAATACAATAATAGATGGGGATTTTAACACCCCAATCCTATCAGTGGACTGATCATTCAGACAGAAAATCAACAAAGCAATAGCAGAGCTAAACTGTACTATAGACTAAACGACCTAACATACACCTACAAAACATTTCATCCAGTGGCTACAGAATACACATTCTTCTCATCAGTACATGGAACATTCTTCAGAATAGACCAATGTGAGGCCAAAACACAAGTCTCAACAAATTCAAAAAGTTTGAACTCGTATCTTCTCTTGCCAGGTGACATAAAATTAAAAAGTGGGAATTTTACATACAATATATTGAAATTTAAAAGCATGTTCCTGAATGGAGTAGATCAATGAAGAAACAATTAGGAGAATTTTTAAATGTCTTAAAATAAGTGAAAATGGGAACACAACCTACCAATCCTAAGAGGTATAACAAGAACAGTACTGAGAGAGAAATTTAAAGCAATAAGGGTCTGCATTCAAAAAAAGTAGATTTTACATAAACAACTTACAATGTGTTATGTTTGGGTCTAAAATGTCCCCCAGAGTCTCTTGTGTTGTAGGCTTGGTCCCTGGTGCAGGAATGTTCTGAGGCAGGGCTTTTGAGAAGAGATTGAATCAAGAGGGCTCTGACCTTATTAGTGGATTAGTCCATTGATAGCTGAATGAACTTGTAAGCAATGGGGGGCATGGTTTGAGAAGGTAGGTCACTGGCAGTGTGCCCTGGGAGGGTATTTGTTGCTGGCCCCTCCTCCCTCCCTCTCCTTCTGACTGCCATAAGCTGAGCTGCTTTCTCTGCCACGCCTATCTGCCAGGATGTTCTGCTTTACCTCAGGCCCAAAGTAATGGAGCCACAGACCAAAACTTCTTAAACTATGAGTCAAAATAAATCTTTCCTCCTCCTGTTATTTTTGTCAGGTATTGTGGTCACAGCGACGAAAAGCTGACTAACATATGATGCAACTAAAAACTGGAAAAACAATAACAAGCCAAATCTAATATTAGTAGAAGAAAGGAAATAATAAATATCAGAGAAGAAATAAATGAAAGTTAGACTAAACTAGAGAGAAAGAGATCATTAAAAGTTTATTTTTTGAAAAGATAAACAAAATTAATGAATCTTTAGCTAGCCTACTGCAAAAAAAGAGAGTAGGATCACATAAATAAAATTTAAAATGAAAAAAAAATTGTAAGTGATATCACAGAAATACCAAGGATCATTAGATACAGTCAGTGAGCAACTATACACCAACAAATTGAAAAATCTGGAAGAAAAGGATAGATTCCTGGATGCATAAAATTTACCAAGACTGAACCATGAAGAAATAGAATGTCTAAACAGGCCAGTAACAAGTTATAAGATTGAAGCAGTAAAGTCTCCCATCAAAGAAAAGCCCAGGGACCTCACTGCTGAATTCTACCAAATGTTTAAAGAAGAACTAATACCAATTGCTCTCAGATTATTCCAAAAAACTGATAAGAAAAGAATTCTTCCAAACGTGTTTTGTAAATTCAACATTATCCTAACACCAAAACCAGAGGACACAACAATTTAAAAAAAATTGCAGACCAATATTTCTGATCAACATAGGTGCAGAAAAGTTCTCATCAAAATACTAGAAAACCAAATATGAAAGCACATCACAAAGATTATGCACCTTGGTCAATTGGGATTTATCCCATATATGTAAGGATGGTTCACCATATGGAAATCAACAAATGTGATATATCACATTCATAAAATGAAGGACAGAACCCTATGATCATCTCAAAGACACAGACAAGACATGTATCCTTTGATGATAAAAACCCTCAACAAATTTGAGCATGAACTATGTAGAAGGAACATAGCGCAATACAATTAAGGCCATATAAAGAGGGAGGGGTGGAGAAAAGTTGGTTAATGGGCAATAAGTGAAGGTTCTATAGGAGGAAGAAGTGATGGTGTGCTCTTGCACTGTAGGTTGACTATGGATAACAATGTACTGTACATTGAAAAAAGCTAAAATAAAGAATTTTGAAAGTTTTACCATAAAGCAATAATAAATGTTTGAAACACACAAACACACATACACATAGATATAAATATATATATACATATAGGTATAAATATATATCCAGACATGGTACCTTGCTAATATGTACAATTTTTGTGTTTTTATATATCAGTTAAAAAATATTTTTTGAAAAAACAAGGCAGATTCAGGTGTGATGGTGCACATCCTTAATCCTAGCTACTCAGGAAACTGAGGCCAGAGAATCACAAGTTTGAGGACAGCCTGGGCAACTTAAGAAAGAGCCTGTCTAAAAATGAAAAATAAAAGGGACTGGGGATATAGCTCAGTGGTAGAGCGCTTACCTAGCATGTGCAAAGCCTTAAGTTCAATCCCTAGTACCACAATAAGTAAATAAATTAAAAAACCAAAGCTATGTATGGCAAACCCATAGGTAAAATATAGTTAGAATAACATAGTTTATATGAAAACACTGGTGAAATAAATTGAAGAGGGCACCCAAAAAATGGAACGTTATCCCATATTCATGGATTGGAAGAGTTAATGTTATTAAAATGTTCATGCCATCCTAATTCAATGTAATTCCTATCAAAATGCCAAACAACACTCCTAAAATCTGTATGGAGCCACAAAATCCCAACTAACTAAAGCAACCCTGAGCAACAAGAATAAAGCAAGGCATCACAGTATCTTACTTCAGAACACACTACAATGTTATAGTAATCATAACATCATGGGCTTATATCCAAAGGAAAGAAAATCTGTATGTCAAAGAGATATCTGCACCCCTATATTTGTTGCAGCACTGTTCACAATAACCTAGGTGTGGAATTAGCTTAACCAAAGTTCATCCATTATCCATTAACAGATGAATAGATGAAGAAAATCTGATATATAGACACAATGGAATATTATTCAGCCATAAAAATGAATGAAATCTATCATTTGTGGCAGCATGGATGGAACTGAAGGAAATTATGTGACGTAAATAAGTCAGGCACATGAAATCAAATATCACCTGTTTTATATAAATGTGGAAAGTAAAAAATTGATTCCATACAAGTATAAAGTAGAGAAGTGACTGCAAGAGTCTTCACAGGATGGGGATTCTTTTGGAGAGAGGACCATTGCTGGTTCAGGTGTGCATTTGGATTAAGAAATATCTTCTAATATTCTATAGCACCATAGGGTAACTATGATTGACAGTATTTAATTAAGTATTTTAAAATAGCTAATAGAGAATATTTTAAATGCCCCCAACAAAAAGAAATAAGATGAAAAATATATTTCAAAACCTAATCTAATTGCACATTATATGTGTGTGTTAAAATATCACACTGTACCCCATAAATATGTACATGATTATATGTCAATTAAAATATTTGAAAATTTAAGAGGTGGGTTCTAAGTTCTGATTATTAGAAATAGAGTTTTCACCTATACAAATGTCTATAGAAGACATTCAAAAATTGAACAATATGCAGGACAATTCATTATATATCAATTATCCAGGGTACTTATAAGATATCTAGTATGTCTGACCCCTGACAACAGAATGCCTAGGATGTCACCTCATTATTATGACATTAAGAAAACACACACACACACACACACACACACACACACACACCATATTACAAACATGCCCACAATGGGATAGTACCATATCCATTGAAATCCACTGGATAATGGCATCAGGGAAGGACCTAAACTGGATTCTAAAGAACTTCCAGGAGTTATCTAAGGATAACATTTATTTATATTTCTTGAAAGATCCTATTTATTCATATTTATCGATACATCATTGTAGTATTAAATTTAAGCAATCCTTTATCATAAATTGATCAGAAGATCACTATATTCTGGTAAGGGAACAAGAGATATAATGATAGTAAATATATATGCCCCAAATATTAGTGCACCTAATTACATTAAAAAAAAGATAATTCGTAACGTTAAACCCCAGATAGATCCTTATACAATAATATTGTATTATTAAATAATATTGTATTATCAAACACCATTATCACCAATAAGTCATCCAAATATAAAATCAAAGATATTACTGATTCAAATAATACTATAAATCAAATGGACCTAATAAATATTTACAGACTATTTCACCCCAAAACAACTGAATTAACTTTTTTTCATGCTACCTTTTTCAAAATCAACCATATTCTAGGTCACAATGTAAATTTTAGAAAATACAAAAAATTGATGTAACTTCATGCATTCCATCAGATCATAATGGAATGAAACTAGAAATTAACAACAAAAAAATAGAATATAAACCACATAAACATAGAGACTATAATGAAGAATGGATCAAAGAAGAAAACAAGAAATTCTTAGGAAAAATGAAAACATATATGATAAAACATATCAAAAGCTCTGGGATAGTGTGAAGCAGTTCTAAGAGGAAAATTTATTACATTTAGTGCTTACGTTAAAAATATACCAAGTGTCCCACTCCTTGGTATTTATCCAAAATAACTAAAATCAGCATACTATAGTGATATAACTGTTCAATATTTATATTACAGAGGGGTTGGAGGGGAAGGGAGTGGGCATAGGGTTATTAATGATGGTGGAATGTGATGATCATTATTATCCCGAGTATAGGTATGAAGACACGAATTGGTGTGAATATACTGTGTATACAATCAGAGATATGAAAAATTGTGCTCTATATGTGTAAGAAGAATCTAATGCATTCCGCTGTCATATATAAATAAGAAAAAAATACCCCTGATGAATGTAGATGCAAAAATCTTTAATAAAATATTAGCAAACTGCATTCAAAAACACATCAAAAAGATAATACACCATGATCCAGTGGGTTTTAATGCTTGGAGATAAGGTTGGTTCAACAAAAAGATCCCAAATAAATAAGCTTATGTTCCACCTCAAGTCCTTAAAAAGTAAACAAACTGATTCCAAATCAGTAGAAGACAGGAAATAATTAATATTAGAGACAAAATTAATGAAATTGAGAATTTAAAAACATACACAGGATCGATGCAACAATGAATTTTTTAAATGAGTTTAGCTTTTCATAAGCTAAACTCACATTACACTGAAGGAAGAAAAACTGAAAGCATTTGCTCTAAAAATCAGAAACAAGACATGGATGTCCATTCTCCCTGTTTGTTCAATATAGTTCTCAAAACTCTATCCAGAGTAATCAAGCAAGAGAACAAAATTAAAGGGCTACAAATAGGAAAAGAAGATGACAAATTATCTCTGTTTGCTGATAACGTGCTTCTATACTTAGTTATAAGACCCCAAAAACTCCACCAGAAGACTTCTAGAGCTGATAAATGAATTCAGCAAACTACCAGTATACAAGAGCAACACCCACAAATCAATAGCTTCCCTATACTCCAACAGCGATTATGCTGAGAAAGAAATTAGGAAAACCATCCCTTTCACAAGAACCTAAAAAAAAAATAAAATACTTGATAATTAATCTAACCAAGGAGGTGAACAATCTCTACAATAAAAGTTATAGAACACCAAAGAAAGAAATTAAAGAAGACCTTAGAAGATGGAAAGACCTCCTATGTTCTTAGATAGGCAGAATGACCATACTACCAAAAACAATATACAGTTTCAAGGCAATCCCCATCAAAATACCAATGCCATTCCTCATGGAATTAGAAAAAAAAATGTTCCTTGAATTTATTAAGAAGACTAAGAGGGCCAGAATAGTCAAAGCAATACTAAGCAAGAAATTTGATGCAGGAGACATCACAATACCAGACCTTAAATTATACTACAGAGGTACAGTAACAAAACCAGCATGGTACTGGCATTAAATAGACATGAAGACTAATGGAATAGAATAGAGGACACAGATGCAAACCCATATACTAATTGCTATCTGATAACTTGGACAAAAGTGCCAAAAATATATGCTGGAGAAAAGATAGCCTTTTTAACAAATGGTGTTGGGAAAACTGGATATCCATATGTAGAAGAATGAAATTAGATTTCTCTCACCCTCACAAAAGTCAAATCAAAATGGATCAAAGACTTAGGAATTAGACCAGAAACCTTGGAACTGCTAGAAGAAAACAAAGTCAGCACTTAATCATAAAAGTGTAGGCACCAACTTCCTTAACAAGACCCCTGAAGCTCAAGAAGAAAACCAAGAATCAATAAGTGGGATGTCATCAGATTAAAAAGGTTCTGCACAGCAAAGGAAATGATTAAGAGTGTGAAAAGAGTAAATCTTTGCCCTCTGAGCCTCTGACAGGAGATTAATATCCAGAATATAGAAAGAACTCAAAAATCTTAACATGCAAAAAAATAATAATTACCCACCCCAAAATGGGCAAGAGAACTAAATAGACACTTCTCAACAGAAGAAAAACAAATGACCAAGAAATATATGAAAAAAAAATGTTCAATATCTCTAACAATCAGGGAAATGCAAATCAAAACTACACTAAGATTCATCTCACTCCAGAAAGAATGGCAATTATCAAGTACACAATAATAAATGCTGGAGAGGTTGTGGGGGAGGGTAAACTCATACTTTGTTGGTGGAACTGCAAATTAATACAAACATTCTGGAAAGCAGTATGGAGATTCCTCAAAATACTAGAAATGAAACCACCTCTGACCCAGGTCTCCCACTCTTTGGTATTTATCCAAAAGAACTAAAACCAGCATACTATAGTGATACAGCCACTTCAATATTTATATTACAGCAGCACAATTCACAATGGCCAAATTATGGAATCAGCCCAGATATCCATCAGTAGATGAATGAATCACAAAAATGTGGTATATATACACAATATGGTTTTATTCAACCATAAAGAAGAATGAAATTATGGTATTTGCTAGTAAATAGATGGAAAAGGAGAACATCATACTAAGTGAAATAAACCTGACTCAGGAAATCACAGGTTGAATATTTTCTGTAATATGTGGAAGCTAGAGAAAAATAAGGGAAAGAAGATTGGGGTGGGTGTTCCAATATCATAAAGATAAAGGGAAGATCAGTGGAGTAGAAGAAGATGAGGGAGGGAGGAGGGATGGGAAAGTGGACTATAAAATCAAGTTAACAAAACCACATTCTATGCATATATAAATATGCCACGGGAAATTTCTACATATACTTTATGTATATGTAGAAAGTACCAATGAAAATTTTAAAAAAGGTGTAAAAGGAAGATAAGTGGAATAGAGGAAGGAAAATAAGGAGAGAGGGCTAGGAGGTAAATGGAGGGGAATGAGGATTGAAATCAAATTACATGCATGTATGATTTTGTGAAAATGAACCCAGGCATTATGTTTAACTATAATGCTCCAATAAGAAAATACACTTAAGGGCTGGGGTTGCAGCTCAGTGATAGGGCACTTGCCTAGCATGTGTGAGGCACTGGGTTCAATTCTCAGCACCACATATAAATAAACAAAATAAAGGTCCAACAACAACTAAAAATATATTTTTTAAAAAAATACATTTAAAAAAAATCAGTCAGCATGCAAGGTAGAAAATACCAAGAGGCTTCCTAGTGCCTTAGAATGACAAATGTTTGTGATATCGCCCCATCTTGGTCTCCTGAACATTTAGAGTCAAACTAATTGCATGGGATGGTGTTATATTTATACACTTTGTAGACTATGCTCTGCTGGATTGTTTTCTTTGAAATGAAACGTATGGGTTTCTATACTTTAGTATTCATTTTCAGTCTGTTTTTCCATCTATTTTTCAATAGGATATTGAAGAGACAATGAACACTGCTTTGAATGAACTCCGGGAACTGGAGAGACAGAGCACAGCAAAGCATGCCCCTGATGTGGTGCTGGATACCTTGGAACAAGTGAAAAACTCTCCCACCCCTGCTACTTCCACAGAATCTCTCAGCCCTTTGCACAACATTGCCCTCAGGAGCTCAGAGCCTCAGATTCGACGTAGCACTAGCTCCTCCAGTGACACAATGAGTACTTTCAAGCCAATGGTGGCACCCAGAATGGGCGTGCAGCTGAAGCCCCCAGCCCTTAGGCCAAAACCTGCTGTTCTTCCAAAAACAAATCCTACCATAGGACCTGCCCCACCTTCCCAGGGTCCAACAGACAAGTCTTGCACGATGTAAAAACCAGCTGAGCAAAGGCATAAGGGGAGGTGATTTAAAAGAAACGGATTAGTGACAAAAGTCAGTGATCCATAACTTTCCTTAGTTTTGTGCTTATAACTGGAGATCTTTTGGCTTTTCTATGTTGTCGAATGTAATGTCTGCAACTAGCTAACTTAACACGGGCATTTGTATTTTGTAATTTTTTAAATAACTGGACATATGTCATTTTAAAGACAATAGAAACACTTAGACTTACTTGAAAATCCAATGCTGCACCACTTGTAATGAAGGCAACACCACTCCCCGCATTGTCCAGTGCTTCAGGCTTAGTGGAGCCCAGGAGAATCTCCTGAAAGCAGGAGAATCTGAGTGCCAGGTTTTATTGGAGTAGAACCAGTGTTGGTCTGTGGCACTTAGGGTAATAGCTGAAAGATTATGGCACTATTTGGCAGCTGAGAGTGAGCACCTCTGATTCCATTCAGAGTAGGGGTCAAGCTCCTGCTAAAAACTTAAAAAAGGGTTGTCACAGTGGGACCTTCAGCCCGTGGCTTGAATGAGTTGAATGATTGCCTTTTCTCTAACAGTCATTTCCTTGGGTGCAGTTGAAAGACCAGTGAAGGGAGTGGAACCTCACAGTTATTGCTTGAACTGAACCCGGGAAATGAGAGAGAGATGCCATCTCAAAGCTATAGATGTGAATCCTTCCATAAGCATGATCAGGCCCCAGAGATGTCCAAGTCCATCAGGGCCTAGAAAGGACTAGAACAGTCTAATGTTAAAGATTTTCTAATGATACCACAAACCCCTAAAAAAAAAAAATCTGTTGTTCAATATCTGCCTACAAAATATGTGTCCCCTAAATTCTTATGTTATCCTCTTTGGAAATGGAGAGAGCAGACAGGACATGAATCCTTGATTCACTATGTGTTCTCCTCTGACAAAATTACCTTGCTTCCTTTAAATACATCACAAAGGCCTGATAAGCCTGCATTTGAAATCCCAGCTCTCCTCTCCATTTTTCTCTTTGAGCCAACCTAGAACTGACTATGATACTAGAGTTCAAAAGCCATGCTAGGCCATAGTGGGAAGATTATCTTATGGTTCCAAGGTGATTTCCTCATAATTTTGTACCTTGGAACCATGATTTTTTTTTTTTTTGCATATAATCTCTATATAACTCACATAGTCAAGTGAGCTCAACTAGAGACTCTCTTTCTCTGTCATCCTAGCACAGAGACAATTTTTCCTTAGCCCATATTTTCACTATATTTCTCTAACTTAAAAATTGGTTTTGTTTTGTTTTGTTTTTGTTTCTTTTAGTTTTGGAGCTGGGGATTGAATTTAGGGCTTCATGCATGCTAAACACACGCTTTACCACTGAGCTAATCCGCAGGCCCTCCCCGAATTGTCTTGAATGCAGTTATTCCTATGAAGGTACAAATCACCATTGTCCCACTACTGGAACTGATATCATCTATCGACCTGTGAGCAATTTATCTACATTGTCATTGAACTTCCCAATTTAAACAAACAAACAAACAAAAAAAAAATGGATGCCTCAGAACAAACCCTGCTGGACACCTCTTGATTGCCTTCTAGGTTTAGTTTCAAACTGGCATCCAATGGCATGTCCACCTAAGAGCTGCACAGCACGAACTTTAACTAATGGGCCCACCGGTGAATGCATCATGCAGAAACAAATCAAGATCTGTACTAAAATCATTTCTTTGATCTCTACCTCAATTTGCCAGATTAATTGTTCCATTTGCAGAAAGAGATTAAATTAATGAAGTATTATTATCTTTCAAATGACATTGCCAATTGTTTGCCTGAGGCCTAATTTCACAAATGGATTGAATAGTGGGATTCCCCCCACCAGCCCCCCGAGTATTTCCAGGTATGGTTATAAATTATAAGCCTTAGAATTTCCATAATGATTCTTTATTGGCATGTTGAAAAAGAGGCCCAGCTCAGCCTAAATTCATTTCCCCTAAATTCAGTGGTTGTTCAGACCCTTTGACACCACAGAGACTCACTTAGGACTGAGTTTTGAATAGCACCAACCCTTTTAAACAGTTCCCCCTTAAATTCTCCGACAAGTTTCAACTTTCCTTTATAATCCTCAGTTTTTTAAAAATCATCAGGATTCTTAAAACCATTTTCCTACTCTAATGAAAGAGTAAGAGGTTAACAAAACTCATGAGAAGGACACAGGTGTTCTGAATTTGTTTTTAAATGCCTTCTATGAACTTTTGATTATAGCTTTAGGTCTTTCTCCCTTAAGTTCATTCCTTCATCTCCCTGGTATTCCTCCCCAGGGTCTTCTCTCTTAGTGTTTCCACTATAATGGAATAACAGTTGCCTTTCTTCCCCCCAAACCAGGCCTCTGCTGCCTTGGATGACAGAGGACGTGCTGCTGTAGAGTCTGGGAGACTGTGCCTTCTCTCAGGAAACAGCTCCTATTGTACCCCATCACTCCCTTTCTCTGGCTTCTCCCCACTTTTTCTCCCTGTACTCCTAACGTCACCTCCAGACTTTTTCCTCAATAACAAGCAAAGCATGTGACCTCCAAGTGAGCAAGGACTCAGTAAGTTCTGGCCTCTCCTTACTTTGTTTAGTAAGTCTTCAGAGTCCAAGGATAAGACAAGGTAACCACTTTCTTTGCAAAGGACCCAAAATAACACCCAGTAAAGCTCATTAAAAGCTGCAGCAGCTGAGAAGCTTCACCTGCCTCATGGCTTTCTTTAGGGCCACAGGTGCAGCACACGAGGGAAGACATAGGGAAGAGGGAGAGAAAAAAGGAAATGAGTCGTGGAGATGCTATGTCCCCCTCTCCATTTCAAGGGTCTTAGCAGTCTTACAGTTTGGGGAGGTGATCATTTTGATGGTGAGTAAATTATAATGCTATAAATATTAACCTTATTCCACCTGCACAAGTATATATATTCACAGCTGATACAACAGTGTTCATGTCCCATTAATAGAACTCAGTGCAGTAGTTATACCAAGTCAGCTTTTTGGTTTGGCTAGGGATCTGGGGAGTGGATTGTTAGGATAGAGAGGAAGGTACTTAGTACAAATTTTCTGATGAGTGTTAGTAAAGTGTTTCAGCCTGTTGAGTGGCACTTTGTGGAGCTCCGTGTTCACGTTCAGTGTCGATGCCATTGTTCAATAGTTTCACATGTCTTCACACAACATAATCTGACCATGGGGCCCCTTGAGCCATCCATAGAATAATTTACAGCAGGGTCCCATGTAATCTACCACCTTAGTCATGAACAGTAATGAAATGATGTAGAGCTCCAAAGGTCAAATTGTATTCTGTAAGAATTTCCTATGTACTTGCCATTCCCAAAATGGGTTTATAATTTAGTGAAAAGAAAAAAGGGGATGGGTTGGTAGTGGTGTCCTTAGCTTTTAGGAATGATATAGCCTCTGAAGTCCACTAACTGAAAAAACTATCATCTGATGATTACAGCCTCTGAAATCCAATGTTAAAAAGCCTAGGGGTCTATTAGGGATCAGAAGACTTCAGAGGTGGCTTGATACTTACTCCTGACCATAGCAGTGAGAGGTTATGAATGCAGAAAAATACATTTGGGACTTAGTCTTGCTTGCAGTTGTCCACCACAGAGGCCCTGAGACACACAGCAGCTTAGAATTGAAGGCTCCTTCCATGTGCAGAGCCCCGCTATTCTGGATCACCTACAGGGCTGAGAACCCAACCTCCAGCTGGGCTGGAGCATGGGACTTGGTACTGGGTGACTTTGGCACAGATGGGTAAAACAAGCTGGAATCTGAGCTTTCACTTACCCGATTATGCTTAAAAAGAAAGAAAATAGTCTATGTGGTATAATAGAGAAGGGTACCTGTATCTTTAAATTGCGTAGGGAATTTTGTATGTTTAAATAATTGTACTGGGTTCCATAATGCTTATCTTAGAAATTGTTTAGTAAAAGAAAAAATATATAAGCTGTGCATTTGTGAATGCCCCTGTTAGAGCATTCATCCAAGTTCAATGTGTAGTGTGATGGTTATTATAGATATTTAAAGTATAGTAAGTGGCTGTGTAACAAGAGAGACTGCTATTTACCTGCATACTTAAGGGTAACTCCTGCCCACGTAATTAAATCAGTATTGTCCTTTCCTGTCAGTTTGACCAATTGCAGTACTGGTAGCTTCCTGCTTGTGACTGTTACCTACTTGTGTCAATGTACATCTGTAGTATGTACATGTGAAAGTGCCTTTCTATTTTAGAGGAGTTTAGCCTTGCTCTTGTACTGTCGCCCTGCCCCGAACACCTCCTCCTCCCCGCAATTCCTGCTGCCCACTTGAGTGTTTGGAAACGTCCTTCATCCCTCCCTGCCCCATTTCTACCCGCCTTTCTGTGCCTCAGTGGTCAGTGGTGTCTGTCATGCATCTTTGCGGGTCATCAGACTGTCTCGTGTTCCTCCTAGACGTGGCCGTGCCTTTCTCACCCAGCAGTGACTCCATCTCCTCCCATCCCACCTGTCCGTGCCCTGCTCACGCTGCTGCCTGCCATTGTGTTCGCCCATGCTCTGTACTGCCTCTTACCATCACATTCCCTCCTCTCTGAGACGAACATAAAGGGGGATGCTTTTACAGTTCTGGAAGAAGAAAAAAAAAAATGTTTGTTAATCTGTTGTGACGATGCACTTTTCTGTATAGTACTGTACATTTTGGCATGTACCATTACAGGCTTCAGTATACAGTCGGGTTTGTTCTTCACGGTGTATCTTTATAATAAATAAGATAGTTCTGGCCGCCTTTGTCTGCTTGGTGTAATTATCCATAGTGTCTTTGTTCCTTTCTTTTTTCTCATCATTATTTCCTCCCAGAGAGCTGGGTCCCATTAAATGATGTGAACTTTTAACCTTTAAAAAACAATTTTTTTTAATCTGTCATTTTTGTTTGTACATTTAAAAAGAATTATCATGCACAGGACCTTTTCCAAGAGTCATGGTTTGGGACTTCCATATAGCAAAGGAAAAGGCACTGGGGGACTCTGAACTTAGAGACTTGAGAGAATGCCTAAACACACAGTAGATTGATCTTTCCATTGAAAATGACTAATTGGCATAATAAAACTTGTCAGGCTGATCTTTTATTTCATTTGAATATATTGAAATATAGCCCTTACGTACTGACTCTGTTTAGAATTCCCCAGGTATTGATTTTTTTTTTCTTCAAACATTAAGGCCAACTCTTCAGGTCAGGCAATGCATAATAAGTAGTTAAACTCAATCAATCATGTGTCAGATTAAATGCAGTTAAGAGATGTAGAGTTTCAAAAAATGACATAAATCTAAATTTAACTTTTGATTGAAGTATAAAATATATACAGAAAAGGGCACAAGTCATTAGTGCAATAATTTTCACAAAATAGCAGACCTGGGAGTATAGCTCAGTGACAGGACACATACTTAGCATGTACAAGACCCTGGAGTCAATTCCCAGCACCAAAAACAAGGGGGAAAAAATGAAAGAAAGAAAGAGATAAACTCACTAACACATTCACCATCTAGATGAAGAAATAGCTTGCCATCATATCCTGAAACTACTGTGCTCATCCCTCTACAAAGTATCCTGAAGAATCATCCTGGTTTGGTTTTTCTTCTATAAAAGGGCTCGTTCAGATGCAGTATTTGTGCCTGGTTCCTTCTGTTCAAATTTATGTCTGGGACTATGGATGTAGCTTGGTGGTAGAGCACTTGCCCAGCAAGTGCAAGTTTCTGAGTTCAGTCCCAGCACTGCAAAAAAGAAAAGAAATACTAAGAGTCATCATTTTTGAACTGGCAGTTTTTCCATTTTTATTGCTCTATAGAATTCTACCATAGGAATAAGCTCAATATTTTATCTATTTTAGTACTTCCTAATTAAACTTTGGGTATTGTATGCAAACCTCACCAGTTAAAGGCTGAAGTAATTGTTTTTCCAAAACCTGATGGAAGGATATTCAAGGAAGCCATTTACTAGAAGGCCTACCTGAAGGCAAGTTTGGTTATTTTTATTTCACACACACACACACACACACACACACACACACACACACACACACACTGTCCAACCCGGAGGCAAGAAATATTTCTGTATGATGCTGAAACTAGTAGTAGGTTTACTTAAAGTTATGATTTTCTTATCCAATGCTGAATGCTTTTCCTCTATGCCCACTTTGGGGACCAGAGAGCTGGATTTAGAGGCTTCCCACCATGAACAAATGCCTAAATCAGACTGTAGAATTGCTTTAGCAAAGCCCCACTGTTCTATATCTCCCTTAATGCTACCCTTCAAACCAGAGCCTTGGCTTGCCCCTGCCCTCTGTGTGCAGATCCCTCACTCTGGGATCAGAGTCCCTTGGGTTGGGTCTTGCTATCAGAACTAGGGTTCATATGCCTGCACTTGATAAGGATTTAGGGAAGCAGGGAAAGAAGTTTTCTGGCTTCTACCTTAGAAGGTGTACCTTAGAAGTTGGGACACCTAAGGAGAAAAATTCCCCAAGTTTGATCTAGAGTGTCAAAAAGTTCCTGGAAAAACAGAAACTATGGTAAATTCTGTTCCATAGGCTGGATTTTGGAAGATATGATTAATACACCTTTGGGAAACAATCACCGTGAGGTTCATCAATTCTTCGGTAACCTTTAATCTGTTTTTACATGTGGATAGAAAACTTCTATAGTGAAAACCAGTTATTCTCTCAAAACCAGTTCTATCTCTCTTGCTGGGACTGGGCTGGACACTGTGTGTGTGAGAGAGAAACAGAGACAGAGTACGGGGAAGGGAGAGATTGCTGCTCCTGCAGTTTGAAACAACATGCTTTATTCAACAGGAATATATTGAAGAAAGTGATGGCATAACCTAAGACCTCTACAGCTCTCAGATATTTGCCCTCCAAGAAAGCACTTGAGGGAGAATGGCTTCCTCTTTGCTGCCTGGATAAACAGCTAAAAGGAAGGACCCTCTCAACAATGCTGCACTATACTCATCTTTTGTCTAGACATCCCTTGGGTAAAAATTGTGCCCATTTAAAAGAAAGTTAAAAAAATTATGGATGATAATGTCTGTAAACTAAAGGACAGGGAAGAATCGTCAATAGTCTCATGGAATATTCAGAGTTGTACAATGATGTGACATTAGCTTGAAAATGAGGTTTGAGGTGCTCGACCTTCAATGGATTGCATCCATTTTTTAAAAAGGCAACATAGTCGAGATTTGGAATACAAATTAAAATTTGAATTTTGGTCTGTGAGTCGAGATTATTATGGCATTAGTAACTGAATATCAGCAGATGCATTAGGAAAAGGGGAAATTTTTAATAAGCCAAAATCTATTATCTGGTCGAAATTCAAACTCAGTTACTAACCTTCAACAAATTACCGAGCCATACCTCAATTTCCCAAACAGAAAAAAATCCACAGGGACATTTTTACTAAAATTGTCTCCTAATCTTAACACTATATTTATTTTTAGCAGAGTTGAACTCATATTTGGTAAGGAATTGTATATCCTTATTGGGTTTTTCTCCCTCACAGCAGTTCACTTGTGAAATCTCAGGAAATGAGATTTTTTTTTTTTCTGCTAGGGATCAAACCCAGAGTCTTGCAGATGCTAAGCAAGCACTCTACTAGTGAGTTACATCCCCAGCCCAGGAAATATAATTTTTTAATCAGCCGCATGATAGTCAGCATATGAACAAACCCATAATTTATTTTATCATTTTCCTATTACCAAGTAAACCTGTTTGCAGATCTTGCTTTTTTGATAAAATGTTAGCAATGTGGTGAGCAGCTCTATACATAATATAAATTTAAATCATTAATTTAATATTGACACCCGAAGGTGAAAACACAGGGTGAGAGGGTATAAACATCTCAAAGGCTCATGATAAATATTGCCAACCTGTTTTCCAGGGAGAGTGCACAAACTTGCACTTCTGCCAGCAGTGTATTACAACATATAACAAGAATAAAATATTATCATTTGTCTCGTTGCCAATGGAATAGGGGAATGGTAGGTTCCACCTAAACTCCTGGTAGTTCAAAGTTAATTTGCACATCCACATTCCTAGCATGCAAATTCCTGTTTAACTTACCTTGGTATCCTAAACCTCAGGCATCTCCCTATTGCCTCAACCAAACATCAGCAAATATTCATTTTCTTTCCTCGGGCATCTTAAACTCAACAGACCCAAAAACTAAATCCATTTTCTTGCAAAGCAGATCTACTGGCAAAAAAATTCTATTTTCATTTGTCTAAGATGATCTTTATTTTTTCCTTTCTTAGCTGTAGATGAACACACTATCCTTTATTTATTTATTTATTTAGTTTTATGTGGTGTTGGGGATCAAACCCAGTGCCTCACACATGTGAGACAAGCACTCTACCACTGAGCTAAAATCCCAACCCCTTTCCTTCACTTTTAAAGGATCATTTTTCAGGAGACAGAATTCTAGGTTGGCCTTTTTTTTTTTTTTTTTCTCTCAATTCTTTAAACATTTCATTCCACACTCTTCTTGCTTGTATGGTTTCTGAGAAGTTCAAAGTCATTCTTATATTTATTCATCTTTACTCTTCTGTAGGTAAGGTGTGTGTGTGTGAGAGTGTGTGAGTGTTTTCTGGCTTCTTTGAAGATTTTTTCTTTGTCTTTGATTTTGTGAAGTTTGAACACAACATGGCTAGATGTAGTGAGGTTTTTCTTTTTTGGTCTTACATTTATCCACTTTTGTTCTCTGAGCTTCTTGGAACAGTGGTTTGGTTTCTGATAATAATTTGGGGAAATTCTCAGTATTTATTACTTCAATCCTTGCTTCTGTTCCTTCTGTTTTTTTCCTCCTTCTGGTATTCCCATTACACATATATTACACTTTTTGCAGATATCCCACAATTTTTAGATGTTCTGTTCTTTTTTTTTTTCTCTCTTTTTTTTTCCTTTTCTTTTGAGTTTGGGAAGTTTCTACTCTCAAGCACAAAAGTTCTTTCCTCAGCTGTGTCCAGTTTACTAATAATTTCATCAACGTATTCATCATTCTGTCATAGTGTTTTTGATCTCTTGCATTTAAGAAAAAATCTTTCTTAGAATTTCCAATTTCTACTTACTTTATCCATCCATTTTTCCATGTCTGTTTTTCCCATTAAAGCCCTTAGCATATTAATCTTGCTAAATCCATTTTCTTTTATTCCAAAACATAATCTGCACCCTCCACACCCAATCTATTCTACTATCTTTTATCTTCACTTTAGCCTAGCTCTGTGCTTCCTTCCCTTTGCCTCAACTATTGCAGTAACCTATAAGAGTTCCTGAGCCTATCATCTCCCTCTTGCAATGATTATCTACACTTTTGATAATCATCTTTCTTAAAAACAGAACAAAGTACAGTGGCACACTCCTGTAATTCCAGCTACTCTGGAGGCTGAGGCAGGAGGAGCACAAGTTCAAGGCCAGACTCAGTAACTTAATAAGACCCTGTCTCAAAAAAAATAAATACATTAAAAGAGCTGGGGGTGTAACTCAGTGGTAGAGCGCCCCTGTGTTCAACCCCCAGTACCAACCAACCAACCAACCTAGAACCAAAAATCTAACCATCACTGGAAACACAACCAAATAGCAGTTGTTTTAACATACTACATAATAGCTAACATGTATTGAGGGCCAGACTCATGCTACGAATGTTGATACACTCAATCCTCACAAGAAAATCTTGAGAAAAATACAATTATTATCATCATACTTGAACAGGAGAAAATTAAGCCACAGAATAGTTAAGAACTGGCTAGTATCAAAGGTCTGGTTAATAGCAGAGCCAGGATTTGATTCCAAGACTCTTGGTCCTGGAAGCTGTGCTTGTAACAACCGCTGTATTCTGACCCCTGTAAATCCTGTGCTCAAAAGTCACAGCTGCAGGGCCAGCACTGTGTCTCCTTCATCTTCATGTCCTCAAGCCTAACACGTTGCTAACTAAAGAGAGAATCATTGAAACACAAACAAATTCCAGGACTACCTCCTCAGTCCCCTGCCTGTCACAGGAGCCTTCCTGCCCAGCACTTCCTTCAGCCATATCAAGTTACCTTTCCCTGAACATGCTGGGCTGCATGCTTCCTCAACATATCCGCTCCTCAGCTCCAAATGTCCCCTAACTCATCCTAATACCTACCTGTAGATATAATGCTCAGCCTTCAAAACCCAACTAAACTGTTCCATCCTCCATGAAGCCTTCCCCAAACCTCCCATCTGGCATCCATTGCTCCCTCTCCACACTTCCTTGGAGCTGCACTTTCATTCAGTCAGGCTCTCTTCTGGAGAACAAGCTGTGAACAAGACAGAAGGTTCCTGGTCTCAGGAAGTCTACTGCCTAGTTAGATTAAAAAAAATAGCACCAAAGAAGCCAATAACTAAATTGGCAAGATCATTTATTAGGTGCTGATAGCTGCTAAGAAAGCAAAAGTGAAACAGAACAGGGTGATACAAGCCAGAGTGTCTAAGAAGAGGCTTTAGATGGAACAGCTTGGTTGTCACCTCTCGGGGAGTAGCCTCTGAACTAACAGCAGAATGGTGAGAAGAAACCAGCCATGTGAAAAGGAAGAGAAAGACTCAGCTTGGCAGAGACAACACCATGCCCAGAGTAGTTAAGGAATCAGAGGAATGTCACTGTGACTGGTGTACTATAGACAAGAAGAACTGAGATTAAAATGAATGCTTGAGAGGGAACAGAAACCAGACTGACTCAGAGGCCAATTAAGGTACATGAATGGTATTCTTATTTTATTTATTTATTTATTATTCTAATTTGATATATACAACAGCAGAATGCATTACAATTCATATTATACATATAGAACACAATTCTTCATATCTCTGATTGTACACAAAGTAGAGTCATACTATTCGTGTCTTTATACATGTACTTAGGGTAATGATGTCCATCTCACTCCACCATCTTTTCTACCCCCATGCCCTCTCCCTTCCCCTTCCACCCCTTTGCCCTATCTAGAGTTCATCTAAACCTCCCATGCTCCACACCTCCAACCCCATTATGAATCAGCATCAGAGAAAACATTTGGCATTTGGGTTGGGGGGATTGGGTAACTTCACTTATCATCATATTCTCTAACTCCATCCATTTACCTGCAAATGCCATGATTTCTCTTTTATTTCTGAGTAATACTCCATTGTGTATATATGCCACAATTTCTTTATCCATTCATCTCCTGAAGGGCATCTAGGTTGGTTCCACAGTTTAGCTATTGTGAATTGTGCTGCTATAAACATTGATGTGGCTGTGTCCCTATAGTATGCTGTTTTTAAATCATTTGGGTATAGATGGAGGAGTGGGATAGCTGGATCAAATGGTGGATCCATTCCCAGTTTTCCAAGGAATCTTCATACTTCTTTCCATATTGGCTGCACCAATTTGCAGTCCCACCAACAGTGAATGAGTGTACCTTTTTCCCCACATCCTTACCAACACTTATTGTTGTTTGTATTCTTAATATCTATATGTATAATATGTTAAAAAAAACATTCTACTGTCATGTACATCCAGAAAGAACAAATAAAAAATGTAATCCTAAAAAAGAACACAAAATTTAGTGTTATTTTAAACTAAGCAAGGTATATTATTACCTTGTTAACATGTAATTTTTCTACTTGTCGCTTTATGTATCATGAACAGAGGAAACAAAAGAATTATGTTTGTTCAATCATTCCCATGAACTAGAAATTCTCTGCCTTCTTTCTGAGTTAAGGAATCTGGAACCTAGGGAATTAATGAAAAAATAAAAAATTAATACTGCCCAGCATGCTGGTACATACCTGTAATCTGAGTAAACTCAGGAGGATCGTTAAGTTTGAGACCAACCTTGACAACTGAGGAAGACCCAGTCTCAAAATAAAATAAAATGTACTGGGATGCAGTTCAGTGGTAGCACACCCTTGGATTCAATCCCAAGTACCACCATCCCCACCAAAAAAAAAAAAAAAAAATCAATGTTACATATCTGCATGCAGCTAGAAGCAAGATTGTATTCTTAATGGTTCAGGACTTTGCCATTTATATGAGCATCCTTTTCCTCTTTTTTAATGTACATAGTCTGGATCTATATTGTGATTTGGCTCTTAGCACCTCACAAGAGTCTGCTTGTCTTAGTTCACTGGGCATCTGCAGCTTTCTTAGATCTTTGCTGGGAACAGGCTTTTAGGGAAGATGTTTATGCTGCACTTAAGAGAGGATTCTGTCTGCTCTAATGAGCAAGAAGGACAGTTAAAGACCTAAATAAATAAATAAATAAAGCCAATAATCTTCTAGAAAGAAGAAAAGCACATCACCTCACTTGCCCACTTAAACTCCCTATGACATTGTTTGCACCCTTAAATGCAGATAAGCCTAAAACCAGATATAGCTTTGGACTTAGGAGTTATTTTTCCCCACACATTTCCTTTTTTAACTTAAAGTAGTTTAAATTGAACTTATTACAGTGGCAAAATTTCAGATTAATACAGACACTGAATTATTAATATTAATTATCTTCAAATACAGAGATTACTGGTGATTTCTTATTTTCCTTTCTGTTTATATATGTGTGCGGTTTTTTAGCATTGGCAACCAATTTACTAACTTTGCAAAAAAGGAAAACTAAAGTATTATTTTAGTATATGAAGGAGAGGAAGAGAATGTCTTTGGAGTTGGAAACCTGATAGATTCTCCATCAAAGAAAGGGCTTTCGACCCTTGGTGGCAATCTCCACCCCTGCTCCACTTCCAGCCTTCTTCTGGGACCCCCTCGTTCATGTAACTTGCATAATACACTTTACAAAAATCCAGAATTAGGACAATGGCATTAATAATTTCCTAAAGTCTCCGCCAAGTCAGGATTTTCAGAATGACCTCCATTCTTGTTTAGGTCATAATTTGACTCTAATTAAAACTAACGTCGTTCCTGTGTTTTTCTTTGCAAGAGAAAAACATGGAACGTGAGAAATTCTTTTTTTCTTGCCAGTAAACGTTCATGCTTAGTTAAAGAAAGAGAAAATGACACTATTAAAAGAACTCTCATAGCTGGAAACTCCTTAAAGTTAGTTCAAATATGGTACATATGTCCCCCTTGAAAAAAGCAAAGGGATGTGGCCTTAATTTGCTGTTGAAGGGAGTTGTTTATTTTAAAGAGAAACTCTAGCTCCTTAGTCAAGAAAGTGATGCTATTACCAAAGGCGGTCATGGGATGGATTCTGGGAGTGACTCCTCAGGGGCTTCATAAGATAAGCTCTGGGTCTCTCCAGAAATTTGGATATTAATTTGCCTGGAGCTATGGCACCTGTCCCCACCACCACCACCAAGATTCTTCATGCAGAGTGTAAAGGGTATCAGTTAGTGTTCATGACTACCCACTCTGGACAATTTAAACAAAAGGTAAATTTGCTTATAGCCTGATAGTCAGCTTTGGAGAACCCTCAGGAAAGCCAGAGAATGACCCTTGAAGGTCACCTAGCTAGGAACTCCCTCAGAGACATACCAGAAATGACCAGAAGAGACCATGGCTTCTTCCACTGTTCCTGAGCCCAGACCCTATAGCCCACACCTACCACCCTCTGGCACTGTCACTTGAAAGGCAGGCAGGGAGGGAAGAGAGAGAGAGCCTAACTGGAATGTCGAGCCCATTGGTAGGGACGCCCTTCTGTTCTTTCTTCCCTGCTGTGCCCATCGCTGTGACACCTGTGTAGACCTGTGGTTTATACGTCGATGGGAACCCTGAACACACCAAGTCTACTCCCACTCAGGTAAGCAGTTTCCACCTCAGTACTGCTCCACTTCCTGCCAGGCCCTTGCAGCACAGAGTCACACAGTGGTCATTGTCTTCACCTCCTTTGGCTAAAGCCCATCTGCTAGAGTGTCTCTGAAGACAAAGCAAACAATTTTAATAAAGCCTAAGGAGATTGGTAAGAAACTGATTCTGCACAGGGATATGAGCTGTGTTATCAGATCTTCGAAGAAAGCCTAGAAATCTAGACTTTTATCTGAATTCGAAAATTATTTGAGCCTGCACATTGGCATTTAATTTGTAGCCCCTAAAGGGAACTGGAAGCTTAGTCCAAGAAAAACCCTTAAAAACATACGTTCTCTCCCATCTGCTCTCACAGTTTTCATTTAGTAAGCCTCTTCTCACAAATCCTTCCCAGTGTTCATTCATTAGGGCAAGGAAACCCAACTATGCTTTCAAGTACATTAAGAGATTGCTTCCAGGGCCAGGTTGTGGTTCAGTGGCAGAGGGCTTGCCTAGCATGCGTGAGACACTGGGTTCGATCCCCAACACCACATAAAAACAAATAAAAAAAGTTTTTTTTTTTTAAAAAGTTACATCCAAAAAAATAGGCTTTTAAAAAAGAGAGATTGCTTCCCTCCCCCTTAATGACTCCTGTACCCTTATACCATACAGAGAATGATAAAATCTTTCATTCTATCTGACTTCAGGAAGCTTGACACCAATTTCTTTTAGTTTCTATCCAGAGAGTTGCTGAAAACAATCAATGATGAAAACAATATAGTGGTGGAGCATGATGGTGCACACCTGTAATCCCAGTAACTCGGGAGGCTAAAGCAAGAGGACTACAAGTTGGAGGCCAGCCTCAGCAATTTAGCAAGGCCCTAAGCAATTTAGCGAGACTCTGTCTCAAAATAAGAAGTAAGAGAGGATGGGGCTGTAGCTCAGTAGTAAAGTAGCCCTGGGTTCAACCCCCAGTACACTCCCCCCAAAAAGTATATACATATGTATTATATGTATAGTATATATATTGTTCTAGGATGTTATGGGCTGAAATGTATCTCCCCAAAATTCATGTTAACAGTCTAACCCACCCCCAGCACCTCAGAATGTGACTGTATTTAGATATAGGACCTTTAAAGAGGTGACTTAATAAAAATGAGACCATCAGAGTGAGCCCTAATCCAACCTGACTGGTGTCCTTATAAGAAGAGGAAATCTGGACCCATAGCAGAGACACCAGGGATGTATATGCATAAAGGAAAGGCCATGTTAGGACACAGAGAGAAAGTAGCCATCTGAGGCCAGGAAAAGAGACCTCAGGAGAAATCAAATATGCTGACATCTTGATGTTGGATTTCTAAGCTCAGAACTGGGGAAAAAAAAAAATTCATGTGGCACTTGGTTGTAGCAGCCCTAGCAGATTAATCCATAGGCACTGAAAGGAAGCATTAAGCAACAGAGAGGGGAAGAACCTCAGATGAAAGCCCCGCCTCTGCTGTATGCAGGATTGTAAACCCTATGGTCATGGTGCCTGGGTTTGGATACAGCAGGGTTTTTGTTTTGTTTTGTTCCATTTTGTTCTGATTTTGTTGTTGTTGTTGTTGTTCTGGGGATTGAACCCAGGGGGATTTAACTACTGAGCCACATTTCCAGCCCTTTCATTTTTTTTATTTTGATACAGAGTCTTACTAAGCTGCTTAGGGCCTTACTAAATTGCTGAGGCTGTCTTTGAACTTGCAATCCTTCTGCTTTGGCCTCCCAAGGTGCTGGGATTACAGGCGTGCACAGATATAGGAGGGTTTTAATCCACCCAGCCCTCCAGAGCCTCACCATAGGATCTCATGTAACGTAGTGTATCTGCACTGATGGCCAGTTACAAATTATAGGGAACACTGTTTGAGATATTTTCTAAATCCCCGGGGAGAATTTTTCAGTACAAAGGAGTTTGAGAATCATTGTCACAAATACGCAACAATTCTACAGCAGCAAACTTTTAAAATAAAAATGTGCCAAAAAGGCTTTTCCATAGAGTTCATGTCAATATACTAAAAGTAATCTCAGAAAAATCGAGAGGTCCATTAACTCAGATGTGTTTCAGTATACGGTCTCTAAATTCTCTAAGGAGCCCCCAAATTTAACCAAAATGTTAATATGACCCCTCTTTCTTTTTCAGCACTCCAAAATGACCAACCAAATTAATCCCTTGTCTATGTAACGTGTGAACAACATACATTTCCCATTGACAGGCCTGCACAGTGGCCTCTCAGCAAAGGGGAGTGAAGCCTCCATCAGCCCTGAGAGGAAAAAGAGCCCAGCTTCTGCTGCTCCTCAAAAGGAATAAGTCTAGCAAACACACGGGTGAGGAATAGGTGACTGCCGTTCATTGGTAAAAGTTTCCTTTATCATTTACAATCCGTTATACTTTTTGATCTATAGTTTCACACCAGAATAACTTTGGAGGGATGCAAATAGAGTTCGACAGACACTCTTGTGGGGAACAAAAAGAAACCTAGCTGCTGCACTGTCTTCTTTAATATGAGCCATAAGAGACTCTTGGGGGGCAGGGGTTGTCTACTCATATCACATACTTGAAAGGATTTAAGCCAGGAGATCCAAGAATAAGAAAAGATTATATAAATCCTAAGATGTATGCAGAGAAGATGAAAATAGATCCCCTTCAAAAGTAGGGTCAAGTTTTAAGGAGAGAAAGACAGGGCTTAATGAATCTACCTCCTCTTAAGAAACTGGTCCCCAAAATTTCCATTTCATCACCATGACAACTAGTACTCCATCATTGCCATAGTAACCAGCTGAATAGCATTAGTCTAAAGACACGCTTTCTGATTGGGTGACCAACGGAAACCATTAGGAGCCACACAACAATGCTGAAAAGGCTGTCTGCAATCACATTGACCTATTTCTAGTTTCTAGTATGCTTCAGCTCTCCAATGTGCTTCCCTAAAACCAAACGTTTTAGGGGATGAATAGATTTCAAAAAGTGTATAATACTTGTATTCCAACAAGCCACTGCTAATTTCAAAACCATTTGTTGTCTAATACCCTAGTAGTGTGATACTATATGAGAACCACACCCACCACCCTGCCTTGCAGTTTAATCCTGATCTCCTGTTATAGCAACAGGGCATGCTAGCCACTTCTAAAACTAGATGTTGGTTTTGAGTGACAAGTTGCTGTCTTTGTTTGATAAGGCCACTGACAAGCTGAATGGCAAGGAAACTTTGAGGGCGGGGGAATCTGACTTAGTACAGTAAAATAGCAAAGGGCAAGTACTCCTGCATGTGGCTCTTATTTGTGCATATGCATAAACTAGAATTTACAATGTGAAAATTTTTTTTTAAATGCTGTACTCTCAGAAAGCTATTGAGTTTTTTAAAGAAAAACTTTTTTTTTCTAACTTAATAATTTGCTTGGTACTTGCTCAATGCAAATTATTTGTATACTCATGAACATTCCTGGAATGCTGTTGAAAGCAAGCATACCTTGGGGGATCTATTCCAACCCCAGCCCACCTCCTCCTCCTAATTGGCCATTCTTTCACTAGGTGTGTACTCTCAGGAAACTTCCCTGAAATGTCCAGCTCTCATAAAATAGACACTGAGAACCTATCAGCAGGCAGTGCCAGCGTTACTAAAGCAATTTACTTGAAAGGGCAATCTAGGTTGAAGGTGGAGAGTTGGCGGAAAAGGGAAGGAACTTTCCTCGGAACTGGTTTTGCAGAGCATGAACAACCAACTATTACAGATCAGTGAAAATTAAGCTTTCTCAAGATGCCTTTATGAATCCAGCAAATATTTCTGAGCACCTGCTATATAGTAGATACTCTTTAAATGCTCAAAATATGTAAGTGAACTGATGACAAACCTGCTCTTGTGGAGTTTCCATTCACGTTTTACATAAGATTGAGCAAATGGCAATTATCCATATCCAAGAATAGAACTTTTTTGTGGGGGTTGACAGCAACTATGGGTGAGCCCCAATCCCCGGCATTCCTTGAGTTTGCCATGTGCATGTTGTCCTAGTCCTGATGCTAAAGGCTGGAAATAAAAAGGTTAGCAAGAACAGGCTTGGGCTCTGACAGAACAGAGAGGAAAAGAGTTGCTCAGAATGAATGGCCATCCACTTACGACCACAATTAGGCCTTCAAAGGAAAGGAACCTAAGAGCCCTCAGTCAAAGGAGACTGGCAAGGCTAGACCGGGAGGGGTTGGGGCTTCAAGTGATGCTTACAACAAGGGATGAAGGATGCAGATTAAAGGGGGCAGGGGATGACATATGATGGAGGGTGAGAAAAAACTTTCGAGTCATGGGGCACAGCATGGGTCATCCCAGAGACCCAGAGAGAGCCAGGGAAGAATGTTTAAGAGGAGGCTCAGAAAGAGGGCAGGGTTGCACCCACACTGTAGTGTTCATTACAAGATACACCATTAGATTATTAAATGATATGCTAAGTCAGACTATACTCCTTAGTTAATTCAATGATTTTAGTTTAAGTCTATAAATGGAAAATAACTTTTATTTATTGATTTATTTTGGTACCAGGGATTGAACCCAGGGGCAATTAACTACTGAGTCACATACCCAGCCCTTTGTATTTGTTGACACAGGATCTCACTAAATTTGCTGAGGGCCTTGGTAAATTGTTGTGGCTGGCCTTAAATTTGTGATCCTCCTGCCTCAGCCTCGAGTTGCTGGTATTACAAGTGTGTACCACTGTGCCTGGCTAAATTTTATTTATTTTTAAAATATTTTTTTGTAGTTGTAGATGGACACAATACCTTTATTTTATTTATTTATTTTTATGTGATGCTGAGGGTCAAACTCAGAGCCTCACAGGTGCTAATCAAGTGTTCTATCACTGAGCTACAGCCCCAGCACCAAACTTTTATTTTTGGTTGGGGATTATAATAAAAGGAATTTTGTTTGGTTTGAGATTAGAATAAAGGAGATTTCAACTCAACAAACAACTCTTGAACACCATTTATATACCAGGCATAAGGCAAAAAGAGATAGAAGACATAATACCTGATCCTTGTGGTCTACTATACATATAAAACTGTATACAGATTCATCTAGAATACTCAGAAGGTGATTAGAAAGAGGTTCATGCATGGAGCAACATTTATCCGAACATTTGCTGCTAGACAAATAGAGGAGAGATGTTAGGGACTCGTGGGAAAGCAGGTGGTCAAAGTGTCTCCTGGGTCACCTGGCACAGTGCCGCTGTGAAGTTCAAGGTTATATTTGCAGATCTGTTCTGAGTCTCCAAAGAAAATTCAATTTCTTCCTCCTAGAAAAAAAAACTTCAGTAATTATAATTGCCTATCTAGCCACAGTAGCAGGATCAATTCATTTTAAATGAATATATGAGAATGGAAATTCAAGCACTGCTAACACCAAGAGAACAGATACAACCCATAAGAAGTGAGGAAAAAGTTTAGGACTATGCCTGCTTTAAAGGGGAGAGAAGTACAATAGCTACCGAAATATATCTTTGTCCAAGAGAAACTCTCTGACCCATGATGAGGAATCCCTCAGGAAGAATGACTAATATTAACAGATGCATTTGGTCTCCTCCAAGCCATTTATAAGTGAAAAGCACTGCATGCAAATATGTATCATCATCACTGTTAATAATTACTATTTTGCTTTTACATTCATTATGTAACAAGAGTTACAGATTCCACAATTCATATAAGCACAGTAAGGTAAAGAGAGAAACCTGAACTGGAGCCTTAGAGCATGCTGCTACTTCACAAAGCTACAGTCTCTGCCAAATAAATATAATTCAAGGTGCAGAAACCAACAGTACCACAGACAAAATTTCTATATGACAAGGAAAAACATGTACCATGGATCTGTTTTACAGGGTTGTAGAGTTTTCAATTGGAAAGGAAATTTACAAGCTTCTGTAGATCAACCTCCAACCTACACAATCTCTGTCTTAGTCATTGGATTAAAGGAAAAAAAAAAATGAGGGCTGGGGTTGTAGCTCACTGGTAGCACCCTTGCCTGACATGTGTGAGATACTGAGTTCAATCGTCAACACCACATACAAATAAATAAAGATATTGTGTGTCCATCTCCAACTAAAAAATAAAAAACGAAGGAAAAAAGGGTAGAGGAAAAAAGAAAAGGAGAGAGGAAGAATAGAAGAAAAAGAGAGAGGAGAGACAGAGGAAGAATTTGAACGAATTAAATGGTGTAGGGGTGTGATCAGATTCCCGAAATTCAACACAACTCACTCTGTTTTACCTCCCGCACTGTTTAGAAGGTCTGGTGAGGTATAAATAAACTGTACTGTTCAAAAGGCCACTCTGAGTTCATCCTATCTTTAACAATAACCCCGTGGTACTACATCAAAGGCTTTGTAGAAGATCCATCTGTACCCCAGGGCCCTGACCTATACAACATTCTTACCAGTGACCTGGATTACATATACTTGTAATTACCATGAGCCAATGGTTATCTTTCTGAAATTTTTCTGGAGGGCCAGTATGTAACCTACTTTTTAAATGTAAGTTTTAAAATCAGGATGAAGAATATTTCTGTTTATAGCACTCAGGAAGGGTATTAAGTGAATAAACTAGGTGTTCTCTTCCATGATTAATTTCTATGCTGCTAATGAGAAGTTTTCCCTAATGAGGAGTTTTCCACTGAAGTTTCTCTCCATCCTCTACTTTGTCCCTCCTTTCTTTTACAAATTATAAGAATGTCTCATACCTTCTAGAAGAGCTCCCAATGTAATAAACAAGAGAAGACATTTTCTCCTTTGTGGAGGTTTGAAATTTCATAGCATTTTTTTCATCATGCCTGGTTTAGATGGCTGGAGCCCAAGGTGGGGGCAGCCACACTGTACCCCAGTGACTGTAGTACAAAGCAGAAAGGTAAATGCCATGAGAATGGTATGAACAAATTGAGACAGCAGTCTTTGAAGAGGAAGAAATTTCTCCCAGTAGGGTAATAAGGAAAAATGATACAGAAGGTAGCCTTTTTCTGGGTCTTTAGGGAGGCAAATGATTTGGGGAGGTACAGATGGCACAGGATGATGATCTATTCTAGATCAAAGGTTTTCAAAGTACAATCCTTGGATTTGCAGTATCAACAATACCAGAGAATGTACTAGAAATGCAGATTCTAGGATCTCACCCTGACCTACTATATCAGAAATGAGTCTTAGTGTTATTTGGCATCCAGGTGATTCTGATACATAATCTAGTTTGAAGATCAATTATTTAGATGTAAGGTTCTCAACCTGAACTTGAATAAGGAAAAAAATCACATCTTTATTTTCCCTAATCTTTAACACAATTTTAGCACTTTCCTTCCATTGTAGATGTAGCCAATAAACTACTGTGCTAATTATTAGGACCAAGGCTAGATTTTGTTATTCAATGCATTAATAAGAACACAAGAAACAATCAATTTCAAAAATATTTTTGACTTTATTTTAATATAATTGTTTCCTTTGTAATTCTGTATATGTTATTTTATGCATTGAATATATTCTAAGAAAGTGTCCAGAGGCTTTACAGAATGCCAAAGAGATCCTACTATACAAAAAGTGTAATGAACCCCTAGTCTAGAAAGATCCCAAAGAAAACTCAGCAAATACAGGACAGGGCAAGCATTCCATTTTGAGTGAAGCATGAGTTAAAGCAAGGAAATAGTGGAAAAGAAAAAAGTGCAAAGTTTGAACCTGTCAGATGTGAATTTTTTTCCAGGGAATTCCTTCTTCAAGACATCTTTTAAATTAGGGGCAAAAAGCAAAGCAGAAGAGATACAACCAAATCCACATTTATAAAGACTTACCTAATAAAGGTAAAAAGGATGGTTGGAATACAAAGAAACAGAAACTGAGAAAGCAGAGACAAGATTAGCACAGGTCCAAAATGGCTGTAGTTAGTCTCTCTTTCCAAAGCTTCCATCTGGCAGGCTATGTTTTTAGTGTGTAGTCAAGATCATAAACCCTCTGATTCAGCATATGAACTCTAAGTCATAAACATTTGCTTGTGAGCAGGCGCCCACTGATGTAACCTGTTGGCAGTATGCCTTCTTTGTCTGACCTGCAAATAAAGAAGTTCTATGGACAGGACTCAGAGGGCTAAATGGAACTGGCTGAGGGCTGAAGCTGGAGCTGGGGGCTGGCTAAGGGTTATTGCCACCTCCAAATAAAGAATGTCTACTCTCCCAACTGCATCTTGCATCTTCTTCCACTTGCTGGGATCCTGAAGCTGTCTCCTGGATGTGAGCCCCTACCTGACACAAGATTTCCAACCGACTTGACTCAAAAAAAAAATCCAAAGTATGGAAAGAGGGCAACAAAGTAGGAGGGTGCTCCAAGGATTTAACATTAAGAGAAGAATCAAAGATGACTCCAAAGTTTCCAGTGAGAATCAATGGAACAAGAGCTACACCAAGGAGAAACTAAAGAAAATGTAGAGCGAATTTGAGGAGGTAAAGTGCTCAGTGGGCTACAAGATATCCAGGTGAAAACCTTTAGCATTTATTTACAAGACTCTAACCTTCCAAACTCACTGCATCTCCTGAGAGTACTTCCTCAACATATTTTTATACTGGGGGCCCATGGGCCCAGAGGGGATTAAATGAACTGCAATTACAATAGCAAATTACATTTGTGTGGACATTTGGGAAGAGGTGTGTACTTTCAATATAAACTCAAAGGGTATGTGAATCCTTTGTCTTCCACAAAAATGTGAAGTACTTAATTCATCCTCTGAACACTCCAAATAAGTTATGCTAGTCAGCTTTCTGTCACTAAGACAAAACACTGGAGATAGACAAATTAATAGAAGGGACTGCTTATTTTGGCTTATAGTTTCAGTCCCTAGTCAGTTGACTCCATTGTTTCAGGGCCTGTGGTGAGGCTGAATGTCATAGTAGGGAGGGCATGAGAGAGCAAAGCTGCTCACCTCATGGTGGCTAGGAAGCAAAGAGAGAGGCGAAGGGGCAGGTCCCAATATCCCCATCAAGGGCATGCTCCCTGTGACATAATTTCCTTCCTCTAGACCCTACCTCCTAAAGGTTCCACCACAACCAAGCATTTAACATATGGGCCTCTGGGGGACATTTAAAATCCAAACCACAGCACAAGGTAAGACTTCTGTCTGAAGCTTCGAGGAGAGAACACAAGTCTCAGGACAAACCAACAAAGTCTCAGGAATGAAATGACAGCAAGATTACAGTCATTTTTGAATGGTTCTGAGTCAGTAGCAGTTCACTGCACAGTCACCAGATGAGGAAGGAGTTTGGAATGTCTTGGTTAAAATTCAATGGAAATGACAGTAGAGTTTCTGACTCATCTCTTGAGCCAATTGTCTAAATACCTGTCTCTATAAGAGCAGTCATGAAAACCCCAACTGTAAACACTAAAAATGGTCATTTTTATAACAACTCCTGCACTGCTTAGTTTTCCAGTGTTGGAATAAGGCAAGCAGCGCTGATTATGCCAGGATGGAAGGGAAGCCACAGTTTAGGAGCTGCTTTGCTTTCAGATTGCCCCCTACTGGCTAATTTCAAAAACTGTATTCTCATTCCCAATCCTGCCAAAGATTTTGCAATTATGCTGCTTTTTCTTTTCTTTTAATGCTGCTATTTTGATATAGAGCATCTCTAGAGAGTTCAGATCTCCCAAAAAAGGTACAAAAAATTTAACAGAAGCCTACCAGCTCCAAAGCCAAAATAAAACAATATCAAAATGTCAACATTAGGAAACTACAGTATCAACTAATGATGGATGCTCACTAAAAAAAAAATACCTTTAGTGTGATATATATATGAAGTGACAATGAATAAAACACAGGAGGCCAAGATATTAGAAAATTTAAAATTATGTCCACAGAATGGAATAGGGACATAATAGTCTTTAAAATATTTGGTTGCTTTTTATTAAAAGTAACTACTTTCGTTAGGTGTTATGGAAAGTGGTATTCACAGTAAACTTAATAAGCATAATACCAGAGACTGTGATTGAGTAACCAAAGAGCTAGAATTGGGTTCTTACATACTTGGTGAAGGCAAAGAAAGGAAACAAGGACTGTCTTGCCTCTTTCTCACTGGAAAGCACTAGAATGAAAGGGCCTTAGGCCCTTTCCTGAGGCCATGGTTCTGACCAGGACAGCAGAGTGCCTTTGTCTCCTAATGTCATAGTCACTCTTCACTACTCTAGTGTCCACTTCCTCCTCCTCCCCGACTATTTTTCTTTCCTCTTTAATTTGCATCTATCCCCACATCTACATGGTACTTCCTACATGGTTCCTTCCTACATGGCACAAAGAAAGGTATAAGGAGAAGTCAGTTGTACTTTATTCTTTCCCTTTATTAGGTCCCCCAACCTTTTTTGTTTTTTAATCCAAGAAATGCCTTACCTTTGGCTCACTTTGGCATTAAAACTTAGAAGACTGATCGTGTTTGGGTTTTCTTTCCATATTAACTAATACATATGGTGATAAACATAGGACATCATCACCATCTGATGAGCATACTTCTCTGAAAGTTCAGGAGCCTGACACAGGGGGCTTCCTAAAATCAAGAATACCTCAAAGCTGCAATGGACGTGGCAACTCCCAGAGACCAGCAACCCAGATTCACTTCTAAATGTCTTTAATAGTAAACTTCAAATCACAATTCTATTTTGGGGTATCTGAGTACTTTTCAAGAAATATAAGAACAGGGATCATTTTATGGAAATCAATTTCACATGCTCAACTTCCATATGAACTCTTTGGTAAAATAAGCCTGTGAAGGTGCCATTCATAGGCTACATGTCTTCTACCTTCTCCTACATGAAAACAAGCTCATCTCTCACCCATAAGTTTATGATGGTGTATGTGCAGACAATTTTCCATGGGGTTCTCATGTTTCTGTAGGCCTTGAGAGTGAAGCACTGACTGCCCTTAGTTCAGGACTATCTTTCGGGGATGTCTGTATAGCAAGCATCCTTGGAAGAGTGTCTTTCTTCCCTGTAGAGACAATCCTGCTACTGTGACTATAATAATTGTCTTGTCTTCTGCCAGCATCCATGTTTGTGGCAGTATACCTTGTTAGCCAACAAGTAGGGGGAGACCAAAAAACTAGGAATCCTTGTTCTTAATATGGGGTATTATTGCAAGATGCAAAAATTTCTGTTCACCAAAGAAAGGAACATTGAGACAATTTCTTTAATCAAGTCACCATAAACAACATACCTATTCATTTGAAAGATATATTTCAAATTAAATGTAACTTTTATGCTTAGCATATATTAAATTTTCTAATGCATATATATTTATCATTTGGTCATTAGCTCTTAGAACCTATGGTAACACAACATTTATATATATGTATGTATATGTATACACACACATTTAGGGGGCAATAAACATTTTATTTTAATGTCAATAATTGCAGTATATAATAAAACCCATCTTTGGGGGCAAAACAAAATAATTTCAGTTTTTTGACAGTGCTAGAGATTGAACACAAGGCTTCATGCATGCAATCTACCATTGAGACATACCATACCCCATTCCCTAATAATAATTTTAGGATTTTTTTTCCATAGGAAGGTATACAAGTGCCACAAATTTAAAGACTATTCAGTGGGTTATCATTTAAACATCAGAGAGAACATTCAACCTTTGTTCTTCTGGGATTGATTTATTTCACTTAGCATGATAGTCTCCAAATCCATACATTTACCTGCAAATGTCACAAAGTCATTCTTCTTTATAGCTGAGTAATATTAGGAGAATAGAAGTTCTGTGGTTTAGACACAGGGGAATCAAGGAAAGGGAGGGAAGATAGGAATAGGAAAGGCAGTGGAATGAATCGGACATCACTTTCTTATGTACATATATGAATACACCACAGTGAATCTCAACATCACATATATCCTAATTAGAATAAGATATATTTTATGTTTGTATAAATATATCAAAATAGATTCTACTGTCATGTATAACTAAAAAGAACAAATAAAAATTTAAAAAATAATAAAATAAAAGCTATTCAGCACTTCACTGGTTACAGCCCTCACCACTCGTGGCTACCTGGGTGGTTGGAGCCAGACTGCTTAACTACAAGCACCAACCAAGCAAAGAATCACATTGGTTTTCATTAACTTTTATCACCACCCTTCACATAGTCAATTTTTAATAGTTGTTAAATGAATGAATGCTGAACACTAGGAAGGAGTCGTTTCATATCCTGTCGTCTTCTGCTGGGGGCGGTGGGTCAGGAGGGCAGCTCCGACACTGGCCTACCCTGGAGTAACTAAGACCAAGATGACCCTGGGGGAAAGGAGTGTCCTGTACTGCCATGTCTGTTCAAAAAAGAAATGAGCCTAGGCCTAAAACCTAGAATGTCAACCAGCTGAGTCACTGTAAGTCTCAGATCACACCACTTATCAGATTTTCTAATTTAACTGCATTCCAGAATTTCTCTGTTGTTTCCAGACTAGCAAAAGCAGAATTCACCTTATGGACAAAGTTAGCAAAAAACCTTCAACTATTTTTCTCTCCTAGGTCAATAGCAGATGCCATCCTACATTCTTCTGCTGCTGCCACTGTGTGCTAAGCACCCCTCTCAGAATGTACTCCCATACAGTTGCTCCCGAGAACCCTCCCTGAGTTATACCAGGGCTAAGAGTACCACCTCCAGGCCTGGGTGTTAGAGAGCTACAGGAAAGGGAGCCCATTTGTCTCTCCATCTTCTAACCTGATATCTTACACATACCATATGGTTTTAAATGTAAAGTACCCCAAAAACAGACCTTGTCATCAAAAGCAGACTGAAAAAAATATGCAAACAGTCAAAATACTTGCATTAATTAAGCCTTATGGAGTTATGTGATACCAAGAAAAGTCTCTACATGCAGAAGTGCACGTCAAGCCTATTTCTTCTGACTCATTTCCTCTGGAGAAGCTCCTTAGAATAATTCAGGCAAAAGGCCATGAAATAATTGCATTGATAACAGGAACCTGGTAGAAAAGTAGAGAGGGAATTGCTAAATTAAAATCTACCTACAGGGCTTTCTTGGGGAGTCACATGGTATGTTCCTTCTTTCTCACTAAGAAAGGAGAAAAATAACTTTTTCCTTAAAGAAAAAAAAAATCAGGGGCTAATTTAATGATTTCACACACTAATTAAAACAAATAGTATAAGAATGATCCTAATAAAACATTACATAGTAAAACTACTCTTGGAAATATTTATTAGGCCAAATTATTTGCTAGACACAAACAGCACTGCTTGGCTTAGTTGGCTAAAGGTCCTGTGTGTTCAAAGTGGCTAGGCTTCATTGTGTTCACCCCATTAGTGTCAAAATTGACACACACACACACACACACACCCCAATACATATTCTTACTTACTGAAAAAGATGAACCAGTTGTAAAAACAATCAAAAAGAATATTTCCAGATGCTACTTCCCCAAAGTGGGTCAGAGACCACTGGGGCATATTCTGGCTCCCTGAGACATGGGTGGGGGTGGTGAGTGGAGTGGAATTGGTGAGGGCAATATCAGAAACTAAGAGAGGAAGGAAGGGAAAAGGGAAATGGAGAGAGGGAAGAGGAAAGGTGGAGGAAAATACTCAACAGTAATGAAGACAGAATCAGGAGAAAAAAAGGGAAAGTCATAATATTTATACAGAAGTATCTTGAGGTGAGAGGGGAAAATGGCTGCTTTGCTTCAAATTTGAGGTTAAACCTAAGAGGCAAAAATCCTTAAAAATTCATGTTTCTTTTAAAATTCTACAGCTTCTCTGGAAGATGCTAAGGAACTAATTCACTATTTTTAAAGCTGGTTTTAAAAAGGGCAAAAGGAAAAATCAGATTTATCAAGCCATTCCTATATAATTGTACTTCAAGGTAACCAAATATTGGGAGATGAAATTTCTCTTTGTAAATATATTCTGGCTAATAAAAAAGGAAAAATGTAATTAGAACATAACCAGATTGTAGCTGATATAAACTATCTAGAAGACACACATCCATACTCACAGTTCAAGACTTTTTTAAAATAAATTTTTCAGTTGTAGTTAGTCACAATATCTTTCTTTATTTTTATGTGGTGCTGAGGATCAAATCCAGTACCTCACACATGCTAGGCAAGTGCTCTACCACTGAGCCACAACCTCAGCCAACAGTTGAAGACTTTAACACACTTCTCTCAACAACTGATTGATCAATCAGACCCCTAAAAAATGAGTTAATAGAGAATAACTGAAACAATGCTATCAACCAACCACAAAAATTTGGGAATAAAGAACCACAAAGATTCTAAAAGAGGAAGAGTGGATGTGTTGGTTAGGCATTTATCTGCCTCCTCTTCTAAACTAGCTCTTTAAATGCTATTCAAATTTCATATGTAAGCATAGGTTGGTCATAGACTTAAAAAGAAAAAAAAAAGGAGAGATGTCAAGTTTAAGGGAAGAGGGGCTCATCTTTTATTTATACAGCTTTTGAACACTAGTTTTCAAAGTCTTTTTTATATGAATAATCTCATGACAGTCTTACTCTATCCTTTGAAAAAGGCAACCCTTGTTTTCATATCCCATTTTACAGAAAGAGAAATTTAATTCAGAGGCTAACTTGCCAAAGAAAAACAACCCGTAAGTCAGCTGCTAGATCTAAAGGGTGGACATGGTTTAAGATCACCTGACTGAATCCCCTGGGAGTACAGTGAAGGACCAATTATTTCTTGAAAGCAAATTTTCCCAATATGTCCAAAAGTACAAAGCAATTATAAGAAGCGTATTGGCTCCTCAGTTAAGAAATAAGCTTTGGGCTGGGGATGTGGCTCAAGCGGTAGCATGCTCACCTGGCATGCGCAGGGTGCTGGGTTCGATCCTCAGCACCACATAAAAATAAAATAAAGATGTTGTGTCCACGGAAAACTAAAAAATAAATATTAAAAAAATTCTCTCCCTCTCTCTTTAAAAAAAAAAAAAAAGTAGGCTTTCCCCCCCCCACACACACACACACTACCCAAAATGATGTATTGGATAACAGACTGGACCTGAGAGGACAAAGCTGTAAACATTCACCCTATGTCCAAACAGAACCCTCAAAAGAAACACTCCTTGAGGGACTTCTTTGGCAGACTTGGTGCTGACCATGCTCCCAGCTACCCAGAAAAATTTATAAGGTTGTGGTTTTACAAATGAATTTCAAAGCAGATAGTCGGCAGGGAATGTGCAGATTTACTCTTTCAATTAGAAAAACACAGGTGTTAGAGATCATCTTCTTACTGTATTTAGAGGATAAACCTGAGAGTAAAAATGACTCTTTCTTCACTTGAACCAAAATGTTTTTTAATATAATAAGAAAACTTTTTTGGAGGGTTTAAGAAATCATTAGAATATCAATATTTAATCTTCAGAATCCCTCAGTACAGTCTATGACAGCTGCAGTGATTCATGAATTGTCTCAGATACATCTGCCTTCTGTTCCTTGTAAATTCTTTTTGTTTAAAAAATAAACATACAATTCAAATATGTATGCATTTGACAGCTTAAGTGTCACATATGTTTTATTTACACCCCTCTGTGTTCCACTGAAGCACATATTATTTTAGGTACATGGAGGAGCCCTATCATTAAGGCTAATGGTGGTTTTATCCAGGGGGAAAAAATACACAAACACCGAGGAATATTTTTCAGTTCCTTGGCAAAGTACAAAAAAGAAGAAAAATGATTTGACTCTTTAGTTCCAACTGTTTTCAATTTTTTAGGTAAGGTCAATGTTGTAAAATCTGTTCATATTTTTATAGAACCTGAGTGAATAAAATGCAGAGATAAATCACTACATTCTATTTAAAGCAAACTGGCTTTTTACAAATCATATGATGAGAGAGAAATAAAGAAAAACATGTTCTCTCCAGAAAGTAGGCGGGTGTGTTCTTCTACCAGGAAATCCAGACTAGGTGGGCAGTCCTCCCACTGACTTGGAGGCTCCCTGGCTCTGCTGATGTTGCTAGTGTATCCTCTGTGGACACCTGGTGCAACAGTGGGTCTGCATAATTATGAGAAACAACACTCAGCTGGCTGTAACATTTTACACAAACTTTGAAAGAACTACCAAGTAGTAACAACTTGGTTATTCTTTCTGGTTCCTTTTTACTCTGAAACAGTAATGGAAATGAAGGATTTCAGAGTCCTTTACTATTCCACTGACTTCTCCATGAACACCTACTGAAGGAAAAGGATGAGGCAGACAGTGCTAAGATGTAGCACTGCTACTAAACATGATTTGCAGGAGGCAGACATGAAACCCAAGTTCAGATGTGCTAAGTACTCAGTTAATTACTCAACTATGAAGAGGTCTTCTGAAAGCACAATTGATTTTTAGCAAATGCAAGGCATCAAGACCTTCATTTTGATTTTATAAAAGCAGGGCACATTGTATGAGAAGCTAAAGTGGTTGAAAAACCAACACTGATACTTTCTGAGCCTAAAAATAACCAGGGAGTGGAGCCAAAGATGAACATAGATTTCAGCAAAAAAGTGATAATAGTCAAAGAGATAGTACGAAGAAGAAACCCCACGATGGCTTACGCTGACGTGAAAACTTCAAACTTTAAAAAGGCAAAAACAAATGCAGTTTGACATATAGATCACTCCAAAAGAACCAATGGCCATTAGAGTTGCCATGAGGATCATCTGAACTGTTAAAAACTGACATTACGCTACCAATTTGATTCACCTTTAACTGCAATGACAGAAAATGTTCAGTCCACATAAAATAGAGGAAAAATACAGGAGAAAATACTGGAACTATTTTGCTGAACCGTGGAGATACACAGCAGAACATGATCACTTCCCAGATTACTCTTTGGATATTTAATTTAACTGGCCTTAATTGCTTACAAAGTGTACAACACAATTAGGAAGAATTTGTCTTTAATACTGCTCTGAAAGAAGCATGAATGGACGTAAATTCTAGCCACATACCACTGCAGATCATCAGAGCAATTAAGAACACAAATTCCAGTCTTAAAAATCTCACACAAATCACTGGCTAACCTTTGGATCCAGGTTTCAGACTTGCAAAAACTTTGGGGTTCTTAAGGGCAAGTGAGAGCTCATTGAGGAAGGAAATAAAGTGGGAGTCTCGTTCAGATTTTTTTGACTCAAAAATTACAACAATGGTAAAGTGAGGTTCTGGGCGGGTAAGGAAGTAGGTACTCTGAACTTTGTCATCATAGAAATGAACCACTTTCTCCAAGCTGTTCAGGTCTGTTGTCCGGTCTGTCATGATCATGATGACATTGGGCCAGTGCATGACTGGCCTGTCACTGGGCAGAGACACCACGGCTGGATACTGGTCCACACCCTTAGGGGCTTCCCTGTAGGAATGGGGGTGGTGGTAGCCATGACCCTGAAAGCTCTCTGAACCTCGGTTGTCAAAAATTAAGGACACGTTGGCAGCATCATATTTCCTGATGAAGCTGCAAATCTTTCCAAATAGGTCTGGATTAGCTTTTGCAGTCAATGCTTTCATTTCTGAAGCTGTCGTTTGCCGGCTCAGTGCCTCATGAAAGTAAAAACTAAACTTGGCCAGGAGCATGTTTTTGAGTTTCATCAGCCAAAGGAAAAGGTGTGGGGGCTGAACAGCCTTCTGAGACTGCCCTCCAAACAGATGTTTCTTCGTCTCCCGCTGCTTTTCAAAGATCTGGCCCCAAGTCTGAAGCTTAGTGTGAGCACTGTGCAAGTTAACCAGAGATGGGAGGAACTTCCACTCTGAGACCTGGGCCTGGGCCTTCAGGAGATGACTCAGGACATCGACTTCCAGCTGGAAACTGCTCTCCAAAGGGCTGAGGATTGGGTGGTGAAACCTACAGGAGAGATTAGAAATCAGGGGAACATTACTCCACATTGATGTTTCCTACCTTGAAAAAAAAGCCCACATGGCCAAAAAATATTATTATTTTGAGGACAGGGAAAGAAAGATGAAAGAATTCCACACTGTTTTATTTTCAGAATTATGTTACCATCATATATTATGGAAATAGCCTGGAGTTTTGTTTTTTGTTTTGTTTTGAAATGAGAGTGACTACCTTTTTTAGAAATAAAGAAATCAAATTTGCTATTAGGTCTTTCTTAACTTATTTATTCTGAGAATTGTATGACAAACTATCATCAAAATAAGGCATCCTCTTTTCAGGGTGGTTCTGAAGAGGTACAGATTTAAAAAAAAAAATGTTACTAAAGGGGATAGGACTGGGGCTCAGTGGCGAAGTGCTTATCTAGCACATGTGAGGCACTGGGTTAGATCCTTAGCACTGTATATAAAAATAAGCACATAAAATCAAAGGCATGCTGTCTATCTACAACTATAAAAAAATTTTTTTAAAGTCACTAAAACATCTGTTGAATACATACATAAAACAGATAAAGTCATTTATTATACTCCACGAGGCATTATTAAACCTATTGTACAAATAAGAGTACACGCTATAAACCTATATATGCAACTTAGTAGACAATCAATAAATGTTTATTAAAGAAAAACAGACAGTATTTACTAGACAGCCCTTATTCAATCCTAGTTCCAAATTCCCTTCATATTTAATCCTGGTTAAAAGATAAATGATGGGGGGCTGGGGTTGTGGCTCACTGGTAGAGTGCTTGCCCAGTATGTATGAGGCACATGGGTTCAATTCTCAGCACTACATATAAATAAACAAAATAAATATACATTGTCAACTAAAAATATTTTTTAAAAAGCTAAATGGTGGCCAAATAAGAAATATCTAACAATCACAAATTAAGTAACTGGAAGAAAATCATCACAAGTATATCTAAAGTTTTTAAAAAATCTATTTATATACTCATTAAAGGGATTATGATTAGGAGAGTCACGTATCAGGTTGGACATTATAAGATAGAAACTGATTTTCATGTCAAAACAGAATAGTTATTCACATAAAAATAACATTATTTTCATTTATTATCCACATTTTATCCTCAACATCCTCAAAATGTGGAAGTTGAAATACTAATGGAGGGTCAAGTCTAATAATATACTAAAATAATCAAAAGATAAGCCAGATTTCAAAATCTTTTCGCTCACATGCTTTATTAATTTGTGTTCTTCAAACATTACACACTTGAGAATAAACATTCAGGAAGTCAAACAAACACACACACATACATGTGGTAACATAAGTCTCAAAAGTACTGAATTCTATGAAAGGCTCCTACCACCTCAGTCTTCAGGCCCCTTGGTGCTTATGAGCATTAAATACCACAATATTCTATAATCATGGCTACAAGGAAAATCTGCCAAGGAACCATGAACATGGAACAATTAATCAGAGGAAAATGGTATGCAATTGGAGAAAACTCTACTACAGATGTTCCCTGAATGACAATGTCAATATCCCAGTAAATCCATACTCAATTGAAAATATCTTAAGTCAAAAATGTATTCAATACACCTAACCTACAGAACATCATCTCTATGTAACAGTATACTGGGGAGTATAGGTTGTTTACCTTGTGACCATGTGACTGGCTGTGAGTGTGGCAAGCTACCAGTGTCCAGCACAAGAGAGTAATATACTACATATCAGAAGGCTGGGAAAAGATCAAAATCCACAATTTGAAATATGGTTTCTAGTGAATGTGCATCACTTTCGCATTATTGTAAAGATGAAAAATCACAAGTCAAATCAAATCATTGTAATTCAAAAACCATCTATAAAATAATATTTCTGATACTTTTCTACTATTTTCAGTTGGAAATCATCATTTATATCCAGTGCTGTCCTTGAAAGGACATGAATTCTCTGTATAACCTTCAGAAAGAATTCTGAACAAGCTCTTTCATAACACACACTAAAAGTGTTTAAATGCTCGACATTTATTAAAGATGAATGTGAATGTCGAAGCTATTTTTCATTTTCAAGAAGAGTAAAAATTCATGTTGATGTTAGTCTGCCAAGACACAGAGATTAGTATTATGATGCATCATTTCCCTGTTTCCACTCTGTGTGCTTCATAGTTATTCACAACTCGTATTATAGGGGGATCTGTTAAATGGTTGTAATCCAAAAATAGATACCTAAGCTATAGCAGCAAGCATGAAAAGAGTCTAAATACAGAAGAAACTGACAATTATTTGCAGAAAACATTTGCTCTAAAGAAGGTAGGAAAGGGATGAGGGAAGGTGAGTCGGCATGCTCCACAAAATAGAGGAAAATATAAAAGAAGTTTGTATAATATTCTAATGAGGAACAAAATTCCACTTGAGAAACAGTACCTTTCTCAAATCTACATCATGAGTTCCTTTCAAAAGATCTATGCTGGTCCCATGCATGTGAGAAGCCAGAAGTCCAATTAAAAATAAATCTAAAGCACAACTGCAAATATACTAAAAGCCACAGAACTGCATACTTAAAAATGGTTAAAATGGTAAATTTTGTTCTGTCCATTTTACTACAATAAAAAGAAATCTATAACCTCTTTTCATTTAAAATGATTAGTTTATTGATTTTCAGAAGCCAAAACATTGAGAATATAGTAGTTTCCCCAGCTGTGGGGCTTATGTTCCAGGACCCCCAGTGGATGCCTGAAATCTCATAGTACTGAACTCTATGTATACTTTTTTTTTTCCTATACATGCCTATGATAAAAGTTTATCAACTAGGCACAGCAAGATAGTAACAACAACTAATACTAAAATAGAACAAATAGAACAATATATCATAATATAAATTATGTGCATGTTTTCTTTCTCTCTCAATTGCCAAGGAGTGGGTAGTTTATACAGTACGGATATATGGGAAAAAGGGATGATTCTCATTCCAACCAGACAGTAAGAAATTTCATCATGCTACTTAAAACAGCATGCAATTCAAAACTTACAAACTGTTTATAATGGAATTTTCCATTTAATATTTTTAATCATGACTGACACATGGACAACCGAAACCAAATAAAGCAAACTCATGGAAAAGGAGGGACTACTGTAACAAAGAAGAATTAGAGATTTGCCCTACAGGACCTTCCACAGTAGAAGGAGGTATTTATAATAAAAAGTAGAGAGTAATACATTTATAATGAAGAATAAAAGTAAAATAATAGTTTAGAGGAAAGACTAATTCTTTTCCGTTGAATTATTGTAGAGGCCATAGAGGAAATGGCATTTGAATTCAGCCATGATGTTTAAATAGGTAGAAGCATCTAAGAGGTAGAAGCCCAATGACAGGTGAACGGATAAAGAAAATACAGTATATACACATTATGGATTATTATTCAGCCTTAAAAAATAAAATCCATAGCCATGCGTGGTGGTGCACGCCTGTAATCACAGTGGCTTGGGAGGCTAAGGCAGGAGGATACAAAGTTCAAAGCCAGCCTCAGCAAAAGCGAGGTACTAAGCAACTCAGTGAGACCCTGTCTCTAAATAAAATACAAAATAGGGCTGGGGATGTGGCTCAGCAGTCAAGTGCCCCTGAGTTCAATCCCCAGTACCCCTTCCCCCGAAAAAAGAAAAGAAAATCCTCTTACATAGTACAACATAGAAGAAACTTGAAAACATTATGCTAAGTGAAATAACCCAGTCACAAAATGATCAAACTCATAGAAATAGAAAATAGAATGGTGGTTGCCAGTAGCAGGGACAGGGAGCAATGTTATTCAACGGATGTAGTAGGATTTCAGTTTTACAATATGAAAAATGGGTTTAGGATTTCAGTTTTATAAGATGGAAAAAATTCTAGAGGTGGGAGGCATAGCTCAGTGGTAGGGTGCTTGCCTAGCATGCTTGAGGTCCTGGATTCAATCCCCAGCACTGGGGGGGAAAAATTCCAAAGAGCTATTGTATAAGAATGTGAATATTCTTAACATTACTGAGCTGTAAACTTTAAAAAGATTAAGATGGTAAATTTTATTTTTTTAAAACCATATAAAAAATGGGGGAAAAAGAGTAGGTGGAATTTAGCCATGTGAAGATGGGGTTTTGATTTTCTGGCCTCCAATTCTTACCACCCTTGATTCCACACCCTTTGCTGCATAACTCTGCCGCTATTTCCAAAAGCACCAGAGAGTACTATCTTACCCCTGGACTAACTACTAGGTCACGTGACTTGATTATGGCTAAAGAGATATTAACAAATCTGATGCAAGCAAAGGCTTTAAATGAGCTTGGTTGAGTTTATTCTTTTGCACTTTGAACAGTGCTCCTGGTTAGAAGCTTCCCCTCCAACCCTGGCCTCAGAATGAACACATGGAGGAGACTTAAGCCCAAAGCTCACAGCAAAGAAATAAGCCATTAAGACCAACAGTGTTATGCAGAGCTACCCAAATGAACCCAGCTCAGACAATTCCTCTAGGGGGCAGAATAATGAGTCAATTTGGGAGTGGTTTGTTACATGAAATTACTGTGGCAATAGCTAACTGATAGATTATAGAATAATGAATGTACATTGTAAACACAATAACAAAAAAAGGACCCAAAAGACAGGAAATGAAAAATAATTATGAGAAACATTAAATTATAAATTGTTTTTTGACTTTTGCTTAAAATCTTCAGTGACTTCTGTTTGGAGCCTCTTCCTCTAAGAATTTTGCTGCAATTTAAGGCATCTGATGGGCAATGGTAAATGAACTTGAAAAGGTAAGCTCAGACAAAATCACAGAAGACTTCACTTAATTCTTCATGTTAAGATCTAGGCACGTCAAATGCCTAGAGAGATGCTACCACAGAAGTAATACTATTATTGGTTTTGCCTATGGAATTTTTAGTGGGCAATAATTGACGATGTTGAATTATACATGTGAAACTAACAAACTATTTCATTAACAGTCCATTTTCACAACTCATTTCTTGAAGAAAATAGGACATAAAGCCTAAATAAAAGCCTAAATAAATCATAGTGCTGCCCTAAGTTAAAATCAGCAAACTATAGTGACACAGCCACATCAATGTTTATAGCAGCTCAATTCACAATAGCTAGACTAGGGAAACAACCTAAGTGTCCCTCAATAGATGAATGGATAAAGAAAATGTGGTACTCAATGGAATACTACTCAGCTTTAAAGAAGAGTAAGATTATGGAATCTGTCAGTAAATGGTTGGAGTTGGAGAATATCAAGCAAAATAAGCCCATCTCATAAAATCCCACAAAACCAAAGGCCTAATGTTTTCTCTAATATGCAGATGCTAATTCACAATAAGGTGGGGGGGGGCGGCAGAGAGGCACTAGGGAAGAATAGCGTTACCTTAGATTAGGTAGAGGGAAGTGATAGGAGGGGAGGGAGGGGATATGGGGATAGGAAAGACAGTAAAATGAAACAGACATTATTACTGTATGCATACATATGACTGCATGACCAATATGATTCTGCAACAGAAAAGTGAAAAATTATTTCCCATCTATGTATGATATCAAAGTGCATAAATGCATTCTATTTTAATGTATAACTAATTAAAACAAATAAAAATTTTTTAAAGTCTGCCCATAAATAAAACTCATACCTTAAAATGAAAAAAAAAAAAAATCTGCCAGCTGAAGCATTCAAATAAAGAAACTGTTTCCTAAAATGAAAATTTATATAGATCAATTTTTGAAAAACATGTTTTTAAAATTCTAGCTATAAATTTATGATTCCAGAATATAAATCATGGAATGATACATTATTCCCATGCCAGAAGTTGTTGTTGTTTATTTGTTTTTCAGTACTAGGGATTGAACTCGGGGCTTCATGCATGCTAGGCAAACTCTACCACTAAGCTATATCCCTAGCCCCAGAACTTTTTAAGATGCTATCTAGAAGCCAGGCAAGGTGGTAACATGTCCATAATTCCAGCTACTCAGAAGGCTGAGGCAGGAGGCTAGCCTGGGCAACTTAGTAAATCCCCATCTCAAGAAAAACAAAACAAAACAAAACAAAACAAACAAACAAAAAACCAGGCTGGGGATATAGCTCACTTGCCTAGCATGTGGGTGATTCTGGATTCAAACCCTAGCACTGCGGGGCGGGGGGGGGGGGACTATTTAGAATGCATAAATAATAGCTTCCTTCCTTCTTTACAGCATTATTTCTTAGAATTACATTTTTGATTTAGGACAGAACATGTTAATTTCCATTTATAATTCACCTTCCACTTTTTAACCATGAAACAGAAAGGTTAGCTAGCCAATTTTTTTTTTTTTATGCCCAGTCTACAAAACAGGTAGGTAAATTCAAAACAAATTCTACAGAATCAGGAAATAGAACCAAGTTCTACCTCTTCTCCAAAGTATTCAAGGAAGAGTAAACACTCTAATCTTGTACAAGCTGAATTCATATTTCTGATTCTAAATAGAACACAATGAAACTCTTGTATAATTAATAATTATTAACATAACACAATTTGTTAATAATTCCATTTGAAATTCACCATCACAAAGGACTGATTCTTGAACAAGAATTTACTTTTGCTTAAAAACAAAATAAGTTTATCAAAAGAGGAAACTTTTAATATCATTGTACTCTGAACACAACTGGTTCTCAAAAGAAAAAAAGAAAAAGATCGGCTTTCCATTCATCTTTTTTTAATATATATTTTTTAGTTGTAGTTGGACAATTATTTATTTTTTTTTATGTGGTGCTGAGGATCAAACCCAGTGCCTTGCAGATGAGCGCTCTATCACTGAGCCACAACCCCAGCCCCTCCATTCATCTTTGAAGGGAGATTAGACACTGCAATAACTCATGGGCCTCAAATCAAGGCCAGAGAATCAGATTCCATGTTATTCATCACACTTGTTAATTTTTAAATACAAAGACATTTTATTGTTTGGAAGACAACACTATTCACAAAATTTTATATGAAAGTTCTGACATGTATCAATTTTATTGGGGCAAATAAACTTTCCTTGTCAAAGAAATGGGTCCTTTAGGTAGAGGATTAGCTCTTTCAATACAAGAGATCAAACCAAGATATGAATTCTTTCTCTAGAGCCCTGGAACCACAAAAGAAATGTGTTTGATGTGGTACAGACACTAAATCAAAAAAGCTTATAGAAAAAAAGGATGTTAACTCTTGTTAACAATGGAAACCATATTAATTTATACCTAATTAATCCTACTTCCCAAAGAAAGTCAATATAGAATCTTAACTTCTTAGAATTTCTTTACTAAGGAATTTATGTTGTTCAAATTAACCCAAACTCCCTAACTTAGACTATTTTCAGGCTAGAATGTGTCTGTGATCATAAATTCCTTTTTAATTAGAGAAAGGTAACATGGGTAAAAGAGACTAGAGGAGAAAACATCTATTGGCCATACACTATATTGCAATTCAGTTCCATCGGATTCCTTCGACATCCACTCAAAAGATGAGAGGTACAACTAAGCAACCACCCTAAGAGTTTCAAGAATGAAATCTGGGCTTTCATCAGAAAAGGGTGAAATTTATAAGTGTCTGAAAAATGGAGTTTTTCCAAGAAGGTTCAAAGATGACAGATTAAAATCTAATGAAATGAAAATGGCTAAATAACAATAATCACTCACAGAAGATACACACAAGCATTCACAATACTAAGGCTCAATACCCAGTAGATGAGTTGACATCTTTCTCTTATTTCTTGTACAACTATGTATCAGTATCACTGAGAAGTCTGAAAACACAGGCTTCTGGACAGAAACATTAAATTTTACTCTCTTGGGGAAAAGGAAAAGGGCCAGGAATGGGTATTTTTCTTAAGCTTCCCAAATATTTCTGCAAACCACTTCACCTTAGCATTTGGACATCTCTGCATGATATTTCTTCCTCTAAGTATCATATTCCCAATTGCACTTAAGTTTTTGGTTTGCAAAAAAAATCATTTTACTAAAAGAAAATCTGTATTAATCAGATTCATGGAAGAAGTAAATAAATGAATATTCTAAAAAATATAAAATTTGTAAATGTTTAAAAAAAGAAAGTGAATATATTTGTAGGCATAGACTATGTCTCAGGAATAACAGAACTCACTAACTTCAGCTGCCCCTTTAGAGGGCTAAGATTGAGGGGCAGGAAAAACACTGTACTATACGTTCTTTGGTACTTTATTCATTGTGAGTCATATTACCTACTGAACAATAATAAAAAGAAAATTTAGAACTGTCATACGGATCAAAGAGATATGAATATTAAAAATAAAAACCAACTATAAAAGACATCTGTGGGACACCTGGGGAATTGTGAATATGAACTATATGAATACAGCATTACATCTTTATAATAGATAAAATCTATTTAAATCTATAGAAATCTATTTCATCGGGGCTAGGGATGTGGCTCAAGTGGTAGCATGCTTGCCTGGCATGCTGCGGCCTGGGTTCGATCCTCAGCACCACATACAAACAAAGATGTTGTGTCCGCCGATAACTAAAAAATAAATATTAAAAAATTCTCTCTTAAAAAAAAAAATAGAAATCTATTTCATGTTCTAAGAAGCATATGTAAACATAACAGAGTTTTTATACTCAGGAAATTCAACACTGATTTCCATCTTCTTTTTTTTAAACTTTGAGTCAAGGTTCTTGCCTGGGTTGCCCAGGCTAGTCTTGAATTTGCAATCCCCTTGCCTCAGCCTCCTGAGTAGCTGGGATTATAGATATATACCATCAACACTGGTTTTCTTTTATCTTTAAAAAAATTTTTTTTAGTTGTAGATGGACACAATACCTTCATTTTATTTATTTATTTTTATGTGGTGCTGAGGATCAAATCCAATGCTTCAAACATGATAGGCAAGCACTCTACCACTGAGCCACAACCCCAGCCCAATGCTGGTTTTCTACCATCATATAATATATATTTATCAGATAAAATTTGATTTGTTTTGCAGTACTGAAGTTTGAAACCTAAGCCTTGCCCATGCTAGGCAAGTGATCTGCCACTGCCTTCATCCCTCGCCCCTGATTACTTCTATCTCTTGTACATACTGTTTGTATTTTCAGTAACAGCTTTACTCGTATTTCATTCATGTACCATAAATATACCATAAAATTCACCCACTAAGAGTATATAATTAAATGGTTTAGCATTTTCATAGAATTATGCAACCATCATCACAATCAATTCTTCTTGGGTGTATATCTCAGAGTAGAATTGCTGGTCATATGGTAATTGTGTTCTCCATACTATGCCTGCAATTTTTCTATTGAATAAAAAACTCAAAAAATTAGGCTGAGTTCAATCCTGGGTGCCCCCCCTCAAAAAAAATAAAAGAAATACTAAAACTTGAAAATATATTAACCAAATCATCTTGTGCTCATCTTGTAATGTACAAATATGTACATTACATGATTCTATGTAATACACAACTCTTATTCTTAGCAGAGGAAGGTAGTAAGTGCTTACCATGACTCCTGAAGAACCAATTTTATTTAGTGACTTGCAAAATGATCAATGGAGGGAAATTACTTATTTGGAAAATAAGAAATATCTCAATATTTTATACAAGCAACGATGCATCATAAAAGAATATAAGCTCTATTTAGGATGTGGTTCAGTTGTATAGCGCATACTTAGCATGCAGAAGGACTTGAGATTAATCATTAGCTTCAAAAAGAAAAATTGAAAAACAAAAAGAATATGATTCTAAAGGCAGAAGAGGGGGAAGAGTGCTTAACTTCTATGAGATTTCATACAAGGAGCATTATCTACACCTAAGATTTAAATCAGATAATATATATAATATATACCATAGTGTCTGTCACACAGTTGTTGCTCAATATGTGCCAGATTCCTTAATAAATAAATAAATAAATAAGTATTCCCACCCTCCATTTATATAAGCTGTAGAATCAATTGCCACTTTATTAAAGAAACATTGACATTTTAGTTTTGAAACAGAAAGAAATGCATGAGGCTACTTTCAAATTGTTTTCTCCAATTCTAGCCTTTCTTCTGAGCCCTAGACCCTAATTTTCAACTGCCTGCTGAATCTCTACTTGAAAATCTGTAGCAACTCTAACTCAACTTGCCCTGAATTTTTGCTTTTCTTTCTAAACTTCTCCCCTTCTTGACCTCTCAGTCCTGTAAATGATATTATTATTGGTGGAGCAAAGCTCCAAATCATCTTTGACAGCCAAGACTTGCAGACTTCTGGTCATCAGCTTGTTTCCTATTGTCTTGCAACAATGTGGAACCACTACCACTTATTGGACTATCTACCCTTTCCTTCTGCAATCATTATCTTCACCATCCCATTACACACTCCAGTGCCACAGTAATTCGTCTAAGGTAAAGATACTTCCCTGTTCAAAAAACTTTTCATAGTTACCCATTACTTTAAAGTATAAACTCTCAACCAGAATAAAAGCTATGTATTAATTCATTCAGCAAACACCTACTAAGCACCTACTGCCTCATTATCAAGGTTATTGAGAGAATGATGTGGTAGTGAGAACATTATTTTAGGCAGATACCAGGTGCACAATGCATATTTGGTAATAGATATATTAAATTTTAGTGGGGTATAAACAGACTGTCCCTGTCACCAAAACATCCTTTGATCATTGCTTTGTGAGCCTGGTCTTTCTTCTCAGGTCCACATTTACCTTACAGTGTTCTTTGTCTTTTCTTATGTATGATATCTCCTCATGTTTTGGGCTTTTTATTTTTCAAGTCTTTACTTGGTAGGTAGAAGGATTCATTACATTAGTGTTTTAGGCAGGACAGTGTGGATGAACATTAATATCTGCTTCTAATGGGATGTTTTTCTGCAATTTTCTCCTTGTACAATAGCCCCCAGACCCAGGAACAAGCTCTTGGGCATTTTCTTCTAGAGTTCAAAATTAAGAAAAGAAAAAACTGACGCTCTAATTATTTTCACTTCAAGGTAATCAAGATTTTCTCCCTGAATTTATAAGATATTTATTTTGCTTGAAATTAAAAGTAATTCACAATAATAAAAAAAAATCCACCTTTCTTTTTTAAGCAAACATATCTGAATTCATATATCCAAAGGGTGGCATTCTTCAAAGAAATCACTCTCCAATCATTCCAATATACAATTATCTAGTTGCTATTATGTATAAGGCACTACGCCAGGCTTCAAGGAAGCAAAATAAAATTTGGTTATTTGCTTCAGTGATATTCACAGTGCTTCTAAAATTCTTTTGGTAATACACTTTGGGCCATTTTGCAGTGAGCAATGCAACATAACTGGTCTCATTTCTGTAGAAAAGCAATATCCTTCAAACAAAAGCAATTTTACAATTGGTCAACATCTTTAAAAAAAAAACTTAATATTCTCCTCCAAACAACTTTTTAGTTATCAAAAAAAAAAATTAAGTATGCCTCCTCAAAAATAGATGCTTGCCTACACTAAGGAAGTTTGAAAACAAAAAACAAAACAAAACTATATATGACTCTGAAAGAAATTACAAAGGAGATCCCAACACATGTTAGTAATTGCTACATCAGAGTAACATCTTAGCTGATTAATTTGAAAAGGACAATATATGGTATGTTAAAAAGTCACATTACTTTATATATAGTTCCCTTACTCTTAGAACTATTTCATAAGCAGCAAAATCAATTTATCATACAACTTTAAAGAATTACTTCATTCTCAATTTTTGCTATTGCTTAGAGAAGTATCCGTCCAACATGGTGTTAACTAAGCTCAAAGGTGCCTAATCTATTCCTGTTGATTAATTAATATAAATAAAATGGAATATAGTTATTTCTTCATAGATCTTAGTGTGAAAAAAATTCAGAACCTATATGGTAATGGGAGGGCTGCCACATTTTCTCCCTCCCTCCTGCCCTACACTAACCTGGAGCTGTATTTCTTGAGGATGGTGTCCAAAAGGCCAACAAGCTCTTCAGCATTGATGAATTTCTGTGTGCTAAGTGTGTACATCTTCTCATAGAAGTCTGCAATCTCCATCCGAGCCTGAACGAAGAAGCAGAGCTGCTCTGACAGATGGGACAGGAGTTCTTCCACATGAGGTGCAGTCCCACCTAGGGCCCCACGGCCAGTCACCACCTTCTTCAGCTCATTATGCAGGGAAGTATAGATGGTGCGGATGGAATCCTTCCGACTGAAGAAAGACTGGCCCCCTGGCGGGCAAAGGACATAAGCACATGACAGGTAAAGAAGATAAACATAAGTGCCAATCACCTCCCAAAATTAAAAAGGAAAGAACCAGAACCCACAGAACTCAATGAGTTTACATCTACCATATTTTCAGATTTTTGGTTGAAATACAAACACTTTATGATTCATAATTTCATTGAGGAATAAGTTAAATGAATGTATTATGCAATTCATCAGTGTAGCAGTGAACCTATACAGGATTTTTTTCATCCACATTCCAATTTTCCCCATTCTACCAAATCCATTTCAATAAGCATTCAGATTTATTTAAGAGCACAATTAACCTACAAAATAACATTGATATGGACCTAAAAAGCCCTCCTCTCACATAAATATATATAAAAAAAAATAACACCTGAATTATTAAACACTTTTGTTATTTCTGGAGATTAGAATTTTCTGTTTCTGCTTTAGAGTTGCATTTCCTTTGACTCTTAGTTTTTAGGCTGTGCTAGAAAATGGAATACACACATTCCTTTTATGCATGAATACCTACTGGGATGTCAGGGGAAAAAAGAAAATCTCAGCACTCTTGACAATATAGGTTATGATATGATAAGCATCACACTCTGAATTATTAAGATCATGAACCAATTATAAGTAGCTGCTGCTGTAATTCAGAGATTCCAAATGAAATAAGCAGAAACTAAGACTAAGTACAGCCTACACAACAGTCAAAAAGGATCAAACAGCATAGACACCATTTACTTCAGTATTTATACATTATCAATTATATTTCTAATTATAAAGCTAGCTTTGTGGATAATTTCTTAAGCAACTCAGCACCCCACCAAGGAGCTAGTAGCAAGTCATGTTTAAAACAGTGATTTATAGGAATTTTTTTTTTTTTTAATTCAGAGACCGGTGAGTTTAAATTTTCTGTTGATAAACCTAGAGTGTTATAATGAATGAAGTATTATTCTATACATATTAAATAAGGGTGAAAATAATTTATCAAGGCATTTGTAAAATACTCACTTAACAATAAACTATTTCACAATATTGTTTTTAGTTCACTACATGGTTAATGCTAGTTATGGTAGTGCCTGCCTGTAATCCCAATAGCTCCAGAGGCTAAGGCAGGAGGATTGTGAGTTTAAAGCCAGCTTCAGAAACTTAGCAGGGCCCTAAGCAACTTAGTGAGACCATCTCTCAAAAAAAAAAAAAAAAAATATATATATATATATAGATACATAGATAGATAGATTGTGTGTGTGTGTATGTATATATATATATATATATATATATAAAAAACACGGTATATGTGTATGTATATATACTTGTACACATATAACATATGTGTTTGTGTGTATATATACACACACATATGTATGGCTGCGGATGTAGCTCAGTGGTTTTCCTGGATTATCTCCAGTACCAAAAAAAAAAAAAGAATCTTTCTTGTTTTGGGTGTTTTTTTGTTTTGCTTTATTTTTTTACAGTAGGCTAAGGCATATAACCCAGGTATATTTCACAACTAAATTCAATCTCCAGTCTCCCACCCTTTTCTTTGAGACAGAGTCTAAGATGCCCAGTCTGTACTCAACCTTGTGATCCTCCTGCCTTAGCTTCCCCAGTTATTGGGATTATAGGTATGCAGCACCATGCCTGGCTAAGAAATGAATCTTAATATCCCTTACTACCAAGTTGGGTGAATAATTTGTCACAGCTTACCCAGGACCTTTCCGATTTAGGAACTAAAAGTTTGGCTTCCTGGGAGACTCTTAGTCCAGGTTTATTTTGAGACTGGGTTCAGCTATGTTGCCCAGGTTGGTTTCAAACTCATGGGCCCATGCAATCTTTCCACCTTAACCTCTTGAGTAGCTGGGCAGGTGTAGGCTACCACACTCAGCTTAAGTCTAGGTTTTAAAACCAAGTCCTGCCTTCTGTGAATCCTTGATTCTGGACAAATTTAATGGTGGTAACCCTTCTTAATATTAACTCTACTACTGATACTGTCTAAACACAATGAACAACACACACCTTTTCTCCTACTAATAGGTGCAAATACTATGACACAAGTAGATCAATCATCACACTAGCATTTCATACAGCACTGTACCCTGGAGGGTCTGTATTCCTCCCATGCCCATTTTCAGTCTAGTTCTGATTTTCTAGAGTGATGAGAAGAATAAATAGGCCTCTGTGCCCATGTATAGGACAAAATCTCTTAGGTTAAGAAGGAAATAAAAGTGTCATATAAACCCCAACTCTTTGGAAGTGTGAAAGACCTGGTTTCAAATCCCAGCTCCCAAGCTTAAAAAGCTGGGTGATGTTTAAACTACCTATCATTCAGAGCTTTAATTATTGTTGTTCAATGTTAACATAAAATTAGTAGCAGGATGCATGGTGCATTCCTGTAATCCCAGCAGCTTGGGAGGCTGAGGCAGGAGGATCACGAGTTCAAAGCCAGCCTCAGCAAAAGCAAGGCACTAAGCAACTCAGTGAGATCCTGTCTCTAAATAAAATACAAAATAGGGCTGAAGTCCATAAATGTGGCTCAGTGGTTCAGTGCCCCGAGCTTAATCCCTGGTACTCAAAAAACAAAACAAAAAAACTAGTAATAAAGTTGTTAAAAAAACAAAATGAAATAGTACTTGTAATATGCCTGGAAAATACATGCTCAATAATGCTAGACTCTTTAACTTATAACTGATATGAGAAAATTCCCAATAATATATTATTGAGTTTTGAAAACTCTATAACAAACTGCTACTTGACAAATAGCCAGTTGACCTTAACTGTGTACTCACTTCCACTATCAAACAGGTGGCCTTGGTGAAAATTTTAACTCTGCATTGAAAAACATACTTACCTTCATCAGATTTCCCTTCTTTGGAGGAATGGAAAGACTACATAAAAACAAATATCTTTAAAAGCTTATCAATATACATCCACCACCAGTATGTGAAACCAAGCAAATTAAAATCACTATAAGAAAGAGAAAAACAACCATTGCATTTCTTTTAAAAACTCTCATCTATCTCAAAACTCTCATCTATCCTAGTTTGGAATATCCAGTCAGATCTAGAATCCCTCTACACTGGGAAACAAGAAACACCTGATTTCTCTTTCAATTATTTTAAATTTACAAAATATAATTGTTTTGAATTATTCCTAGGAGGCTCTAGTTATGAATGCTTAATATTTTTCAAGATTCCAACAGTTCATCTTGAAATTTTTTAAGCATATTAAAGGAGTATGTAGGGCTGGAGTTGTAGCTCAGTGTTTAAGCACTTGCCTACCACGTGAAGCACTAGGTTTGATTATCAGCATTGCATATAAATAAATAAAATAAAAGTCCATGAACAACTAAAAAGGAATATGTAAAACATCTTTTGTATTTTACTCTACAACTTCTTGCTAATGATAATTTTTAAACATCAGTTCTCAAATCATTTTCTACTATGCCAAATTTAACAATCAGATTTGAAGTAATTCTCCAGTAACAAAACAAAGGGAACTAAATTATGGCTTTCTAAAATCCTCCACAGGCACTGAATCAGCACATTTTAATCACTGATCCTTCCCAAACAGGTATTATTCTTCCCTCAAAGGAAAGAGAGGTGCTAAGACCAGGAGTCCACCCAAAGTTTTTCAGTAACAGAGCAACTACAGGAACAAAAGACTTCTGTCAAATCTGTCATTTGTTCAGAGGCTTCCACTTGCTTCAATAGCCAGAGTTCACTGCTATAGTCTCAGACAAACATCAGTCACAAAATAGGTCACTTTTTTTTTTTAATCTGGAACTTGCTCAGACAATAGATCTTAATTGTTCTCACCACAAAGAAGAAAAGAGAGAAAGCATGTGAGGTGATATATATATATTAATTAGCTTAACTGTGATCATTTCACAATGTTTATGTATATCAAAACATCAAGTTGAACATGTTAAATATATACAATTTTTATTTGTCAATTATTCCTCAATAAAGCTGAAAAAAGACTTAAGCATGCATAAACTTTTTGTTTTACTTTATAAAGAAAACCATATAAATATTCTAATTAAATATAAAACCATATAAATATTCTAATTGGCACAATAGTTGCAGAACATGAGACTGTTTTAAATTGCAACACAGAATTTTTTAGAAAATTGACAGTCAACCTAATAATCATGAGGTCCTATTATAATTACACTGACATCACATATGTTCAAAAATGTGGACAAAAAACTAAGATATTCGCAAAGTTAAAATTTAAATTCTATAACTTACATTTGCTGCACTATTACTTGTACATGTAAGTTATGAAGTTCTAAAGTTAAAGACACCATTTTCAGAATATTTACTCAGAAGTGAGGCCATCACCTGGGAGTTTAACAGTGCCTGGGCATGTATCATAGTGTGAACTGCTGAGTAGGTCAATTTCAAGGACAGCCCTCAGGTTCATCCATTCCAACTGGAGTTCAAGCAGAACTCTTCACTTTACACAATGGCCACTTCAGAGAGCCCAAGTCAGAGACAGTAGAAGACTCATACATATGTTCTTACACATAAGGCAGCCACTTCTGTATACATAAAAACCTGGTTCATACAATGTACAACTAGAATACCAGATTTTTTAAAAACTGAAGTCCATAAATAGGTTTTAGGAAATCCAACCATACCCTATCAGATTATATGTAAAATTTTGTGTACATATATATTTTTGTTATTAAGGACACAGTTTTCATCAAATCCCCAAGGATGAGCTAAAAAAAGTTTTAAGAATTATGACACTTGGATCAATCACTATTCTTTATAGGTGGGAGAGTCAAAAAACCACCAAAACTGTCAGAATATTACCTGTCTTCAATATTATAGCTAGAATCCTCCCCCATTTTCATAAACATATATATACACATACAAACATGTCTATATAACATAGTATGTATAAATGATGACATACATACATATTTTTAACAGATTGTAAGGATAGCTCAATCTGACAGTTCAAAGGCAGTTCAGGTTTGAATTCTTCGACTCACAATGACAAACAATTTGTTAATCTGTAAAAAGGGAAATAATATGCAACAGCAACTGCATATTTACCAGATGTCAGTGTGGGGGAAAAAAGGAGAAAAAAAATCATACAAGGTCAAACTATCTGACCCATGTTTGCCAACAAATTAACATGCTAAATATTTGAATATCAACAGCATAAGAATCTCAAAGCTCGGTCCCCTAAGTGTGTACCAAAAGCTCAAGAGGTGGACACCTTCAGACAATATATGGTTTAAAAATGGAATTTACGCCCAATTTTACCTTTCTATTCTTATATTGTATAAGTGTGTCCTTCATTCACCAGACCCTCTGTGTATCTGATAATTAAAGAGGCTCAAATAAGCCAAATACTAACACATCCCAAAGCTCCAGAATTCAAACCTTTATTACCTTAAGAAATATTTTATGCGCACAGTCTTTGGCTCTTACATCTATTATTTCCATATCTACTCAGATTTTATATATATTTACTACTGAAAAGAGTTGAATCTGCTTTTGCATCTATTTTTGGACATAAGAGCTACATGGAGTGCTAATGCTAAGAGCATTTACCACTTTCCTCCTAAGTCCACTTTCTAGTGTTTGGCGTATTTCTTGCCTTCCCTGCCTAATATCCATCTGTTCTTCATTCATTAAATATGTACTGACTACGAAGACGGTATAGGACTCCATCCATAACACTCAGGGCCTTACCCTTAATAGGCCAAGTAGTGTTCATTAACACAATCTGGTTATATTGCCAAGTTTTGCTTCTCTGCAGTGTCACTAGTTGGAAGAACGAGGACATAGGAGTTTGGTTAACTTCTCATTTATGGCACCTATCCATGCACGAGGCATAATGGTAAACCCATCGGTTTGAGGCACGGCCCTGCTAAGAACATCCTCCCAGTCGGTCTATCTGCGACGCAGGCCGATGGGCGGGGTTTGTGGAAGCCAGGGAAGGAAAGGAACAGTGGGAGGAGACCTGGGAATGCAGAGTTGAGCCTGCCGCTGGGAGCGACAGAGACAGGAAACCCAAGCCACTGCCGAATGGGGAATATACCCCCTTTCCTTCCTCCTCAAGGGGCACGGGGGCGGGGCGGAGGTACCTAGTTTCTGCCCCAGGTAGGTGAGGCTGTGATAGACCTTCTCGGCCGCGGCCAGGTGCGCCAAGGCCGCCAACAGCGACAGCCAGCTGCCCCCCGCGCTCTTGTTGGCCTCTCGTTCCTTCTCCACATTGTCCTTGGCCTTGTCGTAAGAGAAGATACCCAGGTGAGAGAAGAACGTCTCCAGCACCGCCTGTTCCACGGGGACCGGGGCGGCCAGCGGGATAGACTCCCCCATGCGAGCTGCGCTGCAGCTCGACCCACGTGGCTATCCTCTCCCTCGCACTTCCGGGTTCTGAGGGAACAAGCATGCGCACAAGCGTGCGTGAGCGTGGCCGCCCCCAGCGGCGGGTTGCAGAGCGCGTCGCCGCCGAGGTCGCTCCCGGACCTCAGAGGATGCACGTGAAAGCCAAGGAAAGGCGGGAGGTAAACCACCCCTGAGTGCCTTCGGCGCTTCGGCGGAGTTCTGACCGGTCGGGCCTTCTATTATGGAAGGCAGCTAATTCGCTGCTGCGTGGAACCGACCGTGAGCTAGAGGCCCCGCCCTGTGAGCCTGTGTTGTGCTGATGACGCCACGCTTACGTGACGTCAGTTCTGGCGTTAACATCTGGCCCGAACTCTGGGGCGGAGCCGGAAGACTAGAATTGTGCCTGGAACTGTGCTCACTTTTCCAACAGGGCCCCTAGTCAGCGTGTATTGCCTTTAAACCAAAACAAGTGAGTGGCTTGCAGATGAGAAGCCTGACAGGTAAAGGTTTCTATCTTGTCCCCGTCGTCTGATTTCCATCCCGTCACACACCGTCGGTTAACTCCGCTCTGTTCTAGTCGTGTAAGTTTTGGGTCGACCAGCGCCCACACAATGCTCCAGACGTGTCTGTTCGGCTTGCCCATCCTACCTAAACGCCAGGCTTCCTGGAGGAGTTTACAGAATGAAGGACAATTAATGTAAATTGGTGCACCTTGTCGTTAAGATTAATTACAAGTTCTCTTGAAGTTTGTGGGTGACCATGAACCCGCCTTGTATTTATGCCCACTTCTTTGAAACACTGCCCACTACTCACTTGATTTTTCCTCATTCTTTCCTTGTCCTTGCTCAGTTAGTTAGTCATACTGCATTTAATTGCATATATTTATTTGTCTTTTCTGTAGTTACTGAGCTACCTAGAGCAGAGACTAAGTTCACTTAACCGTACAATCCTTACATAATGGACAGCACAGTGATGTTTGTTGAAATAAATGAAAGAACTGTCTGTTTTCGTTTTCCCCCTTAAGCTAGAACTGTTCTGTCATGACTAACTTTTAACCCAAATTCCACTAGTTTAAATTTTAATGCACATTTGTTGTGCATTGTGCAACTCTTACCTGCCCTCAAGAATGTCATCAGAGGGGACTGGGGTTATAGCTCAGTGGTAGAGCGCTTGCCTTGCATATGTGAGGTCCTGGGTTCCATCCTCAGCGCCACATAAAAATAAATAAATTAAAATAAAGGTATTGTGTCCATCTACTAAAAAATATTGAAAAAAAGAATGTAATTGGAAAAGATCAATACTATTAACTGTGTTTATAGGGCAAAATGTTGTACCTAATAAAGGCGATTCTTTATTTGGAGAGCAGTGTTATCTTTTTGGAAGAATCTGGGAAGCTTCCTGAAGGAGAATGTGGTGGTTGATGAATGAATAGAAGTTAGTAATCAAAGAAAGTGTGGTACTAGCAGCCAAACTAACAGGCAATGGAAGAGATTACAGAGCTCATAAGCCTAACCATGTATTTTTAGAATTCTTTAGAAAATAAAGGTGGCATCATAAATCAGTGTTTAAAAGAAACCTCATTCAATTAATAGTGAAGGAGACATGATTAACTATATGAAAAAAAGACTATCGACTTGTTTCCTACAACAAAGAAAATTAAAATGTATCTTGAAAGCACCATAAAGAAACTAGAAAAAATGCAAGTGAATATTTCATGGTGTAGAGATAAAGAAAAGCCTTATAAATGAAAAAATTGGTACAATTTACAAAGGAATTGAATGACTTGACTATATAAAAATTTATAATTTTTACATGTCAAAGAAAACACGATGCCAATATGGGAAAAATTATTTGTAAATATATGTCAAACAGTTTTAATGTGTTAACACATCAAGTAAAGTACTTGTCTAGCATGTTCAATCCCCGGTATTACAAAATCAAACAAAAAGGAAATAAAAATATTAAAATAGAATTGTCATATGACCCAGCAATCCCACTTCTAGATATATATCCAAAGGAAATATCCACACCCTCCTGATTGTTGCAGCCTTATTCACAGTAGTTAAGATATGAAAATGATTTAAATGTACAGACATGGATGAACAGATAAAGAAAATGTCACACGCACACACACACAATTAGATGTTACTCAGCCAGACAAGAGAAAATTTAACTTTTGTGACAAGGATGCACCTAAAGGATACTATGCTACATGAAATAAGTCAGACAAAGAAAGAAAAGTATGTGTGATCTCATTTATATGTGGAATTTTTAAAAGAAATAAAATTGATTTTATTTCCTTTGAATATATACCCAGAAGTGGGATTTCTTACTTTCTAATCAGAAAGAATAAAAGGACATGGATATACATGTCCCTAAAGGTAATTTAAAATCTTAAAATTATTTTTTTAATGCTCAACATCACTAGTAATCGAAGAAATGCAGGTTAAACTACTATATTCTATTTTTGTCTATCAGATTATCAAAAGAAACATCTTACAGTGATAAGCATGCAGTGATTCTGTTCTTATTTTATACTACAGATGTGAGTATAATTTGGCACAAACTTTCTGGAAAACATTTGGCAGTGCATATCAATAAATGAGAATGTATGTGAGTATCTGAAATTTAGCAAAGTAGATGCTTAACAAATATCATTAATACCTATCATTTTTGTTATTTTTTATTATCAACATCAGACCTTTCATTCAACAGAGCAGTCTACCTTTCTTTATGTGTATGTATATGTACATATATGCATATGTAATATATAATATATGTGGTGAATTAACACATCCATTCAACTCACATAGTTTTGTATGTGTGTGTATGTGTGGTGAGAACACTTAAAATCTATATTCTTAGCAAATTTCAAGTGATTATATGATATAGTATTAACTGACAATACAGTATTAACTATAGATGACATAATTCACATCAATGAATTTATTCATTAAATGAATCATGTTCACTAGAATTTATTCATCTTATAAGTGAAAGTTAGTGCCCTTTGATCAAGATCTTCCCATTTTCCCCTACCCTCCAACTCTGGCAATCATTCTACTCCCTACTTCTGAGTTCAAGTTTTTTAGATCCCACGTAAATGAGATCACACATACTTTTCTTTCTGTATCTGGCTTATTTCATGTAGCATAATATCCTTTAGGTGCATCCTTGTCACAAATGTAAGATTTCTTCTTTTGTCTGGCTGAATAGTATCCAATTTTGTGTGTCTGTATGTGTGTGTATCACATTTTCTTTCTCTGTTCATCCGTGTCTATACACTTACATCATTTCCATATCTTAACTGTTGTGAATAAGGCTGCAACAATGTGGGTGTGGATATCTTTTCAAGATACTGATTGTATTTCCTTTGGGATTGCTGGGTCATATGACAATTCTATTTTGGTATTTTATTTCCCTTTTGTTTATTTTTGTAGTACCGGGGATTAAACTCAGGGCCTTGCACATGCGAGGCAAGTACTTTTCCACAGAACTAGGTGGTTCTTGTTTGTTTGTTCGATTGATTGGTTGGTTGGTTGGTTTTTTGAGACAGGTTCTCAATACTGAGTTGCCCAGGCTTTTTAAACTTTTGATCTTACTGCCTTAGCCTCCTGAGTAGCAGGGATTATAGGTGTACACCACCACCTTGTCTTTTCACTTTTAACATTTTTGAGGAACCGCCATTCAGTTTTCCATCATTCCTGTTCATTCCCACCAACAGTACACAAGAGTTCCTTTTTCTTCATACCCTCAACACTTGTTATGTCTTATGTTTTTGATAATACTCATTCCGACAGATGTGGGATAATAGCTCAGATTTTGATTTATACTTTTCTGATGATCAGTAATGTTTAGTATGTTTTCATATATATGTTGTCCCTTTGTATGTTTTCTTTGGATAAATGTCTGCTTAGGTCCTTTGCTCATTTTTTAATCAGGTTATTTATATTTTTGCTAGTAAGTTGTATAAATTCCTTATATGTTTTGGATATTAACCCCTTATCAGATAATATGGCTTGCAAATATTTTCTCCCATGCTATGGGTTGCATTTTCATTTTGTTGATTGGTTCCTTTGCTATGCAATTCTTCCTTTCTAACTAGATTATTATTTATTTTTCTTGCTTTCCTGAGTTTCATATATCCTCACTTATTTATTCTTGCCTTTGTTGCCTGTGCTTTTGGTTTCATATTCAGAGAAATTGTTGGCAAGACCAAAGTAAAGGAGCTTTTTCCCTGTGTTATTTTCTATGAGTTTAATGATTTCAGGTCTTAATAATGTTTTAAACGTACTTCCAGTTAATTTTTTTGTGTTAAATAAGGGTATATTTTCACTCCTTTGATGTAGATACTCGGTTTTTAAAATATTATTCATTTATTGAAGAGATTTCCTCTTCCCCATTGTATATTTTTGTGCCCTTAGCAAAGAATAACCTGTATTTGGGGTTTATTTCGGGGCTCTTTATTCTGTTTCATTGGTCCATATATGTGCTTTTTGACAGTACCATACTATTTTTTAAAATTTTTTATCAGTGTGTTATAATTACACATAACAGTGGAATTTGTTGTTAGATATTTGTACATTCACACAACATAATTTAGTCAATTTCATTCCTCAGTATCTCCCACTATACTATTTTGATTAATATAGCTTTGTAGTATAATTTGAAATCAAGAAGTACATTGACTCTACCTTTGTTCTTCTTTCTCAAGATTGCTTTGGTTTGGTTTGATTTCAGGTATTTTGTGGTTCCATACAAAATTTAGGATTGTTTTTCCATTTCTGTGGAAAAGTGCTATTACAATTTTGATGGTGCTTACAATCAATCTGGAGATTGCTTTATGTAGTATATGTTTTAACTATTCATTCTTGCAATCCACAAATATGGGAAATCTTTCCATTTATCTGTGTTTTATTCGATTTTTTTTTAACCGTGTCATAGTTTTTAGTTTACAGATCTTTCACCCTCTTGGGGAAATTTTTTCCTAAGTATTTTATTTTTATTTTTGATGGTATTATAAATGAGACTGTTTTCTTAATTTCTTATTCAGATACTTTGTTATTAGTGTATAGAATCACAACCAATTTTTGTATGTTGATTTTGAATCTTGCAGTTTTCCTGAATTAATTAGTTCTAACAGTTTCTTGGTAAGCCAGGGTTTTCATTGTATGTGTCATTTTTATAGACAATTTAAATTCTTCCTTTCCGACTTGATTATTGTTTCTTTTTCTTGCCTAATTGCTCTGGTACATTCCTTCCATACCTAATTTATTTAGAATTTTTTTAATCATGAAAGGATATTGAACTTTGTCAAATACTTTTTCCACATCGATTGAATTGGTTATATGATTTTTATCCTTAGTTCTATCAGTGTGATATAACATAATTTGTGTATATTGAGTTGTCTTTTTATTTCAGGGATCCCATTTGATCATGGTGTATGATCCTTTTAATGTGGTGTTGAACTAGCTTTGCTAGTATTTTGTTAAAAACTGTTGCATCTATATTCATTAAGGATATTGGTTTGTAATTTTCTTTTTTATAGTATCCTTGTCTTACTTTGTTGTACCTCATAATGTAAGTTTAAAAGTATTCCCTCCTCTTTTGTTTTTTAGAAGAGTTTGAGAAGGATTTGTATTATTCTTTAAATGCTGGGTAGAATTCACTTGTAAAACCACTTGGTCCTAGGATCATTCTTTGCTGGGAAGTTTTTGATTACTACTTCCACCTCTTTATTCACTCCTGGTATGTTCACAGTTTCTATTTCTTCATGATTCAGTCTTGGGAGGCCATATGTTTCTAGGAATTAGAATAATATCTTGTATTTAATGGATGTTCATTAAATATTTGGCTGATTCTTTGTTTTGTGAGAATGTTATAATAAAAGAGATAGAGTTAATGATACATCAAGCTGTTAAGACATTAATGTTATAATAAAAGAGGTTATTTTGATATTTTGCATAGCAGCAGTAAATATTTGTTATTGATGATGTGTTAGGTATCTATTGTCATATTAAAAGTAACCCCCAAAACTTAGTGACTTAAGACAATAAAAATGATTTACTATTTCTCACAATTTCACTGAGTCAGGAATTCATGAGTGCCTCAGGCAGTTCTGTCTCTCTTAAAAGGTTGCAATTAGATGTGGGTAGTCATTTGAAGGCTCTAGAGAAGTACTTCCAAGGTGACTAACTCTCACATGTTTGGTGAGTTGGCACAGACTGTTGGCCACATGGGCTTCTCCACAGGGCTACTTGAGTGTCTTCTCAGCATGGCAACTGGCTTATCCTGGAGTAAGTGATTAATATAGAAGACCGAAGTAGAAGCTGCACTGCCTTTTATGACTTGGCCTTGGAATTCGCATATCATCTCTCCTATATTTGGGGCCAGGCTTAACTGAATTTAAACAGGAGACAGTTGAAGGTCATGAATGCTAGGAAGCCAGGATCATTGGAGGCTGTCCTAGAGACTGGCTACTGGAGATGATAGAATTTCCAACACAGAGAATTATCTATCATCTTTAAAATACTTAAGGATAGAAAACTTTAATTTCTCCTTCAATGGCATTTTTAAAATATATTTATTTTAATTAGGTATATATTGACAGCAGAATACATTTTGATTCATCATACACAATTGCATACAACTTTTCATTTCTCTGATTGTACGCGATGTATTCAGTGGGATTTTTTTAATATTTATCTTTTAGTTATAGTTGGACACAATACCTTTATTTTATTCATTTTTTTATGTGGTGCTGAGGATAGAACCCAGGGCCTTGCACGTGCTAGGCAAGCATTCTACTGCTGAGCCACAACCCCAGCCCTTCAGTGGCATTTTTAAATGTTGTTTCTTGCTGGGCATGGTGACTTGTCCCTGTAATCACAAGTGTCTGGGGAGGCTGAAGTAGGAGAATCCCAAATTCATGTCCAGACTCAGCAACTTAGCAAGATCTTTTCTCAAAAAATAAAAGGGACTGGGAATATAACTCAGTAGTAAAGCACTCTTGGGTTCAAACTCCACACTAAAAAATAAGATAAAATGGTATAGTGTATGCTGGATTTCAGTTCTCGAGACTAAAAGGCTCAGGGGTCAATTCAGATAAACTGGGCTAACTGGGCTGCGCAAAATAACCACACAAGAGACACAAATACCTTTTTCTTTGGGGTCACTGTGACGGCTTCTCTGACCTTAAGGGTCCGCAGGAAGAGAGAGAGAGAGAGTTCACGTGCTGACCCCTTTTATTGAGGAGAAGCTATTCAAATGAGGCAAGGGGTCAGGTTTCAGGGGGTTGAGTCTATCTTCATGGTGTCCACTGTCAACAGGTTGACTGACATCTGGGTAGGCCACACCCAAGGGCACAGTAAGAGGAGGGGACACACACAAGGCACTTCCATGAAAGATTCTACCCTAAACAGGACAAGGGGTTATATTACAAAGGACCAGGTGAGCATAGCTTCACCCATGGGGCCGTAGCAAGACACACCCATGCAAGAGACACCATCCCTCAAACCCAAGAAGGGTGGGAAAAGCTCTGCCACATTTCTGTGACTGAGAGCCTCAGCACCCAGCCAGGGAGTGTGACTCAGTCACGTGCAAGGTTGGTCTCCCACAAGTGTAGAATAAAATAGAATTTTCATAGTTTTAACTAAAAGCTCTTCTAAATCTAGCTGGTTCTGGTGGTTCTGCTCAATGCCATTGATTTGATGATTTTTTTTTTTTTACAGGTCTTTGAAAATATCCATAGTGACAATACCAGTGACAAAATCATTTTAGTTAACAGCAATCCATTTTAGGGGCAAAGGGATATTAAGAACAAGGAAAGGTGTTTATTGTATCATTCATTTGAGAAATAATGGACCAAGTTTTATTTGTGGTCATTATACACAAAGTAATGTATATAAAAATGATTTTACAATGTAATAATTATGACACTTAATTGCTACTGAAATATTATATTATTTGGGCTCTCTTCTCTCTTCCTAATTTATTTTCTGATCATAATACTTATAGTAATAAAACTGTCACTGCTTTAGCACTTATTATGTGCCAAATGTTTTACATATCACTAATCTTTCTATGAGTCAAGGTAAATGTGGTTATAGATGTTAAATATTGGACAGCACAGATACAAAAATTTCCTTCATCATGAAACATTCTTAAGGACAGGATGGAAAAAACAAAGTTATAAGAAAGAATTTCACAGGTCAGATAAGACAAACCAAAATAAACAATAAAGTCTGTGTATTATTATTTTGAATTCTATCACACTATCATTATTCTTGACAGTATCTACATGTATGTTTTCTTTCTAAATAATGTATGTGTGGATATAAATATATTAAGTACTCAATTAATTTAAAATATATTTATTTTGTATTTGTAAATCTAAATACAAAGCAGGGCTGGGGATATAGCTCAGTGGTGTAATGCTTGCCCAGCATGCATAAAACTCTGGGTTCTGTCCCTGGTACCACCAAAGTTTTTGTTGTTGTTGTTACCAGGGATTGAATTCAGGGGTACTCAACCACTGAGCAACTCCCCAGCCCTATTTTGTATTTTATTTAAAGACAGGGTCCCACTGAGTTGCTTAGAGCCTTGCCATTGCTGAGGCTGGCTTTGAACTCGAAATTCTCCTGTCTAGCCTCGCAAGCCGCTGGGATTACAGGTGTGCACTAGCACACCTGTTTCAAAAACAATTTTTTAATAAAAAATAATTATAGATTAATATATTGAGTACATTATAAACTCTATGAATTGTTCTAAATGCGTCATATGAATCAACTCAATTCTTAAGACAATTCTGTGTTATAACAAATTTGGAAAACAACAACAACAAAACACACTTAATCATTATTAAAACACCCTTATCATTATTGACATTTCTAGGTAGATGCTATGGTGTGCTCCATAGATCCCAATATACAATTGCCAGGAATGTTAGCTGTTGATTTTATGTTATTTGAAACTTAAATTTTACTATTCCTAACATTAATTTATAGAAGTAATTCAGCAGTGAGCATCAGTGTACGTAAATACTTGAATGGCAACACTTAACATAAAAGTCAGAGAGGGCAAGCATTAGGATTGCACATTTCCAGCATTTCTTCTTGATTTTATGCAGCTCTGTCCTTAATCTTTGTATTTTTTTTTCCTGGCTATGGGGTCAGAAAAATAGGGCACACAGTCTTCCTAAAAATTTCTATTTCCATAAGCTATGTTGGACAGATTTGATCTGAAGAGGAATAATATTCTGGATAGTGAGGCAATCGATCATTTTTTGGTTTTATTTGTTGTTTGTTTGGTACTGAGGATTGAATATTGAGGTGCTTTACCACTGAGTTACATCCCAAGTCCCACTCCCCCCTTTTTTTGAGATAGGGTCTTGCTAAGTTGCTCAGTCTGGCCTTGAACTTGTTATCTTCCTGCCTCAGCCTCCGAAGTCACTGGTGTTACAAGCATGTGCCACCATGCCCAGCTAGCTAATCAATCTTTTTTATGTAAATATTTTTTCTGATTTTTTTTCTCTTCAGTACTGAAGTCAACCTACTTAGCTTCTCCAATTTTGTACTTCCAAAAAGTTGTAGTGATTGAAAGAGGAAATAAACCTTTTGTAAATCAGAACCTTTCTCTTCAAATAGTATTTTAGCAAATATACAACTTATCGTGTTCATATCTACTGTGACATAATCAGCAAGGTGTGTGTGTGTTTTGAAACAAGTATTGTTCAAACTGGGTTGCATTCTAAACTAAATCATAAGTGAACTCCCTATATATTTGCCTGGGAATCAATAAGGTCTCAGGTTTGGGATGTTTTGGGTTATTTTAGATAAATATAGAGAATCAAAGAATCTGAACTGAACAACCATTTTAATTAAAAAGGAGCAGTGTCAAATTGAAAAACAGATACTGAATTATGTTTGATTTGAGGTTACTAGCAGGCATTTCACGATGCAAAACCTAAATCTAATGAATCCACCTCCATACCCCCCACTTATTCACCCAGCCTTGAAGTTGCTGCTAATTCTGCAGCCCCAAAAGTGTTAAATTGGCTGGTTCTGATCCAAAGGAAAGGCATGGGGTGCTTTCAGATATTATAGGAAATCAAAGTGTCTATACTTGAATATCCAAGATAGAGGTGCTGCTGGCTCATTCCTACTGATGTCTTTAGGACAGAAGACAGCTACAACAGACCTGGCCAGACTGTAAGTAAGTTGCTCCAAACTAGACTTTCACTCATGAGCACAGATTAAAACTGGACTAGCACAGTCGGTAGAGTGAAAAAGCATCCTAGCCCCGGAGTATAGCTCAGTGGTATATCCCTTACCTAGAATGCACGAGACCATGGATTTGATTCCCAGCACCACAAAAAGAAAGGAGGGAGGGAAACACAACCTACAGAATGTGAGAAAATATTTGCAAATCATATATCCGGTAAATGATTAATACCAAAATATATTAGGAAATCATCAATTCAACAAAAATAACCTGAATCCCCCCACCAAAAAAATGGACAAAGGACTTGAATGGATATATCTCCAGAGAAGATATACATGTGAACAAGAATATGAAAAGATGTTCAACATCACTAATCACTTGGGAAATGGAGATCAAAACTACAATGAGATACTTCCTCACATCTATTAAAATAACTACTATTAAAAAACCATAAGTGTTGGCAAAGATGTGGAAAAATTGTAACTTTTGTGCACCATAAATTGGTGCAGCCACTGTGGAAAACAATACAGAGATTCTTCAAGCAGTTAATAATAGAACTACCATATGATCCAGCAATTACACTTCTGGGTATATAGCCAAAAGAATTGAAAGTGGGACCTTAAAGAGGTACTTGGCACACCTGTGTTCATAAACTGATATTCATAATACTCGAGTCAGAAGCAACCCACTTGTTCTATCAAGGAATTAATGAGGGGCTGGGGTTGTGGCTCAGTAGTAGAGCAGTCGCCTAGCCCTGGGTGCAATCCTCAGCACCACATAAAAATAAATAAGTAAAATAAAGGTATTTAAAAAAGGAATGAATAAAGTGGTATATATGTGTAGTCATATTCGGTTCATCCTTTAAAAGGAAGGAAATTCTGTCATATGCTACAGATGTGTGAATCTTGACATGATATTAAATTAAGCCAGTCACAAAAAGGCAAATTATATATTACTTATATGGGGTATCTTCAGTAGTCAAATTATTTGGTACAGAGTTGAATAGTGGTTGCCAGGGGCTGGAGGCGGGAGAAATGGGGACTTGTTTAATGGGCTTAGTGTTTTCAGTTTTGCAAGATTCAAAAAATTCTGCAGATATGTTTTGTAAAAGTGGATATGTCTTTGTAAAAAAAAAGTTTTCTAGTTTTCTGACCCCTGAAGACTATGTTATTTATAATACTTTTTGCATCTTTTTATTGTTAGTGTATTAGGTGCAAGAAATAGGAAATACTCAAACCACTTTCAGCAAAAGGAGATTTGATACAAGAAATCAGGAGTTTACAAAATTATTGGAAAGTTTAAAGGAATGGTCATTTGACAGACCTCCAGAAATGATTCCTAAGACTGCTGGATGGTCTACTTGGGGAGCTGCTACCTCTACAGTAATTAGAATGGCAGGGAATCAGGGGTATCTACTGGACTGTTGAGTTCAACAGTACATACCCCTGTAGCAGTGATTCAAGTTAAATAAAGAAATCACTGCTGCCCTACAATGATCTCTCAGCGCCCACAGAGTTAGTTGTTAGACACTGACATACTACTACAGAAAAGCCCAATGTGTCCATAATTGAGTTTGCCATCAAAAACAAAACAGATGGCTACGGCCTGGGATTCACCTTCCAAGTGCATCTAATTGGCAGAAGCAGAACACTAGATGAAGAAAATGTGGCTTTCCCCCCTTGTTGCCTCTGCAGTGTAAGAAAGAACACTGGCCTGTAATCTCAGCAACTAGGGAGGCTGAGGCAAAAGGATTGCAGGTTTGAGGCCAACCTCAGCAACTTAGTGAGGCCCTAAGCAACTTAGCAAGACCCTTTCTCAAGATAAAAAAAAAAAAAAAAAAAATTAAAAGGGGGTTGGAGATGTGGCTCAGTGCTAAGGCACCCCTGGGTTCAATCTGCAGTACAAGAAAGAAAGAAAAAACACTGAAGATTGGCATGGATGCTGAGAGCCAGTTAGTTTATAAGAACCACTACAACTGGTTTGTGGCTTTAGGCTCTTTTCAGGTCTCATCTTTGGCCAACTCCAGATCCTTTCATTTGAGAAGCCTTCTCTTACACTCCCTTTGGGATGCCCTTTTGTGAACTTTTATAGCACTAGCTTTATTATGGGTCTATCATTCCATATCATAATTGCCTGGTTTCCTACACTGAACTGGCACTTTTAAAACAGAAACTCAGATTTATCATTGCTAGGGGCTTAGAGTTTTCAGTTTTATAAGATTAAAAAAAAATTCTGCTTATGTTTTTTTAAACATAGGAATATGCCTTACAACCATACACTTAAACATGATTTGGATGACAAATTTTTGTAGCTTTTTATAATCAGAAATTAAAATTATTTTTTAAATAATTAGATGGGACATCAGAGGTAGGCAGAGGACAACTTTTTGTTTGCCTCACTAGGTGATTGGTTGTACTTGTTGAGAATGATAAATAGTTCCTGTATTATAACATCCCAAATAATTTTTCTTTCCTGTGTTCTTTGTTTTATACAATTGGATATCTAGTGAAAGTTTAGTAAATGTTAACTGGCTTCTTTTTTGGCAGGGTAAAGAGAAGTTCTGTCAATATGTATGTGTGTCTTTGACTCTATACCTATTTAGGTTAATAAATGCTATGGAAGAGCTAATGTTTGAAAGTTTCAACATGAAGTGTACTAAATTAAAATTTCATTTAATACACATACTGCATAAATAGATTCTATTTTTATTCCCATTTGAAGGAACAAGGTCTTAGAGAAGGTAAGTAGCTTATCTGCAATTACAGAGTAAATGACAAAACTGGACTCACATCAAGTTCTGGCTAATACAAATTTGTATTCTTCACCACTGTGATGATGATGATGATAATGATTGTGATCATGATGAATGGTTCCAGACATTGTGCTAGAAATTTTATGTGTATTTTCTGAAGCAATGTATATCCTTGGTAATTGAAATATATAGTGAGGTAGACATAGCTCTTGATATTGGGGATCTATTCCTGGCTCTGCCACTAATTTATTTTGTGATCTCAGATAAACAACTGACCCTACTGGGCTATACTTTTCTCTTTGACAAAACAGAGAATGATCCTTAAAGTAATTTTAGTTCCAAAAATTTCAGAACTCTGTGAATTAATCCTACTTTGTTTTTCACTGTATAATTACTAACTTCTATGTAAGGATACTTCACTCACCCTTGAAATTATTAGCTTCTATAGGATCTTGATTTTGTTTTATAGTTTTCTTACATCTTCCATGATACCTTTTCCACTGCTCTGTATATTATATAACATTCTCATGATAGATGTATATATGTAGTTATATGGATGTAGGCTGAGATCTTCAGGGAAATACCATCCTCATAAGAAACCGTGCTTATTGTCATGTTGACTTCCTTTGGGGACAACATTCAAATATAATTCAAATGAGCACTTTTGGAAACCTTTGAGTTATAGATAGATTTTTATCCTTAAAGCAGAGCTGTGGTAACTGCCCAAGAATATAGTTCTGTAACTGAATGCAGAAATGTTTTATTTTTGGAAATGATTTACCTGAGTACAGGTAAAAGGGTCTTTGCCTTTGGACAATGAAGATACTGTAAAGAATTTTCTATAGGGAACCAATTCTCTGCTTCCCATAATAGAACAGTCAGAGATTCACAAAATTTTTGACAGTTTTTCTAAATTTACATGAAGTGTTAGAGCCCTGCAGCAAAAGCCCCAAACTGTGTCGGGTTAGCATGGGGTGGGGGTGTCCATATGTTGTTGGTCCAGTTTTCCTGAAGAAGTTGTATATAGAGAATTCATAAAGGAAATTGGAAACCGATATTAAGAACCATTCCTTTGGGCTGAGATGTAGCTCAATGGTAGAGTGCTTGCCTGTCATGTGTGAGGTGCCACGTTTGATTCCCAGGAGCACAAAATAGACAAACAAGAGAACCATTAATTTGGAAAAACACTACATATTTAAAAAAAAAAAACCTCTAACCTGTTCATATGTGCATCTGTGCATTTCTTAGTAACTGTCACCATGGTAGCAAGGCAATTTGATAAGGGAACCTTTTTAGCACAGAGCATACGAAGAAGATTAACAGCTAATTGTGTACTGTCTATACTTTTATTAAATTGTGTTGATCCTTTACCTTTGACTGTTAGACCCTGACATTTCTCCTCCTTATACCATCAACATGGTACTAAGAATATATTTTGAGCATTCAAATATATGTATTTACTGACTGAATTAAATGAGTAGTATTTCTGTTATGTCTTCCTTTACAAGCTACCTGGGCAGCAATTTGCTTTTAAAAAATTACCTCTACATTTGTCTGGGGGATCAAATCGAATCATTTTCCTGACTGGCCCAACATGGATTTCATGTTGGGGGGTTAAAAGGACAGCAATTAGGTATTTGGAAATACTGTATGATTAGGTAAGTAGAATATTAAGTAAATTCACAGTCATCAGGCCATTCAAGGCCCAGAAGTTTTGTGTGAGGACTTCTGGTGACAAGTTTGGCAGCAGTTCCTGAAGTGCTTAATATCAGGCCTGAGTTAAAACCTTGAGAACAAGGAGTTCCACCACTAGGACTTCAAATTGAGAAAGCTTTTTAAGCCCCCACCTCCTCCTTATATTCAGTTAGCACTCAGCCTGGGAAGCCTCCTTATTATACCTCCTTGAGTTAATGATCATCTCTTATATAGCCTTTTCCCTAGTGTGTTCTTACATTTCATTTTTAATTGTCAGGTATATAATTGTTCTGAATTTCAGTTACTTCCATATCTATTTTTAGTATTTTGTTTCACATTTCTTTTTAAAAGAGCTTAAATGTAATACACCGTTTTTATTTTAATAGTACCTTTATTTGCTATTTTGAGATCTGGATTCCTGTAGTTTCAGCAGACCCTCCGGATGTGCCACACCAGCTTATAGATTGATATTCTCGTCATGTTCAAGTTTGAAAACAGCTGCAAGAATTTGTCCTTGGAATTCTTTAGCAGTAGTTTCCGTTGCTAAATACCAAATTTGGCCACTCTAGTGGATCAGCCACTGGGCCAATATCATCAGCATATTATCACCCTCACTGAGACAAACTAAACCAGATCAGCCTCTTGCAGAACAAGTTGGAGAAGCTACTTTTCCTAGAAAGGGACAGGTTAAATCCTTGCAAACCTGCTAAGGAATTTGACCTAGTTCCTTGAAACTAGAATGTTATTTGAAAGAAAAACTGGTTGCAAATGTGTTCTTCAAAATTACTTTTGAATCCCTTTGAGACAGGGGGAAAGTAATTCTCTTCACATGGCCTCACCTTCACCACCAATTAGTTCAATTTAATGTGAAGTTGGGGAAGAAACAAATAGTACAACTTCATTTTATCAAAAGAATATGTAGGTCTCTAGTTGTAAAAGTCTGAATACAGACTGAATAAGAACTTGCAGTTCTGGCACTCAGTGCTTTTTACTTTTTTTCCCCATGTGTAATTTATACTCTGTCAAAATAACTTGAATTTCCTAAAAATGTCTCCTTTTCTGCTTCTGTACCTTTGCAGTTGCAAACCACTTAGACTATGAATGTGTTGCTAATTTTTAAGCCTCATCTCCAGTGTTAACCTCCTCCATGAAAATGTTACTGGTTGTCTGAATAAAGTATAACGTATTTCCCATGAAACTTGGAATCTTCTGGTCATTTGTTATGAAATCTCTGATGACTATAGTTATATTCTGTGGTTAGCTTACTCATCTTGCTACACTGGAAACAACTTTTTTTTTCATTTTAAATAAGAAGTTTATTTAAATAACAAGATGCTTGACTTGAAGGGAAAACTATCTAGGAATCTTATTTTTTAAGAATACTTTACCCCTACTTAAAGACAGATTATGCTACATGTAATAGCAACATACAAAAAGTTACAAAATGGTCCTTAGTTTTCAATGATAAATGAAAAACATTAAAATTCTTCAAGTGAACAAGGTATGCAAGGGTTTTTATGTTGTTCAAGGTTTTTTCGTTTTATGTTTAAACAGAGCAAAATAACTCACTGAAATATAAAGATAAGGCTGAATGAGCAAGCCACTAATGGAGAAAGGGGATATTTTCACAGAAACAGTATTTTTTCCCATTCCATCTCTATCCAATGTCAATCAAAACATCATTGGCCATTTAGTTTTTTTTATTTGCAATATGGGGAGAGGGGCGGACTGGGGTTGTGGCTCAGGGGTAGAGCACTTGCCTCGCACGTGCAAGGCCCTGGGTCCACTCCTCAGCACCACATAAAAATAAATAAAATAAAATGCAATATGCTTGTGCACATACACCAGTTACTTTTTGTACAATAAAGGAATGGGGAAGGGGAAAATGAAAGAGAAAACTATACTGTAGTCAATATTTGGTGAACCAAATTGCAGTTTTCTAATTGAGAATGTATTCTTGATCTGTAAGAACAGAGTTCTGGAGTAAAGTAGTAAATTCCCTTTTTAGTAGACACCTCCTGTCTGCTGTTGGAACACATCAATTGTCTCTTCATCCTCCATTTCCAACTGTGCAGGTGTGTCTATTTCATTAATTGGCTGCCCGTCAAATGGGAATCTTACCTGCCTCATCCACAAATCCTGTCATTCACAATATGCTTCCATTACTTTACTATGCCTCTTAATCTTAAACTGCTCCACAGAACCAGCCTGCCCTGCCACCTTCAAGTTAATATAATCATTGTTCTCAGTCCTGACTCCTTCCTTGGGCTTTTCTTTGGCCATGGTGAGCGCCAGAGTCTCCTCAGTTGCCGCTTCACGAGAGGTACCAGATCCTCACTGAAGGGGAGCACACAAGCAGCTCCAGGAGCAGCAGAAGTTGGAAATTTCTTGAAGATAGTCACTGGGTCTTATTAATTTTTGAAGTGCCTAACACGGAGCTCTGTAATTAGCTATTGGAGTAATTATACAATTTGTTTTGCTAGTGCTATACTATTGAACCCTAGCAAATAACACTTATTTTCATCTTTTTTCTTAAAATATGAATGTTATTCTTATTTACAGCCATTATTTAAACTTCAGAACTGTATTGGAAATAAACCTTTGTCAACATTTTCTTTCCAATTAATTCTGTAGAAGATTGGAGCATTCATTAGGACTTCCTTTTTGCTTTAAATGATTATGGATTTTTTTTTCTAGTAACATCATTAAAATTCACATGTGCACTTCAGAGATCTTTTGATTGTATTTTATAAAGCATGGACATATCATTAAATTTCTAATTCCTCTGAACATTCGTTCGCCCTTATCATTCTTGTCTGCTTTACTAAAAGGTGGCATTTCCATTCATTCATCTATTTACATAGGAGGCAAAGGTCTGCATGGGCCCTTGGGGTGAGGCCTTGCTTTCTTCATGATTAAAAAATTCTTTCTAGAAATGTCCTCTTCCTGACACTTAATAATAAAACCAAACATCCTTTTCCTTTTTTTAAATTGGCTATCACCACCTGAGCAGCATAAAGAGAAGAGATGAAACAAATTATCCTAGAATTGAGCCTGAAAGTGAATTACTGAGAAGCTTCACTCATGAAAGCAAAGAAACTTCTATATGCTTTATTTCCTGAAATGTCTAGTTTCTTGAGGAAGGTTTGTAATATGTCACTGGGAATATTCTAAAGACTCAAGGCAAAAGAAGTGAACAAAATTGTTCTTAACAAAATTTGGAACTCTACTCTGGCTCGTGTATGATTAGTAGCCCTGGGTTTCAACTTTCCAAGTATCCTGAAAACTTTATTTCTAAAGTAAATGCTCTTCCAGTCAAGACATCACTATTATATTAAATATAATTCTTTTCCCCATCTCCTCCTCTTGCAAAATAGCTGTGATTCTGCCAATTTCTTCCCCGTGTCTTTGTCACTCTCTGCTCCACCCTGTCTAATCATATCCCTCATTTTTCATCTTTTTATTCTAATTACTGTATCATAATATTTAGCATAAAATATTTTCTTACTTTTTAAGGTAATTTCTTAGTCATCTTCTCCTAATTGAGTTTTTTTAGAACATTTTTCTCATTAATAATAACTATTGGGCATCTACACTTAGCCCACTTGTGGTCTACTTAAAGAGGTACAGTAATAAACAAATCACACAAGGCCCTGCATTATGGAACTCATAGTCAAAAGGAGGTGATATTCATTAAATAATAGCATAAATAGCCATGTAGTAACTTAGTGTGTAATAGGGTAGAATCAGAGGTAGCCTTATTGAGAAAGTGACGGTTAAGTTTCATCTTGTGGATGTAAATAGAAATAAACCCAGTGAAAGTGGCAGTACTCCTCCAGGAAGGGAGTCACAGCAATGTATAAAGGTGAGTTGTGAAGGAACTTGGCATGTTCAAAGTAAAGAGGAAAGACTGGTGTGGAAGGAACAATGTAGGTAAGCCAAAGGTAGAGTGATTTGAAGTGAGGTACACAGAACAATACATGCAGTGCAACCAAAAGCCATCCAGTATTTTGGATTTAATCCTAAGAAAATTAGAAGAGCTACTGAAAGGTTGCAAGTAAAGAAAATATATAATGAGGTTGATTAATAACTAGGGATAAACCAAAAATTCAGAGACCATTAAAGAAAACACTATTGCTGTAGTCTTAGTGTAGAATGATATTGGCTCAGACTATTACTAGAGTTGGAGAGAAATGAGTGGTTTTTAACCATACTGTGGACAGAACTATACAGATCAATTTGGGATGAGTTTGGATCTATCCTGCCTAGAGGGAGAAGTGCAGTGACCTCTTATGCAGCATAGGAGCCTGATTCAAAGCTAATTCATGATAATATAGTATTTCATTATGGAAAAAAGCAGATAAAAGAAGAATTAACTATATTAGAGCAAAAATTCCATGAGTTCAGGGGATTATTTCTTGTTCACTACTGTATCTCCAGTACCTGGAATAGTGCCTGACACATAGTAGGCATGACATAAGTATTTATGGAATGAATACATAAGCCCCCAAGTGCAGTACAGAGGCTAAGTTGCCTTGCCCAAGACTGATTAAATTTTAGATTAAATTTCATCACCAGCTCCTCATGTTAACTCTCCAAAGGACAATGAGATGAAATTTCTTGTTTTCAAACCTGGGAAGTTTAGGATTAAATTAACTAGCTGCTATGGAATGAAATGTTTGCCCTCAGTCACTACAAATTAATATGTTGAAACTTAAACCCAGTGTGATGGTGTGGAGGTGGTGCCTTCAAAAAGTTATCTGGTCATGTGGGCAGAGCCTTCATAAATGGAGTAGCATTAATTCATTTTCTGTTGCAAACAAAGAGTGGATAAGTTATAAAGAAAACAGGTTTATTAGGGCTCAGGGTTATCCAACTTCAAGGCCATATTGAGTGACAAGAGACAGGGAGTTAAGACTCTCACAACTCAATCTATCTCTCCTCTGAACCTTCTTGCATTTGCATTCTCTCACACATAAGCTTTTGGGGAACACCTCACATCCAAACCATAACACTGAGTGTGTCTGCGTTTGATGCTGATCTTCTGGCTTTAATTACAAGCCATCAAGTAAGTAGGAATTCAACAGTGCTTATATCACACATCTATAAGACATACAGATCCCCTCACCAATAAGTCCTGAAAACAAAAGCTTTCCTGACTATAACCATCTTCCAGCTTTCCTAAACTGAATCTTTCAAGTTTAAATAATTGAATCCACCAATAAGCTCTGAGAGTTCATCTGGTATCTTGCATGAATGGGTCTACAACAGAGACTGGTAAACTACTATCTATAGGACTAACTGAGCAACAACTTGTTATTATTTTTATCAGCTTTATTGATATATAATACACATACTATACAATTCATCCTTTTAAAGTGTAGAGTTCAATAGTTTTTAGTGTATTCACTGACTTGTGCAACCATCACAATCAATTTTATATTTTCATGACACACGCACCCAGAATCCTCATACCTATTTACAGTCATTTCCCTGTCCCCACAATCTGCTCAGCCCTAGCTAATCTACTTTGCCCATTTTGATAGATTTGTCCATTCTGTTAATTTCATATAAATGAAATCATATAGTAAGTGATCTTTGTGACTGGCGTCTTTCACTTAGCATGTTTGTTTTGGTTTTTTGGTACCAGGCATTGAACTCATGGACACTCAACCACTAAGCAATATCCCCAGTCCTATTTTATATTTTCATTTAAAGCCAGGGTCTCACTGAGTTGCTTAGCACCTCACTGTTGCTGACGCTAACTTTGAATTTACAATCCTCCTGCCTCAGCCTCCTGAGCTGCTGGGATTACAGGTGGGAGCAACTGCACCTGCAACTGAGCATGGTTTTTGACTCATTCATGTTGTAGCACATCAATATTTCATTCCTTTTTTGAAGCCAAATAATATTCCATTGTATAGATATTTCATGTTTAGTTTACCCACTGCTTAGGTGATAGTCCTGTAGGTTATTTCCACTTTGGGGATTATTAGGAATAACATTGCTATGAATTTTCACATACAAGTTTTTTTTTTAAGTTGGACACAATCCTTTATTTTATTTATTTATTTTTATGTGGTGCTGAGGATCGAACCTAGGTCCTCGCACATGCTAGGTGAGCCCGCTACTGCTGAGCCACAACTCCAGCCCCTCACATACAAGTTTTTGTTTGAAAATGTTTCCATTTCTCTTGGATATATACCTAGAAGTGAAATTGCTGGAGCTTATGATAACTCTGTTTAACTGTTTGAGGAGCTACCAAACTTTATCTGAGGCAGCTGTGACATTTTATATTCCCATGAGTAATGTATGAAGGTTCTAATTTCTCCTTATTCTTGCCAATGTTTTTTATTACCCACCTTTTTTATTACCGTCTCCCAAGGTGAGAAGTTGTATCTCATTGTTACAGTTTGGATCTTAAATATCCCCCAAGAGTCCATGTGTTATAGGCTTGGTGGTGCTATTGGAAGGGGGTGAAAGACCTTTTTTCCCCATCTAATGAGAGATCTTTAGGTTATTGGGGACATGCCTTTGAAAAGGATTGTGAGACCCTAGCACCCTCCTCACTCTTGCTTCCTGGCAATGAGGTGAGAAGTTTTACTCTGACAAACGCCTCCTCCATGATGTGCTGTCTTGCCACAAACCCAAAGCAATGGGACCAACTGTTCATGGACTGGAACCTCCAAAACTATGAGCCCAAATAAACCATTTTTAATAAGTTAATTATACCAGGTATTTTGTCACAGTGGCAGAAAATTCACTAACACACTCATTCTGGGTTCTTTTTGTTTTGTTTGTTTGTTTTTTGCAGTGCTAGGGATTGAACCCAGGGCCTTGTGCACACAGGAAAGTGCTCTACTGAACTATACCTTGTGATTTTTTTTTTGCATTTCCCTAACCTACAGCCTGGTTTTTGTTTGTTTTGTTTTGTTTTTGCCACTTGAAAAACTAAGAATTCTTTTTACATTTTTTAATTGTTGAAAAAAGAAAGCATTTCATGACCCATTAAAAAAAAAACCTGGAACTGAAATTTCAGTGACTATATATAAAATTTTATTAGAAAACATCCATGTTGGGCTGGGGTTGTGGCTCAAGTGGTAGAGCACTTGCCTAGCATGTATGAGACACTGGGTTGATCCCCGGCACCACATAAAAATAAAAACATTTAAATAAAGATATTGTGTCCATCTACAACTAAAAAAATATTAAAGAAAAAAACAGCCATATCTGTTCATTTTGTATTTGGCTGCTCTTCTTGCTACAGTGACAGAGTAGTTGCAGCAGAGCCCATATGGTCACTGATATATTTACTATCTTGCAAAAGTTTACCAATCCCTATTCTATAGTATAGATGGATGAGACTACAAAGGATCTGGGATAGGAAGAAAGAAATGTGACTGCCCGGTGGAAATGATTTTTTTTTTTTTTTTTTTAGGAAATCAAGATGTTATGGAACTTAAGTAGACCACCATATTTTTAACTTAACTATTATAAAATCTTTCCAACTCTGAGCTCTCCCTGTAGTTCAAATCCTAATCTATTGCCCTGATCATATTATCTTATTCATCAGAAACCTTCAGTGGTCCCCTCCTTCCTCCACTACAAACCTCTCAGCCAGGACCACTTAGCCAAGGTGCTGCATGATTGGACCTTATCTTACCTTTCTAGTTGTTTTCCAGCACTCATCTGCAGTAGAACCAGACATCCGGCCCTGAATTTCAGGATTCTCTGCTTCTGTTCTTACGGTTCTCTTCCACTTGGAATGTAATGTTTTTGTCTTCTCTAAGTCGTAGACACACTTTATTATTGTGAAATATTCCAAGCATATAGAGAAGTGAAGAGGCTAATATAGAAGTATCTATGAACTCACCACCAAGCTCTGTCAAATCTTATATTTTTCCATGTTGCTTTAGTTTTAAAAAATATTACAGACTTAAATATTTCTTAAAACCTCCTCAAATACCAAATCTTTCGAGTAGGCCTTGTTCTATTCAGTCAGAGTTAAACTATTCTTCCTGTGGTTTCTTTTATTTATTTATTTATTTTGAGAGAGAGAGAATTTTCTAATATTTATTTTTTAGTTTTCGGCGGACACAACATCCGTGTTTGTATGTGGTGCTAAAAATCGAACCCGGGCCGCACGCATGCCAGGTGAGTGCGCTACCGTGTGAGCCACATCCCCAGCCCTGGTTTCTTTTTTTTAAAAAAATATTTTTTAGTTGTAGTTGAACACCATACCTTCATTTTATTTATTTATTTTTATAAGGTGCTGAGGATCAAACCCAGGGCCTTGCACATGATAGGTGAGCACTCTACTGCTGAGCCACAACCTGGGATTGAACCCAGGGTCTTGTCACAGGAAAGTGCTCTACTACTGAGCTATACCCAACCCCTCCTGTAGTTTCTTGTAACACTTTCTTTGTACCTCTAACATCTGAATTTCTCTGCCCTTGTACGTTTTCTTCAGATATTCTTTTTTTTTTTTTTTTAGTTAGATATATTATCTTTTATTTTTATTTATTTACTTAATGTGGTGCTGAGAATTGAACCCAGTGCCTTATACATGCTAGGCAAGCACTCTACCATTGAGCCACAACCCCAGTCCCTCTTCAAGTATTCTTTACTGAAGCCAAGCCCTTGTCCTGAAGTAGCAGTGTGATAGCCCAGATGGACTGGAGCATGGGTGGAAAGCACGGGCTAACGCCTAGCAGAGCCCACTGTTCCGGTGTGTAACTTTGGCAAGCCAGGGCCTGCCAATCTGTCATGCAGCTCAGCTGGTCCAGTGTAGATGCCTGATCCACATAGCACCGTATTCCAGAACTCCCAAAGCATCCCCATCCATGATAACCTCAACTTCCCACCTCCCTACAAGCAGGCAGGAAGGTGGAAGTGGGCCAGACCTGAATGTGATTGCAGAGCTAACCAATAGCATTGGTACTTTTCCCAGCCCTTATTAGCATAAATGTGAACCAATTGTGTTGGAACTCTTCCAAGTCCTTATTAGCATAAATTTGGACCAATAGCACCGGTACTTTCCAAACCTGATTTAGGCCAATCGTGTTGACCCAAGTACTATATAAAACCCTAGATTAGCACACAAGGGGCAACCTCTCTTGGGACCCCTCTCACCCTGTGGGAATTATATTTCTATTCCCCCTTGAATAAATCCTACTTTTACACTCACTCATCCTCATCTGTGGGTCTCATTTTTCAAATTTGCAAGCCAAGAACTCAGAAAGAAGAAATTGGGAGTGGTCTACTACAACACTGGAGGGCATAGCTTGTCATTAAGAGCTGCAACATATTTCTCAGCTGTAGAGGCCTACAGCTTATGCAGACCCCATCCACCAGCAGAAGTGGAGAATCTAGTTTAACCTCCAACTCAGATTTCATTACCATGATCATTCCCATAGAGTGGTACAAAAATAATTTTAGACAATCCAAGGAAAGATATTTAAATGTTTTTAATTGTTTTTATTTATTCATGTATATTGGAAGTATGTACACACATGTACTTAAAAATATATTTCTAAAACATCAATTCTGTTATTTCCCAAATATTTTTTAGGAAAATCATAAAGGAAATATAGATATTGGAAAAATATTGAGCAAATAATATTTAAAAATATTGAGTAAAAAGAATTCAGAAGATATGACAAAAATTTTGAAGGTTGTGCTCAAGTAATTGCACATAGAAAAATTTAGCTTACTAAAATGCAAATCCTTGCCAACAGACCCAGTTTTATTTATTTTTGTATCCTGCAAGCATCCAACAAAGTCAGAATAGATGTTTATTGAATTGAATTGATTTCTTTCTAGGGCAGTAAGACCTTTTAAAATCATATGAAACTTCCCAAACCTTCTGACTGACAACTTTTAAATATTTTCCATGCACTGAATGCCAGGGACAGATGGCGCGTTTCCCCCTCTTTCTTCCCTTCCCATTATGACAAGTTGCCCCCGTTTGGAGCTTGATAAATACAAAATAATACTAATAATAGTCATCCTCTGAAGGAATGAGGACTCAAGAATGCCAGAATGCTTACGTTAGTTTTGCTCCAACAAACCAGTGTCAGCATATTTCAGTTTGTGAACCACTTGGATTCTTGGATTTGGTCCAGTTCACACACCCACACACAGATACACACCCACACATCGTTTTTCTCAAAATGCTTTATATATTTTTTAGAGAAATCTTTCTCAGTCTCCTTAAAAATCACTATTTCATGCCATTTTCTCATTATTGTTCACACTGAGACATCTGAAGTCATGTTGGCAACTGAATTTAGTCTTGAGACTTGGCATTGAGGAGTCATTTTGTTATGTAGCAACCCCTAGCCACAATGTCAGCCAAATTATATCATATGGTTACAAAACTGCTGTACTATATTCTAATTTTTCTCAGTAAATGTGACCCTTTCAGAAGTTTTTCTCCTCCTACCCTAAAATGACCTCAGATATTAGAGGAACCTAATTATAATAAAACTTTTACTATATTTTCTTATTTATAGCCTGAATTTTTGAAGGGTGTTTTGAAGACACATGGAGTAGAGGGAACCATTTAAGTCTCTGAGTCGCAAAAGGAGATCAGAACAATATTTCTGAAGTTTGTATTGACCTTCAAAGCACCTCTCAGTTTGGAATAGGTATGCTTCCTGAGAGAGGTCTGTGAAACTTCTATAAATGACATTTTATTCTGTTTCTTATTTCCTATTGCTATGACACTGGTTTTTCCTGATTATAACCCTAGGTCAGCTGGGTAATTCCAGCTACTCAGGAAGCTAAGGCAGAAGGGTTCAAGGCCAACCTTAGCAAGTCTCTGTCATAAAAAGAAAAAAAAAAGGAAAATTCCTAGGACTGGACTGGTTTATAAAAAGAGTATATAACCTTATACTTTATCACCCAAATCAGTACACTTCTGATTGAAAGGAAGTGCTGGGGGGGGGGGCGGGGAGGCATAAACCAGTGCCCACATAGGCAATCCATGACGTTTGATAGGTCAACATACGTAAAACACGTGGGCTCTTATCTTCTATGGCTAAAGGCTCTCAAATTAAGATCTATACATTTCAATTTGAAAGTCTGTGAGGTTTTTCTGAAAATTTAAACTTTTGTTTAAATCACAATGAAATGCCTGTGATTTAAGTGTCTCTGTTTGTATTGTTTACATTGGTCTGTTGTTTGTCCTTACATGGGAAAACTTTGATTGTCCCTGGTCAGAGAACAGAGGTGACGTTATCTCACAGTGAAATGTTAGGGTGAAATGAGTCAATATTAAGACTTGTAGTGGTCTGAAAAAGTGCAGCATGATAGTAGGATGCTAAATTCAGGAATCCATATTACAGCATTCTGTCATATTCACTTTACAAGAAACGGTTTGGGCAACACATCATTTGTTACACTGATATTAAATTGCATTTAATTGTATAAACTTAGATTATAAATTTGTGTTTTTATAATAGCATAGGAGTTTTCTTACACCTAGATTTGTTAGCACATATTAAAGAGAATGAGAGAAAAATCATTTTGAAGGTTTGTTTGAATTTTAAGAATCAATGTTAATATGACATTAAAAATATTGGCAACAAATGCAACAATAGAAAAGTGAAAGGACATCAAACTAAAAAGCTTCCACACAACAAAACACTAAAATGGAAAGGCAACCATTGAATAGGAGAGATGCTACAAGAAAAAAAAAAAAAAAAAACACAATTCAAAAGTAAAAACAAAAACAAATCAAAATGAACAAAAGACCTAAATAGACATTTTCCTAAACAATACAAATGACCAAGAGGTATCTGAAAAGATGCCCAACATCACTAATCATTAGGAACATATAAAAATCATAATGAGATGTCACCTCATACTGCTAGCATGGCATTTGTCAAAATGATATAATGTTGTAATTATTATAGAAAATAATATGGAGATTCCTCAAAAAAGTTGAACTACCATATGACCCAACAATACCACTTCTGGGTATGAATCCAAAAGAATTACAAAGGGGTTTTGAGAGGATATTTGTATTCTCATGTTCACTGCAGCATTGTCTGCAGTAGTGAAGAGGTAGAAACATCTGAATGTCCATGAATAAATGAGTAAATTTTTTAAATGTGGTATGCAAATACAATGAAATATTATTCAGCTTAAAAGAGACGAAATTTCTGTTACCTGTTACATGCTCCAACATAGATTTCTAAGACAATGAAGTAAGTCAGTCAAAAAAAAAAAAAAAGAAAAAAGAAACAAATATTACAGGATTCCACTTATATTTTCTAATATAGTCAAACTCAGAAGCAAAAAGTAGAATAAGAATGCCAGGGAGTGGGGAAATTAGTTACTATTCAGTGGGTAAATGGTTTCAGTCATATGAATAGACTGGTGAATAGTTCTGGTGTATGACAAGGTGCATATAGTTAAAAATAGTATATACACGGGGCCGGGGATGTGGCTCAAGCCCTAACGTGCTCGCCTGGCATGCGCAGGGCACTGGGTTTGATCCTCAGCACCACATAAAAATAAAATAAAGATGTTGTGTCCACCGAAAACTGAAAAATAAATATTAAAAAAAAATTCTCTCTCTCTCTTTAAAAAAAAATAGTATATACATAAAACATTGAGGGTAAATCAGTTGTTGGAGGTTTAAGTTATATTTTTAAATTTTTATTGCATATATTTAAGATAAACAACATGATGTTATAAGACATATATATGATATATATATAATAAACTGCATATATAGTAAATATATATATGTGCATAATATGTATATATAGTAAAATAGTTACTACAAATATATGTGTATATTTTACTATATATAGATAGTAAAATAGTTACTACTGGATCAAATTAACTTACCCAGTGTTTTTTTTTAACACTTAAAAAAATCAATGTTCCATGGTTAGATCATAATTTTGCCTTTTCTTCTCTTTCTAATACAACTGTGCCCTCTGGTGGTTATAGTTTCTAATAGATGTACTCCCTTTCCAAATTCATTTATAGGTCATCAGTGTGGAACAGGATAAATCCCCTGTAGGGGTAAGGACTTTGATTTTAATGCTGGGTAGTATAAAGCAATACAAAGGGTTTAGTTGTTGTTGTTTTGGTTTGGTTTTGCAGTACTAGGGATTGAACCCAGGGGTATACTGAGCCATATCCCAGCCCAATACAAAGGTTTTTAGTAGAAATTTTGATTCTGTATTCAAAATATCACTTCCAGGGCTGGAGTTGTGGCTCAGGGGTAGAGCGCTCACCTAGCATACACGAGGCACTGGGTTTAAGCCTCAGCACCACATAAATGTAAAATAAGGATACAACTGTGTCCATCTAAAACTTAAGAATAAATATATTTAAAAAAAAAAAATCACTTCCAATCTGGAAAGCAGTATGGAGATTTCTTGGAAAGCTGGGAATGGAACCACCATTTGACCCAGCTATTCCCCTTCTCGGTCTATTCCCTAAAGACCTAAGAAGAGCATGCTACAGGGACACTGCTACATCGATGTTCATAGCAGCACAATTCACAATAGCAAGACTGTGGAACCAACCTAGATGCCCTTCAATAGACGAATGGATAAAAAAAAATGTGGCATTTATACACAATGGAGTATTACTCTGCATTAAAAAATGACAAAATCATAGAATTTGGAGGGAAATGGATGGCATTAGAGCAGATTATGCTAAGTGAAGCCAGCCAATCCCTAAAAAACAAATGCCAAATGTCTTCTTTGATATAAGGAGAGTAACTAAGAACAGAGTAGGGACGAAGAGCATGAGAAGAAGATTAACATTAAACAGGGATGAGAGGTGGGAGGGAAGGGGAGAGAGAAGGGAAATTGCATGGAAATGGAAGGAGACCCTCAGGGTTATACAAAATTACATACAAGAGGAAGCGAGGGGAAAGGGAAAAATAATACAAGGGGGAGAAATGAATTACAGTAGAGGGGGTAGAGAGAGAAGAGGGGAGGGGAGGGGAGGGGAGGGGGGATAGTAGAGGATAGGAAAGGCAGCAGAATACAACAGACACTAGTATGGCAATATATAAATCAATGGAAGTGTAACTGATGTAATTCTGCAATCTGTATACGGGGTAAAAATGGGAGTTCATAACCCACTTGAATCAAAGTGTGAAATATGATATATCAAGAACTATGTAATGTTTTGAACAACCAACAATAAAAAAAATCACTTCCATTTTAAAGAATGATTGAGGATGAGAGCACAGTGACTAAATAAGCTATTACAGTAGTTGTTAGATGTTTAAGCTAGGGGTAGCCAAAATTATGGAAAATCAATAGATCAGGAATATATTTTGAAGGTACTGCTAGTACGAACTTCAGATGGATTGTATTTATGGAATGAATAAAATGGGGAAAACAAATCTCTCAGGTGTCTCTTAAGCAGTGGAGTAAATAGAACAGACTTGTTGGGTACAAATATGTCACAATGAAACTCACTCTTCTGTATAATTAATATATACTAATAAAAGGAATTCTGTTTTGAACATGTTTAAGTATATTATGCCTATGCAATAATTTAAAATTAATGATTTGACTTGATTTGTGGTTTATCCAAATCTGTGCAAGAATAAGTAATGTTATAGCAAAGTGCTATGTTACCCAAGAAATTAGAATAAATTGTATACAATAAAATACAAAGGCACAAAGTAATTGTTTCTGATAACTTAATAGTTACCATTTATTGAGAGGGTTTCTATTTGTTTGAGCCATATGGGATTGCAGACCTCAACAATACTGGACCTTCAAAATGGCAATGTCATATACTTCATCCTACTTTAGACTATCCACAATACTAGATGTTTATATTAAAATTAATATTCATAAAACCCTGAATATAGGCTTTTATTATTGCATAATTGATTATACAGAGGCCCTGAAAAAGTTATGAGAAGTAGGTGGGTAGGCAATATTCAAAACAAGTTCTTACATAGCATTTGGATTCATATCCACAAAATTACAGTATTCAGATTTCTAGCCAACAAATCACACTGCCTCCCCCAAATGGGAAAAGCTTCAGATCTAAAACACACAGAAGAGCTGACTGGATGGAGAATTGCATTTTCCTTTCTATAGAGAGGCAAATTCAAGTTGACCTTACAAGTCTCTACTGCATTTAGAAGTAAATACAGTGAACACAGAGAAATCAGACAATAATTTATCACTATTCCGTTTCCTCAAAAATTCCCATCAAATACATTCTTTAAAAAATTTCCAGCTTCTCTTCCATATTTATTATTGAACCTCTCTATTCTGCAAATGTGTTAAATATAAAACAAGTGGTTCTAGACTCAGAAAAAACATAGAACACTAATGATTGGAGCATATCAGCAGTCAACAAGCTTGATCACTCTCATTAGCAGCTTTATAGCACATTTGCTAATGTAATCTTAAGTTTTCCTATCACAATTAAAAGCAGCATTAGCAAGGAGTAAGATTCAATATGAAAATATGTAAAATACTTTTTTTTTAAGGGGGGGTGGGTACTGGGATTGAGCCCAGAGTCACTTTAGCACTGAGCTACATCCCTAGTCCTTTTTATGTTTTATTTTGCGACAGGGTCCCACTAAGCAGAAGAAATTGACAGTTAAATCACACTCTACTAATACAAAGTTGAATTTTTAACATTCAAATGAATCTGTTCTCCAATGCTATATAGGCCAGGAGTTCTCGGATTGTAGTGGCTGGTCTCTAGAGTAGCCCCACAAAAGGGTCGTACTTATTGGTCTCTAAATTCTCAGCCACCTTTGGTATTATTTTAATAAGAATAATAAATACTAAGCCAGGCTCAATGGAACATGCCTGTAATCCTAGCAGTTTGGGAGCCTAAGGATCATAAATTCAAAGCCAGTCTCAGCAACTTATCATAGGCCCTAAGCAACTTAGTAAGATCCTGTCTAAAAATTAAAAAAGGGTGGCTCAGTGGTATCGCAACCCTGGGTTCGATTCCCAGTACAAAAATAATAATAAGTACTATTTACTGAGTCCTTACTACATGTGAGGGACCCTAATTAGTGCTTCACCCACAACTTTTCATTTATGTCCCCTAACTCTTTGCAATAGGTTGTATACATTCTGCTTTAACTGAAGTTTGGAGACGTCATTAACTTCCCAAGTCCAAATCAAGTGTAGAGATGGGATTTAAACTCATACATTTTAGCTTCAAAATCAATACTCTTAAATTGTACATACAAAGTGTGTACTTTCAAAAATACTTTTTTAAAGAATGGCTTTATGACTTTTGTTGGTAAACGGATATAACTGGAGACTATCATGCTAAGTGAAATAAGCCAATCCCAAAAAGCCAAAGGACAAATGTTCTCGCTCATGTGCGGTTGCTAATAGACAATGTGGGCTGTGTGGGGGAGACAGAAGTTTGACAAAGGAGAATGATGAAAGGAAGAGGGGGGATGGGAATAGGAAAGACAATGGAATGAACTTTCCTATGTTCATATTGAATACATGTCCAGTTAAACACCACATCATGTATAACCACAAGAATGGGATCCTAAGTAGAATAAGTTACACTTCTATGTATGTATGTCAAAATACACTCTACTGTCATGTATATCTAAAAAGAGCAAATAAAAAAATACTTTCTAAAATGATAGAAATGATTGTCTTTGGGGTAAGTAGGGGTGGTAAATGACTGCACTCACATCATGAAGGTGTTCAAAGGATATAGAATCTTTAAACCAGCTCAAAAACTAGACTTTGTATGCTTGCCTTTCTGGTAACATTTGTATTCTTAAAAATATATTTGTGATTTCCATATTCAAGTTTGTTTTTTGCTTGAGGTCAGTGTTTAGGTAAAGTATTAAATGTGTCTGATCACCAACAAAGATGGCTTATTAGGTGATTTTCTTGCATTTGGTAATAATGCAAACAAACTCACAAGCATAAAAGAATTATGGAATAACCCTTTTAAAGTGTTAAAATTTCTTGTTTCTTCCTCTTCCTGGGACTGTCAAATGAGTCATACAGAGTAAACTGAAGAAAATTAAGGTGACAAATCCAACCATTAGCTCTCTAAAAAGTCAATGACTTTATCCCTACATGGAAAGATTCAGGTACATTCTGACAGAACTTTGGCTCCCAGAAATTAGACAAAGTATGATTTCAGTGGGAGAGGAGCTGCAGAAGAGGCAGGACAGCACATGAGAAACTCCAAGCTCTCAGCAAAGATTGTACTACTACCATCAGAGTTTGCAAAAAAAAGAAAAAGAAAAAAGCCTGCACTACTACCTTCCCAGGTAGAAGCACCCTACTAGCCAGGGTATTTCCAGAAGACAAAGTGTAACTGAGTTGTTGATCCTCTTGGTGTTGTCCTATGGGTTTCATCAGTATTCCATATGTCTAGTTTCAAGTGATGCATGCTGGGGTCCATTCAGATTCATTTGAATGGTGTCCTAAGATGGTGACCATCTCTTGGGAATAACCCCTCATCTAGCAGCCCAAGATGCTCATTTTGCTCCCAAAGTGGATGACTTGGATTCCTTAATGGGTGATGGTGAGAAGACTGGAGACTTTGTGGGACAATGTTGGTGACAAAAAGAAAGCAGGATTATTTGGAATCAGTGTGAAATCATCTACTAAGCCAGGAAGGCAGAGGAACACACTATCCCATTTCAGAGTGTCAAAAATTGTTTCCTAGGCTGGGGATGTGGCTCAAGCAGTAGCGCGCTCGCCTGGCATGCATGCTGCCGGGTTCGATCCTCAGCACCACATACAAAGATGTTGTGTCCGCTGAAAACTAAAAATAAATAAATAAATAAATATTTAAAAATTCTCTCTCTCTCTCTTAAAAAAAAAAAAATTGTTTCGTACAGGCAGAGAAGGGGAACTTAGCATCCAGTCCCACCGTTCCGCATAACAGAAGGAGGCCCAGAAAGAAGTAGATAAGCCCTGGAAAGAAGTAGAATAAAGCCTGAAGCAAAATCAGTATTTGGCTTAGAACCAGGAATAAGATATCCTATTTTTTTCCTCTTACTTTCTGCAACTTTCATTTCTAAGACATTTTTAAAAGTCACATTAAAAACATCTCATAGAAACAAGGCTAACAGATAATTTGTAATCAAAACAATATATAAAAATTTTATCATTGTGTCTAAATATTATTATTATTATTAGTGTGTGTGTGTGTGTGTGTGTGTGTGTGTGTGGTGCTGGGGATTGAACCCAGGGCCTTGTGCATGCAAGACAAGCACCAACTGAGCTATATCCCCAGCCCTAAGTATTATTTTTAAAAGTAACATTATACCAGTCTTTTAGTTTTAAGTCAGGATTGCATTTATGTTTGCATTTTTGAAAAATCTCACAATAATTCTGCCTTTATGCATTAAATACTGGCCTAACAACAATACAAGCACATAGGGTTTATAAATGAGGGAAACCTTGCCACTGGCAGATTAAGTCATTTCTGAAGTTGCAGGTACAGTCTACAGGGTGCTCATGATGACAGGCCGTGGTTGGCACTGTTAAGAGCTGTCGCTTCTGAGAGGAAGAACAATGTAGAAATTTCATCCTTGTCATAGACATAGATATTTTAAAAACTAACAGCATATGTGTGTGTACAATTTAACATAAAGTCTCATGTTTAGAGCAAGTTTATTTTTACATAGAATGTATGTAAACTATGTAAATATTAAATCTAAGAAAGGCCTTGGAAAATCAATAAGAACCAATACAAATGTTCTGTATACTAAATTTATAATTACAAAATAGTTTATTTAAATATTGCAGAACATGGTGATAAGAATCTGCTAAAAGTCCTCAACAAACTGTAACTATAATAACATTATTCAACACAGGTGAATCTGGCTGGGAATTTTTTTTTCAGGGTAGGGTACTGGGAATTGAACCTGAGCCAATCCCCAGCCATATATATATATATATATACGGATATATATATGTACATATATATACATATATATATATATATGTATATGGCAATAATGCAAATATTATCCATATATATATATATATATATATATATATATATATATTTTTTTTTTTTTAAATTGAAAGACAGGGTCTTGCTGAGTTGCTTAGTGCCTTGCTAAATTTCTGAAGCTGGCTTTGAATTCCCAATCCTCCTGCCTTAGCCTCCCAAACTGCTGGGATTCCAGGCAAACACCACCATGCCCAGCTGGGAACTCTTTCTTTGGAGGTAGATTTTTCTCTTATCCTTCCTCAAATCATGATAAGTTCACAGAAGGCCCAGTTCCTAAGTTCTTATAAGTCAAAATTCCATAGCTCACAATGACACCAAAGTTAAGTATTTGTTGGATTAGTTTATAGCCATAATAATAATAAAGATCTCTTTTTAAAATGGTTGTGGGAGAGCCTTCACTGCTCATGAATAATTTCTCTTCCACAGAGACTCTATGGGACTGTTCACATTAGCCCACAGGTGCCTCAAGTAGAGTGGCAGAATCATTTGTGGGATTTGTTTGTTTGTTTGTTTTGGTGTTTGGATTTTGGGTACCAGGGATGGAACTCAGGGGCACTCAACCACTAAGCCGCATTCCCAGCCCTACTGACACTGCCAGTGACGAGTTCTGCTTCCCGCAAGTTGAAGTTTGAACATTAGAGAAGCACGCTGAGACAAGCATATAAAGCAGGATTTTTTTTTTTTTAAAAAAATGGGGTAACATAGACTTCTTCCAGGAGGGAGAAGGGGGCCATAGCTGGTATCCCCAGAAGCGAGGCGTTCTGCCCTTTTTAGATGTCCTACGCTTCCTTTGTTCTCCTGCCTTTTCCCCCTTATCTTTCTCCTTCCCGAATAAATGACTAGGCCCAGGAATGCTTGGTGGGATGGCCCAAGGTGGGAAACAGGTGGGCTGAAGGGGGAAGGGCAGGATGGTGCAAACCTAGCACACTTTAACAACCTTAGAGCTCCCTGTAGGGAGGGGCAATTCCTGGGACAGTTACCTTGGCAACAAGTTGGAGCCGGGCAGTTTCTTGATAAGGGTGGAGGAAGGGCTCTGAAGGAATTAACATTTCAATCCCTCAGGGGGCAGTCTCCAACTTCCCAGACTCACTCAAAATTGGCCTCCTTAATCAGACCTAACTCCATTTACCTATCTATACTGACTGCCTGTCTAATTCTGGCTTCACTACTTTGTATTTTATTTAGAGACAGGGTCTCACTGAGTTGCGCCTCGTTTTTGCTGAGTCTGGCTTTGAACTCATGATCCTCCTGCCTCCGCCTCCTGCAACACTGGGATTACAGGCGTGAGACACTGCACCCAACTGCATTTGGGTTTTGGGTTTTTTTTTTAATTTTAATTTTTATTTATTTCTGACATATGTGACAATAGTGGAATGCATTACCTTTATAATTATCCATTCACGGCACAAATTTTCATAACTCTGTATATAAAGCATTTGGTTTTGTTCACAAAAATCCATGCTTCGTGCTGGGCACGGTGGTGGTAGTGCACTCCTGTAATCCCAGCAGCTCGTAGGCTGAAGTGGGAGGATCACAAGTGCCAGCCTCAGCAAAAGCAAGGCCCTAAGCAACTCAGTGAGACCCTGTCTCTAAAAAAATACAAAATAGGGCTGGGGATGTGGCTCAGTGGCTGGGTACCCCTGAGTCCCTGAGTTCAAAAAAAAAAAAAAAAAAGAAAGTCCAGGCTTCTTTATCCTTGACAAATGAGGAGCTGACATTCTGGTCAGCTGTGCCTGTGTTTCTCCTGCTCATTCTTCCAAAAATACTTTTGCCACTAGTTTTTAAAGGTGGAAAAGTAGGGTGTCATCCTATTGCTCAACATTTCTCTATTGATGACTCCGTAGTTTATACTCTGTACAACAATTTTTCATTATATATTTCAATGGCTTCACACCAATTATTCTCCTTGAGCTTCTGTTCCCTTTGTAGTTTTTTGTGTCTGTAGAAACTTTTCTTTCTGGAGAAACACTAGTTTTTAGCACCATTCTTACAGGGTTTTTTGTTGTTGTTGTTGTTTGTTTGTTTTTAGCAGATAAACTTCAAGGACCTCTTGGATGAAACATCATAGGTATTGATGTAACATTTAGATAAAATCTTTGTTTATAGAACTCAAGATGAATTAAATAAATAAATAAATAAATAAATTTTTCATAGATTTCCACTCCCAATTAACATTTTATATTCTTATTAACATTTTACACATTGTTTCTGTTCAACCAATTTGAGAATTTCATGAAAAAGTTGAGTGGTTGGCTGAGTAATAGGGTAACACAATGGGAGCTTCTTTTCCAAGGCTGGCATATGAATAAAGTACCTGAAAATTACAAAGAGAAACAAAAGAGAGACTTTTAAGAACACGAATTTCATACTGGTCACATTCACACTAAGTGGTGCAGGGTTGTGGGTGTGTGAGTCTGAGCCACAAGATTCAGTCAACATTTAAAGCCTCCCAACCTCCCCCATTTGTGACCTAGAAAATCTCTTGATATGTGTGCCTTTCAGCTCACTGAAGCACTTTACTTAAGCAAAGGAAGTGAATTTCATTAATAATGTATCAGTTATCAAGGCATTAATAAGGAAGCCAAAGGACGAATTGAGGCTCCTGCTTCATGGTTTCTCAGGAAATGCGCAATGGGGAGTGGAAGTGGAAGTGCCAAGCTGTGGAGACTGCTAGGGCAAAGTCAAGAGGAAAGAGAGGGTTTATCCCACAAGCTCAGTATAGGAAAGCTGTGAAAGAGACAAAAGTGAGAAAGCCTCCCACTTGGATGGCTTACTAAATGGTTTTCAACTCCAAGTGTATATTAGAATTACCTGGAGAGCTTTATAAACTATCAGTGTCCAGGCCCCAGCTCAGAAAACCGAAACAGACTTTCGAGATGGGAGACCAGACCTGGGTAACAGTATTGTCAATGGTTACTAAGGAGATTCTAATGCAAAGCAAGTTGAAAAATCCTAGGTTAAAACAAGGATCACAAACCTAAATTTAGTAATAGCAATGGTTGCAAAACATTGTGGAATATATTAAAAAGATAGTGGATTATACAGTTTTAAATGGTGAATTTTATGCTATGTGAATTTTCCTTAATAAAAAGGAAAAAGATGTGAGGAGACAGGAGTAGGGGGTGGGAACTGGGTTGTTGGAGAAACCCAGAGTCAAATGAATCCTCTTTATGGGAGCCATAATGAACCCTATGGTGTATGAGGAAAAACAGACCTTACAAATGGGGCCAAATTTTTGTGAAGTCAATCTAAGGCCATAATGGATGTCTCCACAGCCTTCTATAGCTCCATCCAAACTAGTAACAAAGCTATGCCAGCTGCACTCTTTCATCTTAAGGCAGACACAACCCGGGTTTTTTCCTTAATAGGTGGCTAATGCAGGCTGTAGGCTAAGTATGTGTGGCTTTGCCAGCCTATAAATAGAAGTGGAACCCCTGAGGTGCAAGAGAACAAGCTGGCTGATGAAACCAATGCTGGCTATTGCTCTTTCTTACTGTTCCCTTACTGAGTAAGAAAAGGGAAGGATAAATGAGACAAAAAAAAAAAAAAAAAAAAACTCGTTAACACTGTTCATTAATTGTTCCTCCATTATCTATTGATTTTTTTAATGACTCAATTGAATTCACAGTCCATAATTTACCATTCCCTTCCTTAGGGTTTGTTACTCTTAATTACTCACAGCAGGTTATAATCATTACTACTTATGTGACAGACCAGCTTCAAGAAAGACAAAGAGTGAGAAACAATCCTCCAAAGAGAGCTTGATGTTTCCCTAGTATTTTCTGACCTGGAATATATTTTGAATGGCAAAATTCTTTGAATTCTCCCCCAAATACTTTCTTTCCTCTGATCAAAGTGCAATATTATTAAAGACAAAAATATATATATTTTTGTCATCACATAACCTAAACATTGGGCCATGTTGCAGGTTTGTAAGAAAATCAGAAAAGAGTGATCGTATTGACGATTAGATGCAGATTTTTTTTCCCCTTACCTAAATTCTTCGCTGTAGTCATTCCTGATATACTCAGCTAGAGTCTTGCTGTATTGCAGGCAGCTCTTGAGGATGTAAAACTGCTGGTACAACAGAACTGCTTGGAAGGGACTTAGCAGTTGCAATGAAGCTGAAAGTCCCTTCACTACTTGTTTCACAATACTGGCCACAAAGGTGACCTAGACAAGAAAAATGCAGTTACATATAGGCTACACTCAACCCACAAGAGTTCCTATTTCAGCTGGATTGTCATTTTCAAGTCTAGGTTGAAGCCCTCACCACACTTGCACCAACGCCTCTGCACTATTTCTCATCGAAATGGAACTCAGCACCAAGTCATACTGACTGGGGATTAAGTTTTGAAGTTCTTCAGCACTTTGTTTTAATCAAATAAGATAATCAGAGCTGAGTGATATGGAGGTGGTGCGTTGGATGATAGTTTCTGTTTAGCTAGGCTTGAACAGTGACTACTTCTAGGTACTTACTATAGGAGGACAACTTTGAAGAAAGGACATCATCCAACTAATAGCAAACTTTGTAGATCCCAATCCAAGGTTTCCCTAAAAACTCAAGGAAATAAGTTATGAAATTCAGGTTGTATATAAAAAGATACTCATCCTCAAATACATTTTTATCCTGATTAATAAAATCTTTAAAATTGGTATTTGTTAAACATAGTAGATGAGCACTTAAGAGCAAAGGTAGTATCATGTAAATCAACCAGTTTTGGAAATTATCTCTAAAATAAGCATTTTGGACATATTATTAATCATAATATGTTTAATCACAGAAGATATATAAAATGTGTACCTGCTGAAAGACAAGAAGTATCTCATATAAAAGTGCTGTTGCTGTATCTGTGTATTCCAGGATAAGATTCTGCAACTAGAATTTTCAAAAATAATCAATATATTATTATAGGCTAAGCCAGAAAATAGAAGTTCCTCTTGGTTTCCTTTAGATACTTCTAAAACAATTTGTATTAACTAAAAATTTAATTAGTGCAATCCCTTTTCCTGTTCCATTTGGTTCTGTCATTCTCAAGAAAGTGGCTCTAATAAAGAGATGGTAGGTTTAAAACGGCTCAAAGAGCAGGTCAGAGAAAAAAGATACATCTGTCCACAGAACACTAACACACACAAAAAAATTGTGCACCAGTTTACCAAATCAGTCAGGCCAATAACCTTATTTCCTTTCAAGAATGTAGAAATATGCTTCCTAGAATTGAGGTGGCAGATTCTCTGAGGAATTTAGGTTTACGCCCAATTCAAACTATGATCCCTTCTGTAGTATGAGTAAATGCACATAAGACATTTTGTTGCTTTCCAAAACTCCAGGCATTGGGAAGATTGTCTTCTGGCCTGTAGGCTACCTGAGGCATAAGAAATGTCTATGGGCTTGCTACAGGCCAATACATTCTTCCTAAACATATTCTTCTCAGGGGAGAGATCTAGATTGAAATCTCCCTCTCTCTTATTATATCTTTGGAACAAAACTTTATATCATCTCCTGTTGGACACATTAATACCCCAGGTGCAACAGATCAAAAAGTCTGAAAACTAGATCTATCTATTCTGCCCAATTGGTATTTTCATATAGAAATACCATTGGCTAATAAAGTTAAACCCCAAACCAAGCTTAGTATTTCCCTGTAAGTCTAATTCTCTTGCTGTAATTCCTATCTGACTCTCAAGTCAGAGTCTAAAAGTCATCTTCTAATCTTTACACTTTATTTTCACATCAACCTACCTACACAATTTCTTAAAAAGTTTCTGGAATCTATCCTGTTTACAATTACCATCGTTCTTCTTCTTTTCTTCATTTATTTATTCACCAAATATGCATCAGACACTGTGGTAGGTGTTGGGGATACAATGAAGAACAACAAACATGGTCCCTGCCCTCATGGAATACACAACCTAATATATAAACTGAAAGCAATCTAACAAATGCACAGTTACAAACTGAGTCCAGGGCTATGAAAGAAAAGTACAGGAAGCTAAGAGAGCTCTGAAGAGGAAGGCTAGTCTCCTTTGGGGGTCAGGAAAGACTTCTTTCTAACCTTTGTCATCCCACCCTCACCTCAACTACTGCACTAGCATCTTAAGCACCCCGCCTAGGAGTCTTGCTTCTGACCCACTTTTTATACTCCATCATTGAAAGTGTATTTCAGACACTCCATAGACAGTTTGTAATTATATATTCCTAGGGATATTTGAGCAACATCTGTCCCTCACACCAGTTTGTAAACTAGTGAAAGTAGAGATTTGTTTTGCTTACTGTTTAGACCCCCTGCCTAGTATGCTATTTGCTCATAATAGATGCTTATAAATACATACTGAGTGAATGGGTAAATGAGTTTTCTAAAACATAATTTCAATTATATGTTTATGAACTATCAAATCTTGTCTATACTTTAAAAAACATTTTCTATGTTGATTTGGCTCAAAACAAATTAATAATAAGCTGATTTATTCTCTCAAAATATATGGTTTGCAGTCAATTTGATATTTCCAATGTTTTATTACAATTTTAGGAAAACAAGTAATTCTTTTCTACTTACATAGGTAGAGAAATGGTAAATAAAAGCCCTAGAGTTAACCCTAAAATTTCTAAGACATTGCTTTTTTTGTCCATTAGACCCCTACTATGGAATTCATGTATATTGTATATAGAGACACATAGCATATAACTTTTTAACAATGCCTATTATTTTCCTTAGTATATATACCTTAAAACAAATAAAATGAACACATTAATATTGACAATAGTTATCTAGGTTTTTACATTAATAACAAAATATCTATTCTTTGGTTTAAGTATATGTCTATATTTCTACAGTGTCATGGTCCATGTAAAAAGACAAGAAGCCACATTCCCTATATAGTTAGTATGCCCCCAAATTTTCATCTCACCTTAGCATCAAAAGACATTTCAGCTAAAGTTGAATCAGCCATCAATTGAACATCAAATACAGGACAAGATTTTGGAATCTGAGGCTTGCTAATTAAAATCTTCAAGAGATTAAATAGTGTTCCCCTAAAAAAAAAAAAAAAACACACACACACACACAAAGAGCAGTTAATGAATAGCTTTTTAATTTTTTTTATTTTTTAGTTATAGATGAACACAATATCTTTATTATTTTACCTATTTTAATGTGGTACTGAGGATTGAACCCAGTGCCTCACATGTGTGAGGCAAGTGCTCTGCCACTGAGCCACAACCTCAGCCTTAATGAATAGTTTTGAAAAGAAAAACAGTGAAGCCAAGTTCGCAAACACATCTTGATTAAACTTTTGGACCCTTGGGCATGCTGATGTGTACAAGTAAGAAATATTTATTTATTTTGAAATAAGAAATTTAGATAAAAATGCAATTTCTTGGGTTTTTTGTTTGTTTATCTCAGAGCAAGTCTACTTCTAGAAGTTCAAATAGCTTGGAGAGTTTAGCAACTCTAGATTTAAGGGAGATGCTGGTGATTTCAAATATAGTAATATTATCCAAGGTTTTTTTTTTTTTTTTTTTGGTACCAGGGATCAAGCTCGAGGGCATTCAGCCACCACGCCACATCCCCAGCACTATTTTGTATTTTATTTAGAGACAGGGTCTCACTGAGTTGCTTAGCTAGCTTTGAACTTACACTCCTCCTGTCTCAGCCTCCCAAACTGCTGGGATTACAGGCGTGCACCACCACGCCCAGCTCCAAAAGATTTTTTAGGAATTAATAATTTCAGGCAATATTTTGATCAAAATAAATTCTGTGGTCAAAAGAAACATAGGAAATACTTGGTTACACTAAGTTTACTGAATATCTTTTACTACAGGACTTCTCATTAGCTTTACTATGGTAATATGTACTGCATATCTCTAGGACAAAGAAATAGTATATATCATTTCTTTTTTTAGTTGTTTTTTAAATTAACAAATAAAATTATATATGTTTATGGTGTAAAAATGATGTTTTGAAATATGTATACACTGGAGTGGTCTAATGAAGCTGTATGCTTTACCTCTCATACTTAACTTTTTTGTAATGAGAACACTTAAAATCAACTCTTAGCAATTTCTTTTTTTTTTTTTTTTAAGAGAGAGAGTATTTTTTAATATTTATTTTTTAGTTTTCGGCAGACACAACATCTTTGTTTTTTGTATGTGGTGCTGAGGATCGAACCCGGGCCGCATGCATGCCAGGCGAGCGCGCTACTGCTTGAGCCACATCCCCAGCCCCACAATTTCCAAATATATAATAAGTTGTTATTAGCTATAGTCCCCATGTCATAAGATCACTTGAACTTATTCCTCTTGTCTAACTGAAATGTTGTACCCTTTGACCACATCCACAGATTCTACTACCCCCACATCCTGGTAACTGCCATTCTACTCTGTTTCTTTGAGTTCAACATTTTTAGATTTTGCAAATAATGAATATCATATGGAACTTGTCTTTCTGTGCCTGGATTACTTCACTTAGTATAGTTTCCTCCAGCTCCAGCTCCATCTATGTTGTCATAAATGACAGGATTTTTTTCTTAATTTTAAGGTTGAATAGCATTCTATTCTTGCATCCATTCATGGACACTTAGGTTGATTCCATATCTTGGCTATTGTGAATAATGTGCAGAATTCTTTCTTAAATTTTTTTTTTATTTTTCAGTTTTCAGTGGACACATCGTTATTTTTTATTTTTATGTGGTGCTGAGGATCGAACCTAGTGCCCGGCGCATGCCAGGCAAGTGCGTTACCGCTTGAGCCACATCCCCAGCCCCAAGTCACATCCCCAGCCCCCGGAATTCTTAAAATGCTTATTTGATCCCAAGTTTTATGACTCCAGAACCCCCCACCTTTTTTTTAAATACATAACAACAGTGGAATGCATTACAATCCTTATTACACATATAGAGCACAATTTTTCGTATCTCTATATATAAAGTATGTTCATGCCAATTTATGCCATTATATATGTACTCTTTATTAATTTTGCATTACAATTCTTAATACACATATATACCACAATTTTTCATATCTCTCTTTGATATAAGGTATGTTGGCACCAAATTCAAATCTTCATACATGTATTTTGTATAATGATGACCATCACATTTCACCATCCTTGCAAATCCCCTTCTCCCTCTCCTTTTCCCTCCCATCCCCTCTTCCCTATCTAGAATTAATCTAATCCTTCCATGCTCTCCCCCTCCCTACCCCACTATGAGTCACCCCCCTTATATCAGAGAAAACATTTGGCATTTGTTTTTTTGGGATTGGCATTATCTTCTCCAACGGCATTCATTTATATGCAAATCCATGATTTTGTTCTTTTTTAGTGCTGAGTATTATTCCATTGTGTATAAATGCCACATTTTTTTTTTTTTTTTACCTATTCATCCACTGAAGGACATCTAAGTTGGCTCCACAGTTTAGCTATTGTGAATTGTGCTGCTATAAACATTGATATGGCTGTGTCCCTGTAGTATGCTGTTTTTAAGTCCTTTGGCTATAGTTCAAGAAGAGGAATAGGTGGGTCAAATGGTGGTTCCATTCCCAGATTTCCAAGGAATCTCCATACTGCTTTCCAAATTGGCTGCACCAATTTGCAGTCCCACCAGCAGTGTATGAGTGTACCTTTTCCCACCTATCCTTGCTCCAGAACCCTTTTTAACAGGACATTTTAGAGGTTTACTGTTTCATTGAATACCACTAGCTATTAGTTAATAAAACTAACCTCGGGTCTTTTGCTTTCAAATGTAGTAGACTGTACATTAACCTATATGAATTCTCACTTAAAAGTTACTACATGTTTGAATAATATATGGCACCCACCTATTTGAAAATAAAAAGGCAAAATTCACAATTCAAAGTATGCATCCTAAGGAGCTAGGCCAGTAACACCATCTTCAAATGTTAAGAATAATCCATATACAGTTGAATAGGAGCAGGAGAAAGTCATGCCTAGCTGTGCATGGTGGCGCATCCCTATAGTCCCAGCTATTGGGAAGGCTGGGGTGAGAGGATTGCTTAAGCCCAGGAAGGACTTCCAGACCAGCCTGGGCAGCACAGCGAGACCTCATTTCAAAACAGAAAAGAAAATTCTTGGACTAACTAAAGAAAATAACAGAGTAGATTTGAAACATAGGAGTAGTAACGAAATTTAAGAATAGGACTATAAAAATTCTCTATAACCATAAGCATTCCTTTTATAATGGAATAAAGGGGACTATAAGCAATCTGTGTTTAGTAATACTTGAGACTTTCTAATTTTTTACAATAATTTAAATCATACTATGATAAAAAGCTCACAATCCGCTCAAAAAGCAAGACTAATTCTTATGTCTGGAAAAGAAGAATCATTATCAGTACATTTCTCAAAAAAAGCAGGACAGATCCTATAGAGTATTCACTACAGTTTTATAAAGGCTACTTAAAATGGCTAGTTTTACTTTTAGAAGATCTTTCCAAAATCACAGAACACTCCTGTTAGAAGCTTTTCCTTATATTGTTTGAGTTGACATTCCATTCATTGTTATATTTAATTATAAACCTTCATTTTCAGTAACAGCTTTTTTTCAAAGCTAAGGAAAGGAACTCTCAAATTCTGAGTCACTTACTGTGATAATATATAAATTCAATTCTAACAATACTAAAATATGAACGGATGTAGCACATTTTAAGAGGAATAAAGCAAAGTGCACTGAACTAATAAAATCCCCATTTATGAAAATAAAGAGGGAAATGCTAAAATGAATAACTGCTTTTTATATTCTCAAATGGAATTTAATTTGAAACCCACTCCTTCCATCAACTTGCTAAATTTAAAATCTGTTAGGCCAATAATTTTAATCAAAATGGTAGTTTTATCCTGGAAATACTTATAGGTTTGACATCCCAGGCTTAAAAATAGCCCCAACAATTTAATACTTTTATTCTTCTGTTTGTTATTATTTCCAGTATATGAATTTTTAATGCATTTCAATATACTTTAAAACACAGACTCTAAGAACAAACTTATAGTCTCTTAAGTCAGTGTATGATACTGTGGAAGGCAGAATTGTACTTTGGCTTCCAGGATTCTCACCTCCTACTATTCATTTTGTATATAATTCCTTTCAAGTTTGGGTAGTATCTATGAATACGCTTTTCTAATAATTTATGATTATATTAGATGAGAAAGGTGAAGAATTTTGCAAATATAATTAGACCTCTAATTAATTGACTTTTTTTAGTCAATTCAAAGAGGAATATCCTGGACGAACCTGATCTAATGAATGAGCCCTATGAAAGAGAACTTGAGCCTCTCCTGAGCTCAGAGATATGCTCCTGCCAAGCAACAAGCTGCACGAGTTCTATAGCTGTATACAAATCAATTCTGCCAGCAACCACCCAGATGAGCTTGGGAGAGAACCCCAGGCCAGATGACACTGGTGCCAGAATTCCTAACTCACAGAAACTGTAAGATAATAAATATGTTATTTTAAATTACTGAGCTTGTAATAATTTGTTACATGACAACAGAAGACTAATACTGTTATATAAACATTCATTGTGCTAATTAATACTATAGATAACAGGACTTGAGCCTATATATATCAAAATGGACAGTATAACATTACAACCAGACTCTACTTAGCAAATGGATATATGTATTAAAGGGCATGAAAAGGATTAGTCATATCAGGAAAGATGATTAATATAATAGGGCTGATATGGTCAAAACAAGTTAAAAACGGAAAAATTAAAGAAAGGCAACATTTCACAACAGAAGTGAGGAAGATTTTTTTCAACTTCAACAGAGAAAAGTAGAGACCAAAAAAAAAAAAAAAAAGAGGAAAGGAAGACAAGATTTAGCAACAATTTTAGTGTAGGAGAACAGAGAAATACCAAAAGTAGTCTTAAATCTCTATCTTGGAGACTGAGGGATTAGCAGTACTACCAATGGCTTAAAATATGCAGAGTAAATAATAGTGTACTTTCTTTGTTTGCTATAAAGCAGGGGTCAGCAAATTATGTCCCGCAAACAAATCCAGCACACAGCCTATTTTTGTACACAGAGCCATTTTTGTTTTGTTTTAGCAATGCTGGGGATCAAACCCAGGGCCTCACTCATGCTAGGCAAGTGCTCTGCCACTGAACTACACCCCCAGCTCTGTAAATAAAGTTGTCCTAGTACACAGCTGTGCCCATCCATTGGCATACTGCCTAGGGCTGCCTTTGTACTACAGTGGCAGGATTATAGAAATATCTGCCCATCGCTGCTATAGAGCAAAGTATTCTTATACGCCCTTGTATGTGGCAAGTTACTTAAAAAATATACATGATTATTATCACTAAAATTTATGTTTAAAAGTCTAATAAAAACCCTGGAAAAAATATTACTAAAAGTTATTATTCTTCCCCCTGGTTTAAGTGTTATAGAGCTCATCTCCTTTATCCTTCCTACATTTTCTAATATAATGAATTTAGATAAATAATCAGTGAGGGGTGAGTGAAACAAATTCAGGTTTTAACTAGAACTTTGCCCAAGGATATAATTCATAGTCCATAAATACATATTTAAAAAATCAAGCAATAAAACATGTGAACACATTATTTTTGTGTATTGAGTATTCTCTCCCATTATAGATTCTCCCATGCTTCCTTTATATAACAGATGTGCTGACCACCATTCAAAGTTTAGCTAGGCCCTCGGCTGTCCAACTACAGATACATTCCGTGCTCTCTGAGTTCTTATTAATATGCTGTGAACCTAAGTGCTGTAAGCCTTGCTTAAAAAAGGAAATTTGCTTGTCCTCTGCTTCTCTTTCTACTTCCCAGTGGTATAATGAAATCATTAAGGTCAGGTGACTTCAACCAAGAGGACACAGCAGAATAGGAGGTGGCAGAGTAACTAAAGGGGAGGAAGCCAGGTCCTTGGCTGGCCTTGTGGAGGAAAGTTTGACTGTCTACTATAGACTGTTATGTGAGAAAGATATCAATTCCTATCTTCTTTTGGCCAAATATTTTTAGAGTATCTTCATTACAGCAGCTCATCCTATAACTTAATAAGCCTTCTAAGGTCACCAGTTACAGTCATGAGCCTCATAATGATGTTTTAGTCAGTGACAGCATATTCAACAATGGCTCTATAAGATTCTAATGAAACTGAAAAATTCCTATCATCTAGAAACCCTGGAGCCATCAAAACAATACAGAGCATTACCCACATTATTTATGGTGCTGCTTCTGCAAACCTACTGTGCTGCAAGTCAAAAGTACAGCACATGCTGCACTTTCTTAGTGCATAATCCTTGATTATGTGCTAACAAAGTAATAAACAACAGTTACTGGTTTATATATTTACTATACTACACTTTTAAATCATTATTTTAGAGTGTAGTTCCCCTTTTAAGTAAATAAGTTTACTCCAGCAACATCCTCATAACTTCTCATTTATTCATCTCTCAATTGCATCATTTTTGTTCATGCTTGATTGAATCTTGTGTTACCTTGTTTATCATGGCTGTAGGAGTAGTAGGCTATAGTGTGTATATGTATGTGCATGTATAATACATCTTTATGTATACACACATTTTATATATATACATAATATATATATTATATATATGTTTTTGTCACTATTATAAATTAACATATATATTAGATATATATAATGTATATATACATTATATATATGTTTTTTGTCACTATTATAAATTAACATATATATATATATACATATATATATATATATATTAGACTATACCATCTAGGTTTATACAGGTACACATATTCTTTCCATGGTTAAGCAATACGTGACTATACATAATAAATGTGGCCAATACAATTCCTGTCTTTCCAATGTGATTTTTCTGTTACAGATACAAATGAACCCTATAAAATTCTCGTGGAAAGTCCCTGGCTTTTAATGTATGATGGGTTATTTGGTCTTTTTCAAGTTCACCAAACTAGGATAAAAGATAAAATTATGTTATGAAAACCTCTGCACCCTTAATAATCCAAAGGTACAAAGAGAACTCAGCATGTGCCAATTAATGTAATCATCACAGAAGGAATCAGAGAGTCAAAAGAGTGTAATGTACTTACAAGAGGGTTGAACAGAGAAGTTAGAGAATTATGTGTTTTGGAAGACATTCAACAAGAACAGTTAACAAATCAAAACTACAAGGGCCAATGTCTTCTAAAAGATCTTACTTCTTAGCTGCCAATGTGTTTAGGCGTGATGATTCAATTTCTGTTTCTCTGAACATCAGTCCTAAGGTCTGTATAATTTCAATGCATGTCCTAGAAAACAAAGAGGAGAAAGAAAGAAAATTGCATGATTTCTCCTTTTTTTTTCAAATAAATAATATTTGATGACTCAAAATATCAAAGGTGAAAAAGGAAATACAATAAATGATGATTTTCCTCCAGTCACCCATTTTTCCCCTTTGGGACAGCCAATGTTACTCGTTTCTTGTGTAATGCAATTTTTAAAATTCTTTGTGAAGTGAAACTTGCAGCACCATTAATTATTAATACCACATATATTTTGTCTAGTGCCTTCAATTTATCATTAACACTGTAGGAGGGAACTATCAAAGTATCTAGTTGGTACTTACACCAGCTCATCAACCCTTTGGCTTTTATTTTGAAGTGCATTCTTATCCTTAGACTCTGGTAAGTACTCATGAAGTTTGTTCACTAGGAAGTAGAAAAGGTCACTGGTCTGTGAAAACAAGTGGGAAAGAAGACGGTAACTAAGATATCTACTGTTAAAACTCTCTATCCTTACATGAAAGTATGGAAAATGATTTGTTTTTTGATTCAATAAATAAGTTACATTATTTCTCATTAATATTAACATGATCCAAGTTGAAAATATAAGTTTTATTACAACCAGGAGAACTCTGTACTGGTGAACAGAACAAGAACTAGGGGGTGATGTGAAGAGATGCCATTTAGGCCTGGCTGAACCACTAATATTGACGATCATCCAAAAGTTAGTGTATAATCTCAGACAAATCATTCAATTATCTTGGGTTTTTTTTTTTTTTTTTTATAGTTCTTGCCTTTCAAAAGTGATTGGGCTTTTGTCAGGATAGAATGAAATAATGGATTGGAAAGCTCTTGTTTTAAAATGTTTACTAACACAAAAACAAGTGCATAGCACAAATATACCCTGTAAAAATTGTGCAGAATGACATATTTCTGGTAAAACAGTGGAAACACAGATCACTGTTTTTGCCTCAAGAAATACTGACTCAGAGTTGGGGAACTAATATTGTTGTATTCTTATTTAGTTTCATGAGATAAATCAAGCATGAAAATAAGCACTGGCCCATCAAATCAGGCAAGTTGGTACTAATGAGAAAAGTTGTATAATTGCTTCTCTTTTCTATTCCTGTTTTTCACTTTTTTCTCCCGGACTACTGATTACTAGTGACAACTTAGACTCCATTTAGACAAGTGTTGTGTGCTATTGCTTAGGTGATATGACAATGAGAAGAGGCTGAGGATGGCAGTGCAGAAAGGGAAAGGAAAAGGAGTAGGGTGGACACCAGACCCTCTCCATGTGCTTGGGCTTACCCAATACCTGATAAATTAGCAGTGAGGCAGCTTAACACACTTGACTCTGGAGCACAGCTCTCCAAGTTCACTTCCTAGCTCTGCCACTTGTTGGCTGTATGATATTTGGCAAGTTATTTATGGTCCCTATGACTCAGTTACTCCATCTCTAAAATAGTGTTAATTGTTTTGCTTCATGGAGTTGGTGTTGAGACTAAATAAGATAGAATTTGTAAAGTTGAAGAGTGCTTAGCACATCATAAGTGCTTAATAAATTTCAGTTATTATGATGTCCCATCTGCTCACTGGTTCATGAATTTTACTCCCTAAATATCATACAACCAACCTATAATAACATGGAAGACTCTCAGAAGTATTAAGCCAAAAGAGTACAATGTGAACAATTCCTTGTCAGAGGACTACTAAAACAGGCCATGTTAATTTATAATAGTGACAAAAAACATATCATTAGTTTCCTGAGGCCAGGAGTGTAAGGGAACTGCCTGTCAAAGGGCACACAGTAGCCTTCTGGGGTGACAGATATATCCTAAACCTTGAATGGGTTAGTATTACATGGATACATACTCATCAAAACTCTTCAAGCTATACCTTTAAATATGGGTACATTTTATTGTACATGATTTATAATTATACCCCAATAACTTCTTCAAATAAGATATACAAATATCCAATAAACACATGAAAAGATGTTCAACATCAATAACCATTAAGGAAATGCAAATCAAAACTGCAATGAAGGGATGGGGTTGTGGCTCAGTGGCAGAGCGCTTGCCTCGCACATGTGAGGCACTGGATTCGATCCTCAGCACCACATAAAAATAAATAAACCAAATAAAGGTATTGTGTCCATGTATAACTAAAAAATATTTTTTAAAACTGCAATGACGTATCACTTCCCATTCATTCAGATTGCTGTTATAAACACACACACACACACACACACACACACACACACACACACACAATAACAAGGGTTGGTGAGAATGAGAAATTGGAACCCTTCTGCATTACTAGTGTAAATATAAAATAGCAAGACACTATAGAAAATAGTATAGTGGTTCCTCAAAAAACTAAAAATAGAATTACCATATAACCCAGTGTAATAAGCCAGTCACAAAAAGACAAATAGTCTATGATTCTACTGATATGAGGTATTTGGATTAGTCAAATTGATAGAGACAAAAGTAGAATGGTTCCCAAGGGCTAGGGGCAGGGTGGTAGAGGATTAGGCAGTTATTGTTTAATGAGTTTAGCATTTCAGTTTTGCAAGATGACTAGAGTTCTGGAGATGATGGTGCTAATGGTTGAGCAACAGTGTGAATGTACTTAATTCCACTGAAATGTACACTCAAAAATGTTAAAGATGGTAACCGTTATATGTATTTTACTAGGTTTTTTAAAAACTAGAAAAAAACCTCATGGAGAAAAACAAAGACTAGGAAAGGCCATGAATAGAGAACTCTCATTTATGCATTTATCCAGTAACTGAACTTATAACTACTGATTGCCAGCTCTACAGCAGGTACTATGCTAGGTAATAAAATAACACCTTGAGCTGAGCAACACAGATAAGACATAAGCCTATATTCCTAAAACTTTCAGTTTAGTCGACCTATAAGAAAGTTTTCTCATAATTTAAGTTCTAATTGCAATACAATGAAAAAGATGACTTTAAAGAAAAAAACCTATACCCCAATAAGTTGATTTTAAAATATATAAATATATATACACATACATACATATATGTATAGATGTATACACAAAGTAGGAATATATGTATACACATATATGCATGTATGTATATACATCTATACATATATGTATGACGTGTGTATACATCTGTTCATATATGTATTTGTGTGTGTATGTTTGTGTGTGTAAAATTTTCCATCTTCTTTTCCAGGAATGAAAAATAAAGTTGCCTCTAATCTCTAGACCTTACTGTGAGTTCCTGAAGGAGCTTTATACAACCTATGTTCAGGGAAATTCAATATAAAGTAGGAAAACCACAGCTTTCACTCATGGACATGATAGCAATCATTTAAACTTTTTAAAAAGCTTCTAAAAAAAGTAGGAATGTTGACATTTATTAGTTACGTATGCTAACTTTGTGTAAATGAATATAAGAATAGATTTTGTGGAGGAGAAAGAAAAAACATAAAACAACCAGGTCTTGATGGCATGGCCAGGGAGTGGGCCATGGGTAGTCCACTAAAGTGTGGAAAGACTCCAATCAGGATGGTACCCAAATGCCTTTTATCTCCCTCTCCATTCACTCTGATCTTTCATATTTGAAGACTGAATTAAAAGATCTTCTATTTTGGTACATCTAAGAATATTACATTAAAAAATGTCTGCAGCATTTCCAAGTGTGAAACAGAACATGAATGTTTTATTCTAGACTTCTTACCACATTAATTTTCACAAGAGAATAAATTTAATATCCCATAGGAATCATTTCCAAGATGTCGAATATGCATTCATTTTTGTCTTAGGACTTAACTTAGGAAGAACACAAAGATGAGTAAGTAAGACACATGCCTGTCCTGAAGAAGTTTATAGCATGTTGTAGTAAATAAGAGAGCTGTGCCAATAACTATAGTAATACACACACACACACACACACACACACACACACATCTAATTCTTGAAAATAGATATCTTCTTTTACTCATATTTTATTTTTAAATTTTTTCCATATTTTTATTGGTGCAATATAGTTGTATATAATGGTGGGATTCATTGTTATTATTTGTACATGCACAACATAATTTGGTCAGTATCACCCAATATTTTCCCTTTTCCTTCGCTCCTCCCTCTCCCTGGTCTCTTTTTACTCTTACTCTACAGATCTCCCTTCGATTTTTATGAGATCTTCACTACTTTTCTTTTCCTTCTTCCTCTCTCTCTTCCACATATTAGAGAAAACATATGACCCTTGACTTTCTGAGTTTGGCTTATTTCAGTTAACATGTTCTCAAGGTCCATCCATTTTTGCAAATGACATATATTCTTCTTTTTATTTTATTTCATTTTATTTTTGTAGAGAAGGGCTCATGGTTTCAGAGGTCTCAGTCCATAGACAGCCAGCTCCATTCCTAAGGGCACAAGGTGAGGCAGAACATCATGGTGCAAGAGTGTGGTGGAAGGAAGTGGCTCACATGATTATCAGAAAAGCAGAGATAGAGATCTCCACTTGCCAAATACAAATTATACCTCAAAACCATGCACCCAATGACCCACCTCCTCCAGCCACACCCTACCCACCTCCAGTTACAGTCAATTAAGTCAAGAGATTAATCCACTAATTGGGTTAAGGCTTTCACAACCAAATCATTTCCCTTCTGAACCCTCTCACATTGTCTCACGTGTGAGCTTTTGGGGGACACCTCACTTCCAAACCATAACATTCTGCCCCTGGCCCCCAAAAGCTCACACTCATCTTACAATGCAAAATACATTTTGTCCATTTTCATAAGTCCCCAATAAGTCTCAATAGTTCAAGACTGCCCAAAATTTCAAGTCCAAAGTCTCCTCTGAGACTCAGGGCAAGCTTGCATAGTGAGCGCCTGTAAAAATCAAAAGCAACTTACAAGTACCCAATATGTAAAGGCACAGAATAAACACTTCCATTCACAGAAATAGGGGCATAGAAAGAAGGGCTAGAACCAAAGCAAGACTGAATCCAGCTGGGCAAACAAGTCCTATAGCTCTATGTTAGGCATCTGGGGCACATGGCAAGGTAATGTTCTGTGCAGGTCTCCCTTGTAGACTTTTAGTTGGCTTGCCTCAACTTAACTTCGGCAGGTTTCCTCAGCAGATGTTCCATGGTACTGGCATTTCTTGATTTTGGGTTTCTCCACTGCAGTTTTAGCTTCCTTCTCACATCTCCATGCATTGTCCTCTCGGGTTGCCCACAGGGACTCTGGCCCTGCTGCACTTTGCCTGGCCTCCCAGGCCTTCATTTGAAATCTTGGTGGAATCCTCCATGATCCCTTAGCTCTAGCATCCTGCATTCCTGCAGAAGCAACACCACATGGTTGACACCAAGGTCTGACACCAACTCAAACAGTATTAAAGCCTCAAGGGACCCTGGCTCCTACAGCCTCTGAGTGTCTGGTGGCTGAGTCTGTTGAAAAAACTTCCTAGGCTCCCTTGTGCAAGAAAGGTGTCCCACTGGTCTATTCTCTAGAGAATTTTTTACTTTTATTTCCTTGAGTCTGAGATGGATATGAACTTGCCAGCTCCTGAGATGTCCTCAAGCCATCTTTCTCATTGTCTCTAGGCAAAGTCTTTAGCATTTCTTCAGTGACAGTAATGTTTTTAACAACTGCAACTTTCTTAGCCCTGGTTTTACTTCCACCTTTCAAGTCCAAGTTTTTCAAATCTTTCTGCTCTGCTTTCTGCTTCTGATTATCACAATAGATTTGCCTAAAAGCCACCAAAAATGTCCATGCCACCATCTGAATGCTATGCTGACTAGAGATTTCTTCCAACAGATTAAAGAGTCCATCACTTTTAAAATTAGTCTCACAGAAAATCTCAAGATATGGGCAAAAGACAGACAAATTCTCAGCCAGAATATAACACGAATGGCCTCTAGTCCAATTACCAATAGTGTCCTCCTTTTTTTCTAAGCCTTCTTAAGCCCTTTCTTCACTGTCCATGGTCCTATTGGCACTCTAGTGTTCTGAGCTCCCACCAGAATCAGCCATTAATTTCTGCTTACAACAATCTAAAGCATTTCCAGCTTGCACTGCTAAACATCTCAAAATTCCTCCCACCAATTCTAAAATGCTCCAGAAACTTATGAACCACATGGTCAGGTTAGTCTCAGCAAGGATCCCACTTCTCAGTACCAATTTCTGTTTCAGTCAGCTTTTTTTGCTGCTCTGACTAAAAGACCTGACCAGAACAATTGTACAGGATGAAAAGTTTGTTTAAGGGCTCACAGTTTCAGAGTTCTCAATCCATAGACAGCAGGCTCCATTCCTAAGGGCTCACGGTGAGGCGGAAGAGTACGGTGGAGGGAAGCTGTTCACATTATGATCAGAAAGCAGAGAAAGCTTCATTCTTCTTTATGACTGAATAAAAACTTCATTGTGTATATATAACACTTTTTCTTTATTTACTCATTGATGTATACCTAGACTGTTTCCATAGTTTGGCTATTGTGGATTGTGCGGCTATAAACATTGTTTGCATGTATCATTATAGTAATGATATTAATGACTTTAATTCTTTTGGATAAACACTAAGGAGTGGTATAGATGGATCATATAGTGGTTCCATTCCTAGTCTTTTGAAGAACTTCCATACTGATTTCTACAGTGGTTGTACTAATTTATAATCTCAACAATGTAAACATAGGAACTGAATATCTTAAACACACTTGCATTTCTAATGCCCGCTTCTGCTACCATTAGAAATGCAATGAATGTCTATTGAATTATTAGAAAATACTATGAAAAATGCCATAGAACTGCACTGGTCAATATAGTAGCCACTGACCACAGTGGCTCTGTAAATGAACTAAGTTAAAATCAGAATTTCACTTCCTTAGTCCTTAGCCACACTGAAGTGCATTAATAGTCACATGTGGCTAATGTCTACCATACTGAGCACCATAGATTATGAGACATCAGACAAAGTTCCATGGACAGAGCTGCCATAGAAGATAAAAAGGGAAGATACTAAAGTTCTTCACTGAGGATGACAGGAAAGGCAGAAAGATGACGTTTGAACTGAACCTTGAAGAATGGGTAGGATTTTAACAATAGAAAATGGAAGATGTATCCTAGAAAAACTTTGGTTCATGCATTTAACATAATGTTCTTGAGTTCCATCCATTTTCCTGAAAATGACATAATTTCATTTTAGGATATTCAAGTCATACCACAGAGCTCAAGCTTTTAGAAGACAGACTTCAGAAAGAAGATGAAGTGGTTAGCAGACACTGTGTATTAGGTCTGGCTTTATTCTCTGTCTGCATCTTTATTTTTGCTCCACAGCCATGGCCGCCTACATCAGGCTTGGTTTAATATTGGAGATGTTTAAATGACTTCTTCCTATCTAACCCTCAGATGGCACTTTGGTTCTCCTATCTAAACATCCACTTGAAACCCAATCCCTGGGCTGGGGATATAGCTCAGTGTTTGTTAGAGTGTTTGTCTTGTATGCACAAGGCCCTGGATTCAAGCCCAAGCACCACTAAATAAATAAATAAATAAATAAGTTCAATCCCTGATTGTTTTCAGTTTGTCTACGGGGACTTCCCTGTATCCTGACTGAAATCCTTTCCCATCCTTACCCAGCTATTAGCTTTACTCTTGACAATCTTTGTGTCCTTGATCCTGGATCCAGACCTCACATTCCATGAAAGACCTGTTCCCACACCTTAAATAAGCAGATCATCCTAGTACCAAGTGCTTGTACATCTAGTCTAATTTCACCCATATGCTGGAATGCTCACATATTTAATTTTGCCCACTTCTATCAAAAGATCACTCCCACCCTTGGGAACTATATCTTCTCCTTGAGCTGGATCAGATACCAGGACTTGCCCTGCCCAGATGATAGTCCCTTGCTGATAACACTGCCTTCCTAAAATAAAGGCCAGGCCTGTCCAAATTCAGAGTCTGTGACAGAGACCATTAGTGGAGAGTCTTAAATGCCAAAGTGGCTGCACTTAATTTAGTAAGAAAAGTCACAAGAGGTTTTTCAACAAAGAAGCCCACATAATCAGGGTCATTGACTAAATTAATACCATGTGTGGGATGGAGTGGGGAGGTTTAGTTGGGTGAAGATAATCCCAATTTCTTTAGCCTTTCCACATGAATTCCATTTCCATTTTTCATAATCAATGTGGTTGGTCTTTTTGATGTTCATCCCTTTATTTTCCACAATTCTTCTCAAATCCTAGAGTCAAAACATGGATGTTGCATTCCTTACAATATCTATCCAGTATGGACCATTTTAGAACCATGCAGTACCACATCATTCTTACCTGAATCTCAATGTTTTCAGACATTTGACATATTACTCTCTATGCTGATTCTGTTCTCTAATTAGAGTGATAGACCATCCTGATTTGCATGAGACTGTCCTAGCCTTCCCATGTCCCAGGAACTTCCTCAGGCCCATGTTAACTGGAACAGCTGGTCACCCTAGTCTAGGCAAACCAACATGGTTGGTCATCCTACATTTGTATTACCTAGAATTAAGAAGTGGCCAGGACTGTCTATAATGGTGGAGGGGTTATATATTTCACAACTGTTCAATAAGATGGTAGCAGCTATGTATGAGGCCACTAGCCAGAATTAGGATGCAACATATATCCACCAACATGAGTTTGGCCTTAGGCAGAGCTTACCACTTCATCTTGGCCTCATTACCACCACATCATTAATCATCTGAGCTTCTTCAAACCTTCCCCTGAAACTGAAAATGAAGCATTTATAACTTAACCAAGTGAGAACTAGGCTGCCTTGGTTTCTCAGGAGTCACATTTTTAAAAATAACTGTCCCACACTCAAAAGTAATTCTTTCTTTTTTTTTTTTTAAGTTGTCAATGGACCTTTATTTTATTTATTTATATGTGGTGCTGAGAATTGAACCCAGTGCCTCACACAGGCTAGGTAAAGTGCTCTACCACTGAGCCACAACCCTCAAAAGCAATTCTTTAAAATTACATTTTCATTATAGAGGAATCTGTATAGTAAAACTTCTTGAAATATACTTTCCCATATTACAACTCATATTTAAAAGCTTTCCCTCTAAAACCTCTTTTTTGGGGAGTGTGGGGTGCAGGTACTAGGGATTGAACCCAGGGGAATTTAACTACTGAGCCACATCCCCAGCCCTTTTTATATTTTTTATCTTGAGACAGGGTCTCACTAAATTGCTTAAGGCCTTGCTAAGCTGCTTAGGCTGGCTTTGAAATTGTGATTCTCCTGCCTCAACCTCCTGAGCCACTGGGATTACAGGCATGGGCCACCACACACAGTTCTAATACCTTTCTTTGGGTCTGCCAACCCAACCCATGTGAGCCACTTTGTGCTATGGCCACCCTCTCTCTCCAACCCCTATCTCCCCACCCCATTTAAACATTACTGACTACCTAACAAACTTTCAAGTATTAAGACATGATTGTATTAAATTTAATCAACAATTTGAAATATAGCATCAGTATACAACTTCATATTTTAATTTATGCTTGAATAACCAGGTCAAACAAGTTTTATAGATTAAAAATAAAACACCTACTTTCCAAAAAAGTCTTTTCAGAATGAAATTTTTCTGGGCTGCCACCTTAAGTTCCGTAATTAAACAAAGTATCTTCCTCAAGGTATTGTCTTTAAGAAAAAGTTCAGATTTAAGTTGACTGAAGTGCTTAATTTTCTCCTCAGATCTACAAGAAAAATTTCCATGTAAAATATAAGAAAAAAGCAGTTTAAGAATATCAGTGATTATTAACAGGTTTGTAAAACTTTGTTACTAATGAAATTTTAGTATGGTTTTGTACCCCCCTACCCTTATTATTCATAAGTCATGAAGCTTACTACCCCCAGACTAAAATGTTTCTTGCTCTCGAACTTACTTTTTACTCATACCCTTTACTAGATTGAACTTATACCATACTCTTGCTGTCCCTGGTAAATGTCCATCTCTCTTTCACAAGCTAACCTTATTATTTACCAAAATCTACAAACCACATTTAATATTATTTCCTTAATGTTTTTTCTTTTAATCAATTCACATTGGCTTAAAGAAGTTTATTCATAAAGAAAACTTTGTATTGATCCGGGGGCCTAAATGTACACCTAAGGAACTTCCGAATACAGGGACTTAAACATGGATGTGCGCCTGAGGAATTTCTGAGGGCCTAAACATGGACGCCTGAGGCACTTCTGGATCCCAGAGCCTAAATATGGATGCCTGAGGAACCTGGGGGCTTAAACATGGACATGCGCCTGAGGAACTGAGGAACTTCCGGATCCTAAAGCCTAATCATGGACGTGCACCTGGGGAACTTCCGGACCCAGGAGCCTAAACATGGATGTGCACCGATGAACTTCCAGATCCCGGGGCCTAAACATGGACGTGCACCTGAGGAACTTCAGGATCCGGGGGCCTAAAAATGGACGCCTGAAGCACTTCCGGATCCAGGGGCTTAAACATGGACGTATGCCTGAGGAACTTCCAGATGCTACGGCCTAAACATGGATGCCTGAGGCACTTCCGGATCTGAGGGCCCAAAGATGGACGTGTACCTGGGGAACTTCCAGATCCAGGGACCTAATCATGGACGCCTGAGGAACTTCCGAATCCTAGAGTCTCAACATGGACGTGCACCAAAGGAACTTCCGGATCCTAGAGCCTAAACATGGACGTGCAACTGAGGAACTTCCAGTTCCGGAGGCCTAAACATGGAGGACTGAGGAACTTCCGGATCCGAGGGCCTAAACATGGACGTGTCCCTGGAACTTCTGGATCCTTGTGCCTATAAAGGGCAGGGTGTGTCTCTCAGAAGAGATGTGGCCCATGAAGGGGAGCCTAGTATGGGGCCTGTTGGGGGGCAGACTGAGCTGTCACACCCTGAACTTGGATGTGACGGTGGCCTCACTTCCCGGCCTTCCCCTAGGTGTCACTTCCTCCCCTTCCAGGCAGTGCTGGGGAGGAAGTGAGAACAGGCACAGGGGCCAGGCCCTGAGGAGGGACACCATCTTTCTCCTTGCTTAGCCAGGCGCCTGGCCTGGCTGGGGACAGGGACGTCTTGTGACACTGGCTGCCTCCTGCATCCCTGTCCCAGAATCTCAGGGACCACAGGCGGGGACAGTCGTTGATTCTCTCCTGGTCTCTGACCCTCGGCCCTGGGGGTCTGCCCAGGGAGAGCTCCCAGAGGGTCAGGGGGCCCCTGTGACCTGCTGCACCTTACCCACTGTTATCCTGGGTGAGCACAGATTAGGACACCAGACGCTACTGAGAGTGACATCTCCTAGATGGGCAGCTGGGGATTTTGCCTTTGTCCCCAGGCCTCGGACACCAGATGATCACCCCAGAGACAGAAAATAACCCCACACTACCCAAGACTTATTTTTAAACTTTGGATTCTGAAATTTTCCTGCTGCCACCTTCTTTGTGAAGCCAGTTTTTCAACAGAGACAATATTCCAGGGGGAAAAAAACAAAACAAAACATGGAGTCAATCAAACCAAGCTGACACATCTGGTCCTCCAAGAGACATCTGGATTGGAGGGAGAACAGCCATTCTCAACTGGTGAAATAGTGAAGTTCCCTGATCCTTATTTTGTGTAAGCAAAATAAATAATCTGATGTTAAAAAAAAAAAAAAAGAAAAAGAAAAGAAAAAGAAAACTTTGTATTGCTTCTTGACAGAGAAAACCAGTATAACTTGGCATGAATATCAGGGAACTGTGAAAACAGCATGAAAGCTACACAGATTCTTTTTATTGTTTTTATTAGTGCATTATTATTGTTTTTTAATTGGTGCATTAAAATTATACATAAGTTCCTCCCCTCCCTCCTCCTCCTTTCCCTTGATCCCTTTCCTCTGTTCCACTATTCTCTCCCTTCTATTTTCATGAGATTCCCCTTTTTCTATTTCTTATTTCTCTCTAGCTTCCACATATAAAAGAAAACTTTCAACCCTTGACTTCCTGAGTCTGGCTTACTTTATTTAACATGATGTTCTTCACTTCCATCCATTTACCAGCAAATGACATAATTTCATTCTTTTTTATTTCTGAATAAAACTCTAGTGTGTGTGTGTGTGTGTGTGTGTGTGTGTGTGTGTGTGTGACATTTTCTTTATTCATTCATCTGTTGACACCAAGCCTGGTTGCATAACTTGGCTATTTTTGTGAATTGTGCTGCTATAAACACTGGAATACAGGCACCACTATAGTATGCCAATTTCAGTTCTTTTTGATGAAATCAAGGAGCAGAATAGCTTGGTTAAAAATATGGTGGTTCCATTCCTAGTCTTTTCAAGGGATCTCCATACTGCTTTTCATAATAATTATACTAATTACATTCTCACCAACAATGTATAAATGTTCCTCTCTCTCCACATTCCCAGCACTTAATATTATTATTTATGTTCTTGAGGATTCCCATTTTAACTAGAGTGAGATGAACTCTGATTGTAGTTTTGATTTGTATTTCCTTGATGCTAAGGATGTTGAATTTTTTCATATATTTATTGACCACATTTTTTTTTAGAAATGTCTGTTTAGTTCATTTTACCATTTATTGATTGAATTTGTGTGTGTGTGTGTGTGTAATTTGTTTTTGTTGTTGTTGTTGTTTTGCTGTGGTGCAGGGTATTGAACCCAAGGCCTCATGCACACTAGGTAAGGGTTTTACCACTGAGCTATATGCCCAGCCTGTTTTTCGAGTTCTGTATGTATTCTCAGTATTAACCCCTGTCAAAGGAGTAGCTGGCAAAGTTTTTCTCCCATTCTGTAGCCTGTCTTTTCATGCTCTTGCTTCCTTTGCTGTGCTGTCATCCCACTTACGGTTTTGGAGTTTTATTTCTTGAACTTCAGGGGTCTTATTATGGAAGTCAATGCCTACACTTATTTTGGAGTGTTGGTCCTAGGTTTTCTTTTATCATTTGCCAAGTTTCTGATTTAATTCCTACCTCTGATGCACTTTGAGTTGACTTTTGTGCAGGGTGATAGATACAGATATAATTTCATTCTTCTACATATGAATATCCAGTTTTCCCAGCACCATTTCCCAGCACGTTAAAAAGGCTATCTTTTATCCAACCTGTTTTTGGCACCTTTGTCAAGGATCAGATACATGACTGTATCTGTGTGATTTTTTTCTCTGTCTTCTACTCTGTTCCTTTGATCTTCATGTTTGTTTTTATGCCCAAACCATGTTATTTTGTTCCTAGGAAAGCTACACAAATCCAAAGTAGATGCTCCATATTCTGAGCTTCAGGTCTACACTCACTTTGCAGAAAAGACAGATGAACATATGTTGGAGAGCTGTCCCTACCAGTACTAAGTCAAGAGCTGCTCTCTGAGGAGAACAGACTAGCTGGAGAAGAGAATCATTTTTCCCACTATGAAATTCAAAGTTGTTTCAGGCCATGTCAGAGAGCTACCTGAAATCAGCTCCCATCACTGATCCACCTGATCCCACACATCAGAAAAAGCTGCCTTAACTGAAAAGGTCAACACTTCTGTTTAGATCTTTCCCTAGTCCCTCTAACAAATGCAACCCCTCTGCCACCACAGGTTTTTTCACATTTCTGGTATCACAATAATCCCATTTTGCCTCACTGTAGTTATTTATGTATGTGATCCTGGCCCCTTGGCTGATTTTTAGCAACCTGAAAAACAAATGTTATCAGATTAAATATTGTTTCCATCTCACACTGTGCTCAGCAATCACAACTTGCATGTAACTGGGACTGACTGGCAGGCTCCAGCCTGGGCACTTTTCATAGACCAGCTCATTCACTGAGCTAACTCCCACTGAATAGACTGAGCTAGATATTACTTGGCATTTTATAGAAAGCTAGGGAAAATAGGCTAACCTCTCCTTCCTTAAAAAAAACTAGGGATTTAGATCACCAGCATGCAAAGTAACAGCAGGAAGGACATTCCATGTTCTGTGTGGTTGATGGAATTTTAGAATCTCTGACTTGAAGTAAAAACTATCATACCCCCTCCTTCAGAAATCTATGATACCAGCCCTCTGTTCCCATGCTACTACATGCCACTACTTTCCCCTTTATTTATAAAAGCATTTAAGATGTTCTATTTGTTTTTTTTTTAAAGAGAGAGTGAGAGAGGAGAGAGAGAGAGAATTTTTTTTTTAATATTTATTTTTTAGTTTTCGGCAGACACAACATCTTTGTTTGTATGTGGTGCTGAGGATCGAACCCGCGCCGCACGCATGCCAGGCGAGCGCGCTACTGCTTGAGCCACATCCCCAGCCCTAAGATGTTCTATTTCATCAATGAGCATTTCCTACTGACTCCAAAATTAAGACTTTCTTAAAAAAGCACTGTATTTTTCTAGTGGGAACACTAAAGATAAAATAATCATTAAAAATTCAGCAATAAAAATCCTAGAGGCAGGGGAACATGATAATTATGAGCATGAGGGCTGAGGTCAGAATCCTGGACCTGCTCCTGGTAAGCTAGATAATTATCACCGGGGCAATTTATACCATCTCCCTGTGCCTCAGTTGCCTCTTCTGTATGATGCAGATGATGACAGTACCCACTGTGCTGATACTTCAGTTAATGCATGTCCTTCACACATGACAAGTATTTAATAAGTGGATTCTAAATAAAGAAGGTATGTTTGAGATCCTGCTTCCCTTTACATCCACTTCTAATTATTACCACATTTCATTAAGAAAAAAGAAAATCATAAAATCCCTCTACTCTGGGAATTCCTGAAACAACAGAAATGTAGTTTTCAAAAAACAAATGAGCTTAGAAAAGCACAAACTCAGATAAAATACAGCATCAGTAGAATTACTTTGAAATTAATTTTATACTTTTTCCCATTCGAAGTCAGCAATTTGCTAAGACTCATAATAGAAATAAAAATTTTAAAAATATATATTCTTAGCTGTAAATGGACACAATACCTTTACTTTGTTTATTTAGTTTTTTATGTGGTACTGGGGATTGAACCCTCGCACATGCTAAGCAAGCACTCTACCACTAAGCCACAACCCCAGCCCAAAATAAACTTTTTAATCCTTTGCAAACCTGTGATCATAGATTGTAATGCCAAACTAATTTTTTAAAACACCAAAACATTTTTCAGAGGAAAAAGCACACTAATCTCTTCACACTAAAAATTAATTCATGTATAAATTGAGGTCTCATATATATCATAAATTCAAGTCAGATTAGGAATTCTATATCTCTACAGATTAATAACCAAAATTACAATTTTTATGGACAAAGAATATTTGCTTTTATACATATTATAAATTTCATTTGACTAATTTAAATAATAAAATGTACCAGAAGACACCATTATTCAATTTAGGAGTAAGAGGAAAATATATATTAATATTAACAGGTACTGTATATTTTCATCGGTTATAAAACATAATTCATAAGACAGTATTGCAAGAAAGATACTTGTAATGATAAGCTCTATTTTCCTGCATTATTTTAATTTTTCCAGACATGTAATATAAACAATACCTCACACTTGTTAAAAAAAAAAAAAAAAAAAAAAAAAAAAAAACAACTTTAGAGCTGGAAAAGACTTTTCAAAAGATTATCTCAGAAGTGTTTTGCATTTTGCATTATGTTTACAATGTCCAAGTTACAGAACTGTCCAGTCTACGACACACAGTTCCAATTAAACAAAAGATGTCATGCAGGTAGACACTATTTCTTGTGATTATTGTGTCCCTCATAGTATGTTTTAAATCACTGCATTTTAAATACTTCAGGAATTAAATCTGTAAGAAACATGATTTTCCTCAGTCAGAACAGAAACAATGGTAGAACTCTCCCTCTTGCCTCCAAGGATAAATGCCACATATAGAAAGCTAGTGTGTAATAGGATTAGCCTGAAACTCTCTTTAAATAAAGCACTAAAATGAAAACTCAAAGTCCATTGAGGTGGTGCATGCCTGTAATCCTAGCAGCTGTAATCCTTGCTTCCTGAGGCAGGAAGATTGCAAGTCCAAAGCCAGCCTTAACAATTTACTGAAATCCTAAGCAACTTAACAAGACCCTGTCTCAAAATACGAAATTTTTTTTAAAAAGGGCTGGGGATGTGGCTCAGTAGTTAAGCACCCCTGGGTTCAATCCCTGTTACCAATAAATAAATAAATAAAATTAAAACTCATACTTTTTTACAATAAACATATGAAAACAGAAATTTTAGGCTGTCTGTATAGTTTTTTTTTTTATTTTTTAAGAAATCCAAAACTTTATGTCCTTTAACTTTTACATACATTGAAATGAATCTCAAAAAGAAACATTTTCTTACAAAATTATTATTATCACACTCAACAAAATTACAGAAAATTCTTTGGTATTATCTAATACCCAGTCAATTTTATAATTCTGTTGTCTTAAAAATGTCTTTTTATATTTGGTCTGTTAAAATCAAGATCTTTATATAAGAGACTTCTTGTATTTATTCATTATGTTTCTTAAGTCTTTTAAACTTTTTTTCAGTATGGGAATTTTCAAACATACACCCAAAAATGGAGAAAATTATATAAGAAACTCCCACAATACCCATTATTTACCTTCAACAATTTTCAACAAGTCAAACAAGTTAGCCAATTTTGTTTTATCTATTCCCTTACACACTTTTTAATAACTGAGTAAAATAAATGCAACATAAATTTATCAGCATACTCATCCTTTAGGTATAAACTCAGTGGTGGTGATGTGCATTCACAGTTATGCAAAGTGTAAATCCTTACCACTTTTAATTTCCAAAACTTTTTTCCATCCCATACAGAAAGTTTGTCCTGACTGCATTCCTAATTGGCCTCTAGCTCCTGGTAACTCTTTTTCTATTTTCTGTCTCTATAAATTTGCCTATTCTAAGTACCTCACATAACTGGACTAATACAATATTTGTCCTTTTTTACGGATATATTTCACTTAGAATAATGTCTTCAAGTTTCATCCACATCAAGAATGTGTCAAAATTCCTTTTTACTGATGGCACACCCACACTTTTAAGTCAGATTCAAGTTTAACTGACTTAACAAAAAATACTTCATAGATGGTGCTGTATGCTTCATATCATATCAAATAATGAGGTGCACCAAGTCTGGGTGTCCCACTGAAAGAATGCTCAGACTAATAGATGGGTTTAGTCATGTACAACATGATCTCTGCATTTGGAAACTTCTTTTCACCCTTCTAATGATTTCATCCACTGAGGGTTTTTGCATGAATCTATTATTTCATTAGAGGTTGTGAAAATGGTAATTTTCTAATTCTGTTAAAGCTTCCACATTCATTACTGGAATTCTGTAAGAGGGAATTTGCCCTTATCAAATAGGGTTACTTGATTATTGCAAACTGGTTACATTTAATACAGGATAATTCTTTCTGTTTCTTTGCTGATTTTACAGTGTAAGGGATTAGTGCCTCATGTTTGATGTGTTTTATTTTTTTGGTGGAGGAAGAGAGAGAGAGCCCTTTCTGTAGATACATCATTACATATTTCTGAATTTTTACATATTCATTATGTTTCAATCACTCCATTCCTTATGTTTTCTGAGGTTGTCCCTTCTTTAGCTAACTAAAAGGACATGGGTTCCATCATCCTTTTAGTCCAGGCCCTTTTCTCTTTGCTTTCTAGTATTAGCTGTTTCAGACTCATTTTTTGTTCCCTGTCCCAGACCCAGAAGCAGCCATTCCTTTAAAGAACTTTGGTTCCTTTTTGGTGAGGAATGAACATGCATCTTTTAAAATTAATTTACTCTTAACTCATTTACTTGATCATCAACCTCTCAAAACTTACCCATATCAAAATATCAAAATTGTCAACATCATCAATTCACTGAGTGCTTATTATATGCAAAGTACTATTTTAAGTAAGAATACTTAGACTAATAAGATTTATTCCTTGCTTTTTAGGAGCTCACAATCTAATGAAAGAAATGGTCATATCACAAGTAAATACAATGAGACAAACCTGTGATAAGAATGTAATAGAACTTTGAAGTCTGAATAAAATCCAGACTCCTTGGCTTTGCATATAGGGTCTTTCATGATCTGGTCTCATTTATTCACTCATTCTATAAAGGCTTATTGCAGCCTACTTTGGGCCAGTGACCAAGGTATACTTCCTTCCCTTAAGGAGCATGCTGTAATATATGGTAGTAAATAACCAAATAAGCAATCATAACACAGACTGGCAAAGGTTTTTGGAGAAAAGAAGAGATAAACTAAGACTTGACGTATTGAAGTTATTCACAAAGGGGAAGAAGAGATGAGAGTAGGATTCCAGAAGAGGGACTGTCATGTTAAGCCCCCAGAGAAGAGAACAGAGTTTTCTGAGAACTGTGAGAAGTTCATTTGGACCAGGAACTTAGTGCAAAAAAGTGGAGTACACAACAGATGAGGATGGAAAAATAAAGAGACATTATAAACATCTTTGTAATCTTGAGTTTAGAGTTTCACCTAAGGGCAATGGGGAGCCCTTCAAAGACTTTGTGGAATGAATTAGTTACATGAATAGTTTTGTGCTTCAGAAGATCTCTCAGTTGTAATGGAGAAAGAGCTAGAAAGGGGCAAGAGGGAAAACAAAGAGGCCAGCCAGGAAAGTACTGTTGAAGCCGAGAACAGTGATAATCGAAGTAGAGGTATAAATATGATAGTCACCCACATGTACAATATAGTTAGGAGAGCTGAGGAAGACAGAAAAAAATCCCCATGCAGTTCTAGCATATATCACTCCTCACCTGTACGGCTTTTGACTTCTAAGCTCACTAGCATACAAGGGATCTTGTAAAAGAGTAGCTTTCTAAAAGAGAAAAAAAGTGGAAATTGTTAGAATTTTTGTTTACTGAAAACCAATTTCCCTTACTGTTAGACAATATCATGGATCTACTCCTTAATCCCTTCTATATTTTTTTTTTTAGAATTTTTAATATTTATTTTTTAGTTCTCAGCAGACACAACATCTTTGTATGTGGTGCTGAGGATCGAACCCGGGCAGCACGCATGCCAGGCGTGCGCGCTACCGCTTGAGCCACATCCCCAGACCTCCCTTCTATATTTGTTTATATTCATTCCAGTATTTTATAACACCACAGGGAATTTTTTTCATTATCTAATTTTTAAAAAAGTTTTAAATCTTACATTTTTTCAATATAAAATAAGTTATCAAATTCAAACAGAATATAAACACATAGAGATGAAAGTTCTGTTTCTCCTTACCCCTTCCATTCTATTCAAAGTAACTATAATTGGTTTGATTTGTTCTTTCAGATGTATTGAATACTATAAATGCTATAAATGTTAAATACTATAAATGTTATAATATATGTATCTATACATATATCTATACATATATTGTAATATACGCATTTATAGTATTCATGTATTGACATGTTTTAATAAGACAGATTTAATCCTAGCTCAATTATATCACATGTATTAATCTGAGACCTAATTTTTAAATCACTTAATATATAATGGACGGTTTTTCATGTCTGTATATATAATTTTTAATGATTACCTAATATTCCATAGCATAGATATACAATATTTATCTTAACTGTTCCCTTATTGAAATGGCTAACACTTTTATATTTTATTAACTATTCCCCTATTGTAAAATTAATGGAGTTGATTTTTCCTTAAAGCTTTAGGGTTAACATTTCCTATTTATTCTCAGTCCTCAAAACAAACATATAGTGTTTAGCAAGTTCTCTAAGTAATCTTTTCTCTGTAATGAGGCTTTAGAGACAGGTCAGAAGGAATTTTGAGCCAAGCCCAGGCGTGGTGGCACACAACTGTAATCCCTGAGGCTTGAGAGGTTGAGGTAGAATTGGGCATTCAAAGTTAGCCTCAGCAACTTAGTGAGGCCCTAAGTAACTTGGTGAGACCCTGTCTTTAAAAGGTTAAAAAAAGGGGGGGGGAGGGCGTGGGGGTGATGTGGCTCGTGGTAAAATGCCCCCAATCCCCCAACTAAGAAAAGCGAAATTCTGAAATGTTGCTGATTTGCAATTCCAAACATGCTTACCTATGTCTTAATAGCAGAGCAGGGTGGTGAATGGTGGTCTAGTTTTTATTACTGCTTTCATCATTATTCTGTTTTAAAAAGAAACTAAAACCAGGCTTGGGCAAATTGCCTATAATTACAGCTACTCAGGGGAACAGAGGCAGGCGAATCTCAAGTTTGCAGGAGGATCTCAAGTTCAAAGCCAGGATGGGCAACTTAGTAAGACCCTGTCTCAAAATAAAAAATAAAAAGGTCTGGGGATGGGCTGGGGTTGTGGCTCAGTGATAGAGTGCTTGCTTAGCGTGTATGAAGCATTGGGTTTGATTCTCAGCACTGCATATAAATAAATGAATAAAATAAAGGTTCATCATCATCTAAAAAAATATTTTTAAAAAAAGGTCTGGGGATGTAACTCAGTGGTAAAGGGCCCCTTGGTTCAATTCCTAGTATGAAAAACAAAATCTTTCCCTTTACTCCAGTCTAAATGTTGATGTTTGCCTTAAATCTAGAATTTAATATGGAGATAGCCTTCTAGCAGCTATCTTCACAACATATAAAGGGCAAAGAATTACCATATTTCATCTTTACAGAATTAGAGATGCTAATCGACCCAGAAGTAATTATTATTGGTAAAAGTTACAAATAAAATGGACTATTGATGGAGACCTAACTCTTTGGATACCCTTAAAACCAGGATGAGTACTGCTAATTTCTAATTGGATGACTTAGACTAATTCTGTGAAAGAGTATATAGTTAAAATGTCTACCTACTTCAACATGATAGATCATTCAGGATCTCGAGGCACAAGAGATCAGTTCCCTCAGAAAACATGATAGATCATTCAGGGTCTCAAGGCACAAGAGATCAGTTCCCTCAGAAAAGCCTGGCTAATTTAAATGATCTTTCCCAAAATTTCCTAAAACTTATGAAAACATCACCAAGACTAACCAAAGGTGACCAATCTGAGGAGAGAATTCAACAGGGTCATAGAAAAGTCACAACTTTTATATTGTTTCTATTGAATTATTATCTTAATGTTACTAGGATAAATATTAGCCCAATTCATAATTTATATGCAAAATATTTGCTTATTCATTTTTCATCTTTCAAGGGATAGGATATTATTTTTAATGATACTATATACCAACTCATAAAAATAATACTCCTCCAACCAAATTGAGTTTATTGGTCATTTTCAAAGAAAAAAAAATCCAATTATCTGAGTTCAAATCTCAGCTCCACACTAGCTATGTGACCTTGCACATACTTAATTTATTTGTGCCTCAATTTCCTCACCTACTAACTTGGGAATAACATCCTACCTCATAGGGTTATTGTGTAGACTAAACAGGTTAATATCTGTTTTTAAACAAACAGATAGAAGGCCATTGTTTCACACAGGGCTCCTGCACAAGACCCAACGGATCTTGGAATCACTCCTGCCAAATGCTGTATACTCAAATTGAAACTTTAAGGTACAGACAGATCCTAAAACATAGTCTGTCTGAAAACAGGATGATTCTAGTTTACCTGTCAATGTAACGAGAAAATTTCTTCTATTTTAACCTTACAAAAAAATGAATCTGAAGTAACCTGATATTAATCATTTTTCCCTGTTGTTCTGTTTCCTCTTTCCCATCTTACAGAACCCACTGTTCTGCTATTGCCCAGAGGAAACTCTCATAACATTTTGTAAAATGGAGGCTTCCCCCAATTCATTAATTGCTAATAAAAATCTATACATGGGGCTGGGGATGTGGCTCAAGTGGTAGCGCGCTTGCCTGGCATGCGTGCGGCCCGGGTTCGATTCTCAGCACCACGTACAAACAAAGATCTTGTGTCCGCCAATAACTAAAAAATAAATATCAAAAAATTCTCTTTCTCTCTCTCTCTCTCTCTCTCTCTCCTCTCTCACTCTCTCTTTAAAAAAAAAAAATCTATACATAACCAAACTTGTAACTCTGCCTTTGACACAATAAATCATCAGAACAAAGCCTACTAGATAACAATACATGTTAGTAACTGTTACTGCATTGATTATTGGAAGGGTTATACATAGCTTTATAGGTATGAATTGGTCAGACTTGCCCCACCTGTGCCTCTGCTACAGAGTTAAAAAGTAGTATTGAAACCAGAAGTTAGTTAATTCAGGGAAGCATGAACAGTTGTTTTAAAATATTTATTCAGTTTTTTTAAAAAGTCAATTAAGTTTTGGTTTTTCTATTAGAATACAGAGTTCTTTTAATAGGCCAGGGTTTTCCTCTATTTGTGACTTGGTTACATTTTTAATTTGGGCAAAGCTGTTTAAAAATTTAGAGGAGAATTTTAAATATTTGTAGTCTTCTGAATCTTGCTATGAGGGAAAAAAACTAGAGTTATCTTGCAGTTTTTCACAATTTTTAGTCTCTTATTAAAACCCTTGCTTCGTAGTTTTTTTCTGAATAAAAACAGCTTTTATATTTATTAATATTGTAAAGGAAGATCAATAATAAATATTATCACTGAAGATAACTTAAAAATATCACATTTTTTAAATAAGTTACTTGTTTTCTTAAACTAATCGAGATGTTTAAAAAAAGAGCCCTGGGGTGGGATTGTGGCTCAGCGGTAGAGCGCTCGCCTTTCGATTCTCAGCACCACATAAAAATAAAGGCATTGTGTTGTGTCCATCTACAAAAAAAAAAAAAAAAAAAAAAAAAAAAAAAAAGCCCTAAGTGGGAGTTCTGGTTCTTCTCCTAAAGTTACTTTATAATCTTGAGTAAATCACTTAAAAGTTTTGTGCTTCATTTTCCTGGTTTGTAAAACAAGACTTAGACTGATGATTTCTAGATAAAATTATTTGATTCTATAACAATGATACCTATTTTCAAGAATGCACAAAATAAATACAGAAACACAGTGACAGTGTTAAATTTTACCTAAGGTTTGTGTCACCCCAACTAAGCAAAAGGCTACCTGGTGAGACTCACTGATGACTGTCTCACTTACCTACGTCTACAAAATCCCAGGTTCTCCATTTTTGTAAGTCTTTCTTCATCAATGAGCATTTCTTCCTCTGCAACAGCCTGAATAAAATGATCCCTTTCATTGTCCAGTGTGGTTTTTGAGACAGTGGGAGCTGAACCCAGGGAAGCCCTACCACTGAGCTACCTTTAAGTTGCTCAGGCTGGCCTTGAATTTGCAATCTCCTGCCTCAGCCTCTCAAGTCACTGGGATTACAGATGTGCAACACCATACCTGGCTTGTCCAGTGTATCTGTCTTTCAAAATATTATTAAAGTCTAGGGTAAATTTCCAAAATAGGGAGGTAGAGCCAGGAAGGCATGTTTATGGAGAGAGAGGGGGAGTGGGGAGAAAGAGAGAGAGAGAGAGAGAGAAAGGAAGAAAGGAAGGGGAAAGGGAGGGAAGGGAAGGGAAGGGAAGGGAAGGGAAGGGAGGAAAAAGGATAGGAAAGGAGGGAGGGAGGTTAGAGGTCAAAGTTATCTTATGAGGACACTTACTATGATGTAATTGTTCCATGAACTTTTTAAGTGCAGAAATATTGATGAGGTTGTGGAAATAACATACAAATGAAGTTCCAACTCCTTCTTCTCTAGGTTTGAATTGTTCTGTAAAGGGGAACCTAGAAGGGAATTTTCTGAATGAAACTCATTTGTGTTCCTATGGCACTTGAAAAGGAATTCACTTGAAGAGTCTTTGTGATCCGGAAGTCCCTGGGGTTCTTTTGGGTTCGTTGTACAAGATGTCAAGCCAACAGGCTTGCCAGTAGCTGGTGTGGACTGACAGCTCCCCCTGGGGGGCACAGGTAAGGGTCGAAAGGCACCTTGGCCATGAAGGGACAGCTTCTTGGGGTCTGAAGGTGAACACAGAGTTGAGTCCTTGGATGGTGTGCTGCTCTCTTGGTGGTACCTGTGGGTAGAATTTAGTGTTAAATATAA